>NW_006256858.1:2959094-2985956 GCF_000478725.1 Eutrema salsugineum
AGAAGAAGAAGACGAAGATGTTGAAGAAGAAGAATTCAAAGATGACATGTGATAAAGAAGAAGAAGTTAAACTCAAAGACGAAAAAGAGCAAGATGATGGTGCTGATGAAGAACAACTCGGTAAAATACAATGAGGAAGATACTAAGTATGAGAATGTAAAGATGACGAAAGAGATTAAGAAAACTTAAAGAATAAGAAGACAAAGAAGACAAACACGATAGATTATGAAAAAGATGGATAGTGCAAAATACCAAAAAAGGGTAATGATAAAAAGAGAGAAAGTTAAAGTAGAATAAGAAAACCAAAAGATTAAGAAACATAAGTGGAAGAAGAATAAACTCAGAAAATGATGTAGACAAAGTATAATAAGGTCCAGATGATGTATAAAATTTTTAAAAAGATAAAAAAATGAACAAAAAGACGAGGTGTTAATGTGGGAAAAAAAAAAGAATAATGAGTTGGAGAATAAGAAGATTGTGAAAAGGAAGTCAAAGAAGAGGAAAAAGAAGAAAGAAGAAAAAAAATGAAAGATTAAGAAGAATAATTAGATGAAGACAAAGTATAGGAGGAAGAAAACATAGATTAGATAAGTAAGAAAAAGTCAAAAGAAAAAAACCTAAGATGACAAAAATCAAAAAACAAAAGAAGGAGAATTCAAAGAAGACAAAGATGATAAGGAAGAAGAAGAAGAAGTAGAACTCGAAAATGATGAAGTAGAAGATGAAAAAAAATAAAAAATAAAGAAGATGAGGAAGAAAACTAAAAGTTAATGAAGTAGAACTCAGAAAGTAAAACTTTTATATCTTGACAGAATTTTTTTGGTTACTATAATTTAAAACTACAAATAATTAAAGAGAATAGTATAATATGTATACATAATCAAAACTAAATACATAATAATTTGGTTTCATCGTTTTTGTAGTTCCACATTCAACTATAACAATTAGAGAATTAAACATTTTTAGATCATGAAATAATTTGACAATTGGTTATAATGTAGTTTTGAATAATAAACTAATAACGTTTTTCTATAAAAAGACTAAAAAATCATGTGCGCTTCAAGATATTTATAAATGTTTTAAATCCAAAGCGTGTGGAAATGTTGCCAAAGAAGGTTCTAACGATTGAAGACGTATTCTCTAATCGTATCTTCAAATCAATCATTTACAAACTCAACAAATAATATAGGTTTAACATTCTTATGGGTTACGAACATGTAATATCTGTATTCGAAAAATCACTCCTATTATAATATAGGTTTAACATTCTTAGGGGTTACGAACATGTAATATCTGTATTTGAAAAATCACTCCTATTATAATATATCAACGATTTGTAGCGAATGGTTTAGAGAATACACTCTTTTGGAGATTTTAATTTTAAAATCATCATTGAAAAGTCTACAGAATAATGAAATTTTAACATGAATAATTGTACAAATTAATTATCTATAAATTTAATATGTAATTATAATTATGTATTTTTTGTATAAATAGAAATTTTTATATTTAAAAGAATCTAAAGAGATTTCACTACATGTATTTTAAAAAAAAACTTATTAATGTATTTTCATTAAGGATCTAATACCGTTTATTTTTTAATTTTTTACTTTACGTTTAATGTTATATATAATAAAGTTATGTCAATTAAAATTAACATCAGCAATTTATAGCAAATGTATGTAGAGACTTTTAAAAAATTTTAATTTCAAAAGAATCAATTACAAATCTAAATAGTAATGAAATTAAAAAATGAATAATTAAATTTAATATTTTATGTAATTCTAGAGTATTATGCCCGTGTGCCGCAAACAATTCTGATGGAGATACTGTTCAGAAAATAACTTTCATCATTACAGATCTCGAGTAAGCAATATTTTCTTTCATGATCACTATAACTTGGTAATAAAGTTTATAACTTTTATTGTTAAATCGAAGGGATTTGAAATTGAAATGTATCTTACGTGTGGAATTTGCTGCTAACATCAAAGAAAGAAGCAAATGATTCATTCGTCCTCTTGCAGTTTGTGTTTAAACAATTAGAGCGTAAAGAAAAAAGAAGGTATGGGTCATGAAGCATATGTCATTATTATCTTCATTAATTTCATAAATGTTTTATTTTGCATGTATAGTTCTTACTGATCGTTTTATGTATATAGATAAAATAACTATCCATGCTCATGATGCAATTGGTTTTTCCCGTCTTCTCTTTGCTCCTACTACAGATGATGTCCTAATTTTCAAAAGAAAATAAGTAATCCGACAATGATATTGAGAATATTTTTTATATATACAATAACCTTTAAATACATATGTGTCTCTTAAGTTCAGGATTCGAAACAAGTTTAACATGACAGAGACGCAAGTTGGAACAAGCACAAAAAAAGACCTCTGAACAAGATCGTTTGATTATGATGGAGTTTTAATTTTTATCTCTTTAAATTCCATGCAACAAGACTGAATATCATTGTATAAGCTACATTTCTTTTTCTCATGATAAGGCTTTCTATCTTATGTTATGTTGAATCTTTCTATTTTATTTGATATTTCTTTTATTAGATTTTCCTTGCATTTGGTTATAGTTTAGTATAGTACTTCTTATATTACGTTATATATATATATCCACTAAATTTATACAGTAGAGACATTTATTATAGTACTTTTTATATTACGTTATATATATATATATCTATTTATAAATGTAGATGATTGTTAAATAACGTTAATACGTGGGCTATATGAATCAATTTAGAATAATAAATAATTTGTATTTGGTTATCGTTTCATATAGTACTTCTTATATTATATTATATATATCCACTAAAGTTATACAGTATAGACATTTAATATAGTACTTCTTATATTATGTTATATATATATATCTATTTATAAGTGTAGACGATTGTTAAATAACGTTAATACATGGATTATATGAATCAATTTAGAATAATAAATAATTCAATAAATTTTTGTAATTTATGGATATCTAATATTTTAGTTTCAACTATTGAAAATAGAGAATGTCACGTATATATTAGAAAAACTTTCTAAATCTGATAAAAAAATTACAAAATATGTTAAGTAAAGAATTTGATATAATCAAATTATAACAAAATTTGTATAGTAATTATGCCCACGCGCCGCAGGCAGGTACCTAGTTATTTATTTAAAATTCTACTTGAAAAGCCTTTAAATCAAGTAACTTAAACTTGTATAAGTAGTATATTTTTTATATATAAAAAATAAATTTCTAATTAAAACAGTGATAATGGAGATTTTAATATCATGGTGGTTTATTTTTGTTGTTAATGGAAATTTTTAAAAAAAAAATTTTCAACCATAATATTAGGATTTGGAAACTTTTTTTAATTTTTAAATATTGATATGGATGCCTTAAAAACAATATGGCTAAACTGTTATTAATAATAGAATAGTTTAAATTACAAATTTTCCTATATTTTTTTGTATTACCAATGTAATTTTATAATTTAAAAACTTTTTAAGTTTTAATTATTGATGTGGACTCAAAACATTGACCTTTTAAATCTTATGCGGATATCTTTGGAGGCATACAACTTTAGCTTTTATTTTTCTATAAATATATTTTTTGTTAACAATACAGTTTTAAAATTGGAAAATTTTCTTAATTTTAAATATTGATATGAACCAATAGAATTGAAATTTTAAATCCTATGTGGACACTCTTAGAGGCATATAGCTTCAGATTTTATTTTTAATATATTTAGATATTAACGCTGGAACATCCCACACGAGTCCTGTTGCGGCAAGTGATTTTGGTTTCTCCTCCATGTTTTGAGGCTTACGGAATGTATTCTGATACTGTTTGGTTCAGCTAATTGTTACCTTTGTGGTTCAGGTTGGATTGCTAAACCCTTGTCAGATGCCTATTCCAAAGATTTTTCTCGGATACCTCAGTCTCTTTCGCCTTAATGCGGAACCTTTTTCTCTATTTTTAGTAGTTCATTTTTCAAAATTTTTGGGTATCAATCACTTGATATGTTTCTCGGATTACTTGAAATTTATCATTCTTTTCAAATCTGGTGGGAAAACTTTAGAGATTTTACGGTTTCTTTTTCAATATTAAAGTATAGTGGCTTTGTTTTCATCATATTCTTTTTAATTTAGCTAATAGTTAAGCATATAGTTTAATCAAATTGGTTCTTAATTTTATATTGTAATATTCTTTAATGAAACCTAACTCTATTTTTTGCTTTTTTTAATTAAAATGGTTGTACACACATAAAAAAAAAAAAATTTATTATAGTTATGTGACAAAAATTTGGATGCTAACGTAGAAGTCTCTAAATATATATGTATACATATGTAAATAAATTTTAATATTTTATTTGTTCTTAGTTATTTATATAATTGAAACATATAATTTAAATTTTCCTATTTTAAAATTATTTATTTATTTTATTACTATTAATATAAATTGTATATATAATTTATTCATCTTTAATAATTTTTTAAACAATAATAGAATTTAGAAATTTTTTTACTTTTAATGTTGAGATGGACCAATAAAAAATTATACCAAATTTCTTTATTCAACAATAATATTAGAATTTGTAAATTTCTTAATTTCCTTATTTAACACTAATATTAAAATTTGGAAATGTTCTTAATTTTGAATGATGATGTGGACCAATAAAATTGTTTATTTTCTTATTTAACAATAATATTAAAATTTTTATTAGTATAAGATCCTCCTAATATTAAACATGTGCTTCCTTTTAATTCGGTGAGATACAGGTCGATCTCACAACCACACGAGAAGGACAAAATATAAGGTCTAGGCCCTAGCTAGGGTTAAGTTTTCAATTATGGCAGAAGCCGAACGTCCTCAGAAAATTGAAAAGAGAGTTTGTGAAGACAGAATCAGTTCGTTGTCTGACGATTTGCTCATATAGATATTATTGCGTGTTCCTACCAAAGATGCGGTGGCGATCACGTTTTTGTCTAGACGATGGCAATTTGTATGGAGGATGTTGCCAAGACTTGACTATCAAGAAACCAAAAACAGTGACGCAGAAAGCAAGAGCGTTTGGTGGTTACTTGATCAGTCCATGCGATTATAGGATGCACCAATACTAGAACGTTTGTGTATTAAACTCGGTCCACAATGTCCTGTTGATGTTGATGTTGATGTTGTAAACTGGGTTGCAAAAGCAGTTGATCGTCGCATACGTCGGCTAGTTTTTCATCTCCTTTGGAAAAGCGAGCCAATTAGATTGCCTAAGAGCCTTTACACTTGCAAAACGCTTAAGATATTGGCTCTCTCCAAAAAAAATTACCGTGGATGTTCCGTCTCCGATCTCTCTCCCATCACTCGAAGTACTTACTCTTCGCCATGTTGTGTACAAAGACGAAGATTCTCATGTTAGGCTTTTGGCAGGTTGCCCCACTCTCAAGAGTCTAATGGTGGTTGGGCTAGTTGGTGTAAATGATAATGTTATAAATTTCAGTCTGAAAGTGCCTTCTTTACGGAGGTTAGTGTATATACATACGTTTCAAGAAGATGAAGATGATACTGATAGGTCGTTGGTTATAGACACCCCGGAATTAGCGTCTTTAGAGATCCAAGACTTTATGGCGCACTCTTGCTCGATTGAGTATATGCCTCGTCTTGCTAAAGCAATTATTAAAGTTGATTTTGACCTCAATGGCAACTTTCGGAGATCTCTTTCTTCGATCAAGCATCTGACCTTAGTTTTCCACAGTACAATGGTTCCCTGGTCTAACACTGTTAACTACTCTGGGCTTATACAGTGTAGTATAGTTCTGTGTGACACAGACTTGTGTGAATCACTTGTGGTTTTGCTCTCTCATTGTCCTAACCTAAAAGCTTTGCGGTCAACTGTGTACCAGTGGTTGACCAAGACATTGAATGGAACCAGCCGAGTTCTGTTCCCAAATGCTTGTCGTCTAGTCTCGAGATCTTTGGATGGAAAGGATATGAAGGAAGAGAAAATGAAAAACAACTCGTAAGATACATTTTAGAAAACTCCAAATGTTTAAAGAAGGCCGGAATCTCGCCGAACTCAAACTTGAGTGCTGAAGAGACACTGAAGATGACAGAGGAGTTCAAATCCATGCATAAGGTTTCTGTGTGTCAATTCTCTAATCGAATCTTATTTAGAGGTATCTTATTTAGAGGTTCGTATTGTGATTGGTGACCAATAACTTCGTCTGTATGCCACAAGATTTTTTTTCTCTCTTTCTAAATTTATGATATTCAGTTTGGATTTTGTTTTGCTATTCCATTGCTTTGGAATATGGAAAAAGGAAAAGAATATGAAAATGAACTCATAAGGCACCTTCTAGAAAACTTCTAAGTGTTTGGAGAGGCTCTCTGCACAAGTGTTCATTAGACTTTTGTATAATGGTCAATAACTTTTGTCATTTTGTCTGAAGATGATGTAGGCGAGTAGTTTCTCAAATTTTCTTCATAACTAAAATAACGAGGAATGAGATTAAATACTCGAGAGGACAATAATCCTCCGATTTTCTGACAACTTTCAAAAGTATTCGAAAACTATCAGCAAGTGAAGAGAGCAGAGAGATTCATTCTCTGCTCTCTTTAAGTAGTGAGTTCCATTATTGCGCTTACAATATCTCCATCATGACCCTTGAGTGCCTTAACCGCTTTGCTACGCGAAACTCCAGCCTGAGTCATGACCAAATCAATGTCACGAGCCTCCACACCGGTCTCATCAACTTCCTCTTCATCTTCTTCCGCTTGCGCTTCTACTGTGGCTGTAGATGCCTCTGCTCTCTGAGACATGGCTCCAGTTTCAGGCATCCTAAACTGTTGAGCGGCTTGTGTTTGAAGCTGCGAGCTCAAGTCCTCGATTTTGGCCTCACCGAATATAACGTAGGTCTCTGAATGTGGGCTCTTGAAGACATCAGGCTTTGAGATGAAGAAGAGTACCTGGCCAACATTAAGGACGTCTATGGTTAGAATCTTAGACGCGTAAAAAATACATCTTTAAGGGTAGTGAAAACAGAGAAACGTTTTTGGGTTTTACGTTTTTGGTTCTTTTGATGGTCACTCGGCTAACACCTGTGACTGGTTTCATACCGAGCTTCAACATTGCCTTCCTGCTCTTCTTTTCACTTCTGCTCTGCTTTGAATTTCCACTTACACCTACGCAGAAACTTCAATCCATTTAAAGAAAAATTCGGATCTCTGTAATAATAATTACTCATGAGTTATTTCTCAAACTGAAAGAAAAAAGAGGCAAATTTCTCATCAGAAATGTGATTCATATGCCATTGTGCCAAACATCTATATGTTAAGCAAAACTATATCACTTCCACCATTTCTAACTATTGGAGGATCAAAACGCAAACACAACTTCACCATTTCTAAAGAACTATCAGGAAACTTATTAGCAGAGGAAGAATTACCTTGAGCGTCTGCGTCTGCGTCGTCGTCTTCATCTTCTTCGTCATCATCATCATCTTCTTCGTCGTCTTTCACATCTTCTACAATCGGTTCATCAGTCTGAAAATTGCCACCGAGGGTAAGATTTACACACATTGAACGCAAAAACCATGACAAATTAAAGAAAATACAAAACCGTCCCAAGAAAGTCTCACCTGAAGCTTCTTCTCGAGCTCTTCAGCGATGGAAGAAGCAGCCACTGGATGCTCAGGTTGTCCATCGGCGGATTCAGTGACCACTGCAGGAGGAGACATTGCTTCAAGAGAGATTTCTGGATAAGACGATCGGTGCGGTGAGACTGAGAGTGACGACGACGACTTGGGAAAATCTTTGGATTTTGTTATGTCGCTTCTTAATGGGCCTTTATTAGGCTTTTCTGTTTTAAAACCGGATCGAATTTTATAAATCATTTATATGTGGGGCGCGCATGATATTCAAGTGCCCGAGTCAAAGTAGAATGCCAGGGAGTTCATAAACCATAACTCGATCGGAACAAATAGAGACTAGACATAACGTAAGCCCTAAATTTCCGTTTCGGCCTCTTGTTTTCGCTCTCTCTCTCTCTGTTATTTACGTTTGACTCAAGCAAGCTAGCTACAATGGCCATGGGTGAGCTCGCATGTACATACGCCGCTCTTATTCTCCACGATGATGGAATCGACGTCACTGTTACGCTATCGTTAGTACTTTTATCTTGCCTTCTCGGTTTAACTTTTGTATAAACTTTTTTTTTTTCTGGCTTAATAAATCTGTTTTGGTGTTAAAACCTCTTATACATTGGTTCCATATGTGTACTTGACAATTGAAGCTGATATTTGCATCTGACAATTGAAGATGATCTCGTCATGAACGCTGGTGCTGGTGGCTCTGCTTCTGCTGCTCCCATGGCCGTATCTTCCTCTGCCCCTGCAGCTGGAGGAGCCACTCAAGAAGCCCCAGCTTCTGAGCAGAAGAAGAAGGTATTGTATTACTCTCTCCTTCCAAGTTTTTCATAAACTTTTTTTATCAATTTATAAACACTAATCTATGGTCTTGATGTATCATCTTTAGGAGGAAGCCAAGGAAGAGAGTGAGGATGATATGGTATTTGGCTTGTTTGACTAGAAAGAAAAGCTTTGGTCCTTTGGTATTTTCTCTTATCATTTTGTTTTATCATTTTGTTCTATAAGCAATCTACAATGTTTAGGCGACTTAATTTTATGATTTTCGAAATTTGGAGACTTTCTTTTATATGTAGAAACAATGCAGTTTTAGTCTAGTGTTTTTTACGTGGCACATGTTTATCATCTCAGTCTCATGACCTTCGGGCCTTTTGTAACGACTTCTCAGCTTTTCCGCTCGCTAAGCAAAAACGTGAATAATTTTGTTTTTATTTGATTTAATTTGCACATGATTCTCTAATTTGGTAATTATAACTGTAACACCGGACCACCATTTTGAAAATTAGAGATGGTCGGCTATAAGAAAAACTATCTATGGAAGGAAAAGTATATGCCTTTCTTTTTCTTAATCTACAAAGACCAATGACTTAAACGGGTTTGGTTGATTTATCATACTGGCCAATATGTCTGTAATTTGGAATTACACAATAATCTGTCACATAAGACCACCATTAATAGAAGAAACACTAATTATACAATATATGGCTGAAAACTATATCACCTTTTAAAAACTGCTTTCTTAGTCTTATGATGAATCGCAACATACTCCAAAGTCACAAAACAAAAGAATCGAATTAGAAAAAACATTAAAACAAAGATTCATTACAATAAGTAACCCTACGCCAAGTCTATAAACTCGTACCGGACACTAGTTCCTTGATCTTCACATGGCAACTCGAAACGACAAAGCGGACAAACATGACTGGTCTCAAACCACTTTACGATACACCCATCGTCAAATTCATGTCCACAGGGCAAAGTCACAACTCTTCCGCCATTGGTAAACTCTTCCAAACAAATTGTGCACTCTTCCAAGCTAATCTTCATGCATATGTTCTTCTCCTTTTTAATCTTCTTGTTGTATATTTTCCTGGTTAGGGATTTGACCACGAGCTTGCTAGCTGGTCGAAATCGGGTATTACTGGGCTCATCGAACGAGACTTGAGCCACTTGTTCAATCTGAGACTGAGATTCTTCATCATCAACATCATCGAGATAATCAGGAACAAGATCCAACCGAACATCTAAAGCACAGTTATGAGAATACTCGGTGCTTGTGGGACGAGTTAACTCATCAACATAGACAATTAGCTTTAGCAACGCATCAGAAATATCATCCTCGTTGATTCCTGCTTCCATCAAGAAATATTCCAAGGCTTCTTTGCTTTCACAAACGTCGCCCACATCGTCGTTGATGAAGTCTTTGACAAACGTCGGCAGAGTCGTGAATGTTGGGTTGTGATCATATTCACCAAGGATCCTTACCGTGATTCTGATTTTGCCAGCATCTTCTGGTTCAGGATCGTTATCGATGTCGTGATACAACTCGGCTCGCATGACTACTTTACTCAATCACTGTCGACCAGCCTAACAAAGAGGGTTCTGCATAGAGCTCTTATAGACAAACACGATTGCCACCTTTCGTCTTCCTTCCAAGATTTTCATCCATGAACCATATCTATATATATGTTATTAATATACAATATATAGACTGTAAATATTTTTTCCCTTTTTATAAGATAATATAGGACACATACCTTTGTTTCCACAAAAAGCTTAGATTAAATTATTTATTTTTAAATTAATTTGTTTCATTTTTAGATTTGAATTTGAATTTCTACGGTTAATCAAATCTAATGAAAATATGAGTTTAATATTGCAAGAAAGTATTGATTTCTTTCTATTTAGGGCAAGAGCTAGGTATTACACCTTTTTTTATTATTATTTGATTTTAAAAGTCTACATAAATTCTTTTTGCGTCTTACATATATATATCGGTGCTTCAAGGGTTTTTCTAAGACACCATTGATATTAAAAATTTCAATAGTACTTTTAAATTTCATATTCCAAAGCAGTTTAGCGTTTGGCTTTGAGAACCCGATCAGGAGGAGGAAAACCAAGCAATAAATATTTACTTTGGTATATTATTCTTGCATGTTGTGATTCATTTGACATGGATGTGAAAAAAAAAAATTATTAATGAAATGATTAGTTTAGAAGAACATATTCTAATGGATAATTGATTAGAAGGTTTTCTTTTTTACATAAGGTATGTCTACAAAAATATCACTTTATATAATATTATCTATCGAAAATAACATTTACATGAGTGGTTTTTGATAGATTTTTGTTCGTAAGAGAAAATCATTTTCAGCACATTTGATGGATATGGCCATCGAAATTTATTTTTCTTGTAATGCAAATGAGTGAAGTATAATATCAAGAATGAGGTTAAAAATGAATTCAAATCAATTAAAAAAATTTGCTTTGCAAGTTCAACATTAGAGAAATAAAGGATTACATACCACCATTCTAGGCACAAATGGAGCTCTAATTTTGGGACTCATAAATTCGAGTCGACTAAACAGGAGTTGCCTTTTAAACAAAGAGATAAATAAAATACCAAAACAAATAAAGCTTATAGCTAAACGAGCTGTATACCATGGGATATGCCTCACTCTCTTCCTTAGCCTCCTAAGACCAGGTCCATTAGAGGGTCTTTCTCGAATTTGGGCACAAAATCATAGGCATTTTGGGTTTTTTAAAAAAGAAAAAAGGCCCAACTCGGAAGGGGCAATTCATCCCGTCGACCCTGAAGACTCCGGATGCGAACCATGTGGTATCCGTCGATAGGCTGTGAAAAAAAAAAACCGCAAAAAAAAACATTTTCTCTTTCTCCGATTTTCTTCTTCTCTCGTTCGTGTTCTTTGGCGATTCAGGGCGATTCCGTCGTCACCGCCTGTTCCGTAGATTATTCCCGGTGGAGGTGTAATCCGAACATCGATCTTCCGTCCCCATAGTCCTGGTAAGCTTCGGTTCCTTGTAGTTTTATGTTTTGATTTCGATTTCGCGATTCTAGGGTTTGCGATTTTTGGGGGAAAAAAATCGGGTTGAAATCGGGTATTTTTTTGTTCGATTTCGGTGGATTAGAGGTTCGACGGTTGTCTCTGGTACCCCAAATCTAGTATTCGGTACGAATTTAGTAGATTTGCAAACCCTAGATTCATTTGAAATTAGGGTTTTCGAAATTTTTTTCAAATTTTGGGGCTTTCATCTGGGATTGAAATTGGCGTCTAATTCGTTCAATTAAACCGTAATATCCTTATTTCGAATACGATTTCTTAATAAGGATATTCAAACTGGGTCACTCTCAATACATTATCAAGAATTGTGTGTATCTTAAAAGCCATTTGCTTCTTATTTGTTGTTTGCTATATGGTATTTTGCTATATGATTGGCTTCTTAGTTGTTGTTTGCTATATGGTTATATGAACTGGTTAATCGCTTATGAGTTTTTGGTTGAAATGGTTACTCATTTGTTGTTTGCTATATATTAGTAGATGATATGATCATATTGCATAAGGTCATATCATATTGTAATCGTGTGAGTTCATAAAATATTGGTGATCAATCAGGGGTTTTTTTGGGGGATTGATGGTTCATTACGAGATTTAGGCTTTGCTTGTCTTGCATTTCTTTATTTTGTTAGAACCGTCAAGGCTGATAGTGGGTCGATCAAAATGTTATTGTGCACTTACTGGGGCTTATCGAATGTGATTAACGATCGGGATTTGAATCATTTGGTGGCTTTGTTTTCAAGTATTGTTTTAGGGTTTACTATGCCACAGTACTGGGAGAGAGCCATAACGATACAGCAAAAGGAAATAGAGAAGGTTAAGAGCCCGCTCTACAGGGCAGGCCCCATTGATGGAAAGTTGTCGTATTGGGAGGCTGTGATTTTCGGACCAGCCGAATCGCCTTATTCTGGAGGAGTCTAAAGTCGGCTTGGACTTTCCTCCAGATTACCCGTTCAAGCCACTCAAGGTATTTCCTCTAGAATACCCGTTCTCATATTTTCTCTTCCACTAAAACGGTTCTCATATTTTCTCATATTGTCTCTGCAGGTCTTCTTCACAACCAAGCTCTTTCACCCCAACGTAGGAGAGCGTGGACATATCTTCCTTCGGATGCTGACTGTCGACCGCTTCTCGCCCATTCACACCATCCATACTATTCTCAGTAAACTTCATGAGATGCTCACAAACCCTGAAATAGATGAGGGGGACTATTACGATGAAGCCAAAGCGAAGCTCTATAAAGAAGATAAGGCGGGGTTCGATCAGCGTGCTCGGGAATGTACTTTGGAGCACGCTGGGCCTTGAAATTTTTTTTCACTCTTTCTTTATGTAAAACTACTTGTATAACTCTTGTTTTACAGTTTTCAAGTGGGATTTTGTCTTTGTAAAACATTCAATTTATTTCTTTAAAAAAATATTTTTTTTTTTTCGGGATGAACCCCAAAATGGAGTTCACTACTGAACCATATTTTCACCCGAATTCTTCCCAACCCACCTAAACCGAAAAATATTGCTTTTTAATGCTGATGAACCCCTCTATGGAGTTTACTACTGGACATGCTCTAAGATGATAAATCACAAGATAGAAAAAAAAATCAATCCAGTAGTCAAGAATGAAACTGTGAAGAAATAATTATATTCACATTTAGACCCAAAAATAAAAACCCCATAGATTAGTGTTCATAAGATGTGCATAGATCAGTGTTTATAAAAGGGTTGAAGGAGGGACAATAATACCTTCTTTTTCGTCCGTAGCTGATGAGAAGTTAGAAGCCAAGCTATATATTTAGTTAGTGCTGTTATAAAGTCTTATGAAACCCTAAGCACTTACGTACATAGGCTTTACATCGTCAACGTGGTTTAAAAAGGTGTAAATGTATTGATTCTTAACGAATTCAATTCCATGGATCCTAACTCTTACGGTAGTGTTCCTCCCCAGATTGTAGTAGAAAATATAGAAAGGATCAGATATAATGAACGGTGAAAACACAAGTTCACTGTTATCAGTCATCCCCACAAAGTGATAGTACCGGCTGGTATCCACAGCAAAATCTTTCCAAAAAAGCGACAATATGTAGGTTTTAACCGACCATTTATGTTTCTCAGCATCATCTAGAACCCGCAACTCAAGACTTGTACTTCTTCCACATAAATAGCCATTCATATTAAACTGAATTGCACCTAATTCACCCTTGTAATTCATCAGAGTTAAAGGGTACGTTACACTGATTTCCAGAGATTTGAAATGTTCAGACTTAACATCAAAGCAAACGATGATCCAAGCATTTGCAAGCCCGTTTTTTTTGATAAGCTGTATAATACAAAACTCCATCGATACATATCCCATCACAATCAGGCAATTGGTGTAAGGAACATTCAATCATTCTCCAAGACAGTTTTCCTGTTCCTAATGTCAAAACTTGATGCTCCCCGGAGTGTTGACGATTTCGTGTAAAAATTACTGACATGCTCAATACCTTAAATTCTTTATTGATTGGATCATACCCTAAGTAGTTTCTCACACGAACCCTCCCTTTTCTCACTTTGGGTATTGTTATGGACTGTCAGGACAGGGTTACATATGACCATCGCCTTTGAATCATTACATCCACGTTTGATCCGTACACCTTTAGGAAAAACCAAGCCACGGACAGGTCGATGGATCCAAAACGAACACATTCTGGTGGGGATACGCATGTGATTATCGACAATGATCACGTCATGAGACAAGTTCTGGTCTGGATCTTGACGTTGAGGTGCCGAGAAGAAGAACCACTTACCGTCAACTTGGAAGGTGAACAAGAGACGCGGACGGTCCGAAGAGAATGTCAAGAACAGGTCGGTGAAATCTGGACGGCAGAGAATGGAAGCCCATTGCTTGGACACGCAACGAAACCTCAGTATAGATTTTGCTGGTAATCTCAAGAATATCTCAATCAATATATCAATTGGTATCTGCTCTGATGAGTACTCAACTGATGTCGAACAAAAATCCATCAAAAACCACTCGTGTAAATGTTTTTGGATAGATAATATTTTCGTAGACATACCTTATGTAAAAAAACCTTCTAATCAATTATCCATTAGAATATGTTCTTCTAATCTAAACTAATCATTTATTAATAATTTTTTTTACATCCATTTCAAATGAATTACAACAACATGCAAGAATAAAATGATTGAGACATTGTTAAACCGCCAAAGTAAATATTTATTGCTTGGTTTTCCTCCTCCTGATCGGGTTCTCATCAGAGCCAAACGCTAAACCATTTTGGAATATAAAATTTAAAAGTACTTTTGAAATTTTTAATATCAATGGTGTCTTAAAAAACCCTTAAAGCACCGATATATATATATATATAAGATGCAAAAGGAATTCACGTAAGACTTCTAAAATCAAATAATGATAAAAAAAAATATAATAACTAGCTCTTGCCCTAAATAGAAAGAAATCAATACTTTCTTGCAATATTATACTCACATTTTCATTAGATTTGACTAACCGTAGAAATTCACATTTAAATCTAAAAGCAAAACAAATTAATTTAAAAATAAATAATTTAAACTAAGCTTTTTGTGGAAACAAAGGTATGAGTCATATATTATCTTATAAAAAGGGAAAAAATATTTACAGTCTATATATTGTATATAAATAACATATATCAAGATATGGTGCATGAATAAAAATCTTGGAAGGAAGACTAAAGGTGGCAATCGTGTTTGTCTATAAGAGCTCTATCTATCTACTAGGGGTTTCGTATTCATTTTCATGCAATATGTCTGGAGTAGGTCGTTCCATCCCAAGAGATCTTGTCATTGAGATTCTCTCGAGATTGCCTGTGAAATCCATCGCAAGGTTTCGGTGCGTTTCGAAGCGATGGGCTTCGACTCTCTACCATCCAGACTTCACGGATCTGTTCCTGAAAAAGTCTTTGGCTCGTCCTCGTCTTTTCTTCGTCGTCAAACTCAGAGGTAAGTTTGTCTTCTTCTCGACACCTCTACCTCTAAATCCAGACCAAAACTCGTCGTCTCCTTTAGTTGCCGATCTTCACATGAGTTTCTCCACGGAAGATTCTTATTCCGGGGTTACTCCTCCTGTCTGCGGATGGCTATGTAGTAAAGTTAAGAATCCAGTGATGTGTAACCCTAGCACTGGACAGTTCATAACTTTACCCAAAGTGACGTTGACGGGAACTGTGCATACCTATTTGGGGTATGATCCGATCAACAAACTATTCAAGGTACTGTGCGTGTCCGAGGATGGTTGTCGAGTTTTGACGTTTGGAAATGGAGACATGTCATGGAGAATGATCGATTGTCCGATTCCCCATTCCCCTTTACGTAATGAGATATGCATCAATGGAGTTTTGTACTATGCGGCTGCATCAACCGTAGAGGGCATGCCGCCTTATCTGATAGTTTGCTTTGATGTTAGGTTTGAAAATTTCACGTTTCTAGTTGTGAACATTAAGATTTGGAATTCAAATCTGATCAATTGCAATGGAAAATTGGGAGCAGTTCTCCCTGATTCCTTCTTTTGCTTCACTCGACGTAGTACAAGTCTTCAACTGTGGGTTCTTGAAGATGTCGAGAATCAGAAGTGGTCGAAGCATAGCCATGTATTTCCGCCTTTGTGGAGGGATATTGTTGGGGAGCTTAACATTGTTGGGATGACTGGTACAGGTGAATTTGTGTTTGCCCCAAACGCTCAACTCAACCCCTACATTTTCTTCTACAATGTGGTGAGGAACACTGTCAGAAGAGTAAGAGTCCAAATCCAGTTAGGAGCTTTAGCTTCTAAGTATGGCAAGATCTACACATTTGTGGACCATGTTCAAGATGTGAAGCTTATGGAAGCGCCTAGGAGTTCATAGGACTTTTCAACAGTCCATAAGCGTTGCGTCTATCTCATTTCTTGTATTGTTCTTTGTATGGCTATTTTATGTTTACTTTGAAAAACTTCATCTCTTGGAAACTGTGTCCATGAGAATCAATGATTATTGTAAGCAATTGTTTTAGCTATTTAATCTTTTTTCTTTTCATTAGCAAGCAACTTTGTGTCTTCGTTAATTCTACTACGTACCTTAGTTATAGACATCATTAAAGGAAGAATTTTATTCATATGATTGAACTCCGTGCTCTAAGTAAGAACTTGGTGAAGCATGTAACAAAGAGGATTCTCACGATCCACAATCCCATCGCAATATATACAATGACACTGAAGAAGAGTAAAAATTATTAACTGATAGCACTTGAAATATATATATTCCCTGTGGGAAAATCATAATTTTTTGAAGGTGTAACAAGACAAATCATCTCTGGTTCTATATTCAAAGACGGCACATTATCTTAGGATGTAGATTTGGCGGTGTTGGAATTAAATGTAATTCATAAATTATCACTAGAAGTCTCAATAGAACAGAATTAAACCATGTGAGACAAAAGATGGGAGTTGAAATCTGAAAGATATGTGAGTTAATATCATATGATGGCTCAGGAATTAAGGGTTTCTAATATCAAAACTGATGGAACGGAAGGAAACTAATGATACTTATACTTCCTGATCACCATTTTTTGTTGTTGTTGATAAAATGTGAATTATGTATCAAAAAATGAAAAAGCTCTCTTTACAATAGTTCGGTGGAGCAAAATATTTTGTAAAAGGTCCAAAATAATAAAATTCTAAATTTTAGTTATATTCAATTCAGTTAAATGTTAAATTAAAATATATAATTTAATGAACACTTAGTAGGTGATTGGTAGTCACTTTTCTTCAACAGCCTTAATCAAAGCATATATCCAATATATATCCAAGCAAATCATTTACAAGTTCAAGTCTACAACCCAACCAATCATCCGTTAATATTGGTATTTACTGTTCAGCCTGATTCATGTTGAATTCCCAACACTTTCAAAAGATAATTCTCTTGTGAGATCATCGAACTGCCCATGTTTGTTTTTCTCTAACCATTTTAATGGCGAGAATATGTCTTATATCACCAAAATCTTTCAAATCAAACTCTGACTTGAGAAAAAACTTGAGTTTCGTAACCATGGAAGCAATCCGTAATCATCTTCATAAAGTAGTAGATATAAATATAGGGATTAGGATCACTTTCCAACTTTCTGTAATAAACATGTACGTCAAAATAACTTCTTCAGTAACCACTTTTTCTGCAAAAACTCATTTGTTCCATTGTCGATGTGATAGTTTTTATATACAAATCGATATTTTCCTAAACATACCTTATTTTAAAAAAAAAAAATTCTAATCAACAAAGCCTTCAGGTTTATCCATTAGAAATGGCAAATGAGAAGGCTCTTTAATTTTCTTTCAAAAGCACTAGTAGAATTCTTAATATCAATGGTGTCTTCCAAAAACCCATGCATATAGCACGGATATATATGTAAGAAGTAAAAGGAAGTCACGTAGGACTTCTAAACTCAAATAAAAAAAGAAAAGTTTAACACCAAGCATCTAGCCCTAAAAAGAGAAGAAATCAATACTTTCTTGCAATAGATTAAACTCATAATTATAATTTATACTAGATTTGATAACCAGTAGAAATTCACATTGAAATCTAAAAATAATAAAAAATTAAACAAAGCTTTGTGTGGAAAAAACATATGAGTCATATATAGTCTTATAAAAAGAAAAAATATATATTTACTGTCTAAATATTGTATAGAAATAAGATACATTTACATATATATATACATATATATAGATATGGATAAAATCGTGGAACAAAACCAAAGGTGGTAAACGTGTTTGGGTATTCGAACTCTAGAGGTTTCATTACAACTTCATGTAATGTCCGCCATGGAAAAACAAAAGGGTCACGTCTCCAAGGATGAGGTTAGCTTAAACACCCCTTCAATGAACGCATTAGGAGAAAACTCTGGTTCGATGATACCAACTGATCTCATCGTTGAGATACTCTCGAGATTGCCTGCAAAATCCATAGCCAGGTTTCGTTGTGTGTCAAAGGACTGGTCGTTCATTCTCTGCCGTCAAAATTTCACCGATCTGTTCTTGAAGATGTCTTCTGCTCGTCCGCGTCTTTTGTTCATCTTAGAACTCAAACGTAAGTTTCTCTTTTTCTCGACACCTCAGCCCCTAAATCCAGACCAGAACTCATCTCCTATAGTTCTCGATCGTCACATGAGTGTCTCCACCGAAGATTCTTTTTACGGGGTTACTCGTCCTGTATGCGGATGGCTCTGTAGTAAAGATAAGAATATAATGATCTGTAACCCTAGCACAGGACAGTGCATAACTTTACCCAAAGTGACATTAACGGACCGACTTACGGTGTATACCTATTTGGGGTATGATCCTATTGACAAATTG
Organism: Eutrema salsugineum; assembly: GCF_000478725.1. Lineage (NCBI taxonomy): Eukaryota > Viridiplantae > Streptophyta > Magnoliopsida > Brassicales > Brassicaceae > Eutrema > Eutrema salsugineum. The sequence continues at coordinate 2,977,938 of NW_006256858.1, forward strand.
TTCAAGGTATTGCACGTGTCCAAGGATGGCTATCGAGCTTTAACATTTGATAATGAAGAAATGTTATGGAGAATGATCGATTGTTCGATTCCCCATAGGCCATTACCTACTGGAAATGGCATATGCATCAATGGAGTTTTGTACTACATAGTTATGGGCTTAGAACATTTTATGGTAGCTTGCTTTGATATTAGGTTCGAAAAGTTCACGTTTCTAGCTGTGGACGTTCCCATTTTGAAGGCAAAACTGATCAATTACAATGGAAAATTGGGCGCAGTTCTCCCTGCTGATTCGGTTTCTTTTTTCGAAGGAAATACTACAAGTTTTGAACTATGGGTTTTAGGCGAGAATCAGAAGTGGTCGAAGCATATCTATGTATTGCCACCATTGTGGAGGGATGTTGTTGGGAATAAAACCATGCTACACATTGTTGGGATGAGTGGTACAGGTGACTTTGTGTTTGCCCCAGATTATCATCAATTGGACCCCTACATTTTCTTCTACAATGTGGCGAGGAACACTGTCGTAAGAGTCGAGATCCAATTAGGAACTGAAGCTTCTAAGTCTCGCAAGATCCACACATTCGTGGACCATGTACAAGATGTGAAGCTTATGGAAACGCTTAGGAGGAGTTCATAGGACTTTATAACGGTCCTAAGTGTTGCGTTCATCTCATTTCGTGTTGGTAACGATATGATTGTTCATTAGATGGCCATTTTAATTTATGTTTACTTTGACTTCAAAACTTTATCTCATTATGGAAACTGTGTTCATGAGAATCAGTGGCTGTTGTAAGCTACTGTTTGAACTATTTAAAACATTTTTTTTCATCAGCAAGCCACTTTGTGTCTTTGTTAATATATTCTACTACATTAGTTATATACATACTTTACACGACGAACCTACAAGCATGTAACAAAGATGATTCTCACGAATCCACAGGCCCATCACAATATATACAATGTCGACAATGAAGAAGATAAGAAGAAAAATTATTTGATTACACTTGAAATCAATATATACTCCTTGTAATTATCTCTCTGTGGATAAATCATGACCTTTATCTTTGGCTATGTTGGAATAAAAGTAATTGATAATAAAAATCACTAGAACTAGGAACATAATTAAACTCTGTGAGACAAAAGATGGATAATTGAAGGGTTTTTGCTAAAAATAACCTAAAACTTGATTTTGAATACAAAAGTAAACCCCTGAAAAAACATTTGGCAGAAATAACCTAAAAGAGTAGTGAAAAGACCATTTAATCCTGTATGAGTAAACAAAAAACGGATGTTCTAATTACTGTTTACATCCTGGCGAAGTCTAATAAAGAGAGAAAGAAGTCTACTATTAGACTTCGTTTATCGAAATGAAGTCTACTAAGTAATTAAATCTGGAAATTTAATTTTAAAATTTAGAAAATATTATTTTGGTATCAAAATTACATTTATAAATTCCGTAATTGTAACCCAAATGTACATAAATTATTTTTTCATATTGATAAATAGAAATTTATGTTTTTAAATTAAGAAGAAGAAAATCTATTATTTAGGTTTTAAAATTTGTAGACTTCTATATAAAAGTCTGCTAAACCGAATAAATTAATCTTTATCGAGAATTAAACCGAAATTGAACCAAAAAAATGAATTTAATCAAAATTTTAACCAAAATTGAACCAACATAAATTTATCTTAACCGGAAATTTTATCCTACTATATAAACGAACAAATCCTAATAAAACCCTAATCTTATCCAAAAGAGATTCTAAAACGGCGCTTTCTCCGCCTCTCCGTCGCCTCTCTCACCATTTTTTTCGAAGCTCACTGGTGTCCTCCCTCGTAAGTAGAGAGTAACTTAGCATCTCAATCCGGTCTCCACGATGGCAAATCAAGCAGCTTCTGTGGTGGCTCCAGCAAGACCACCGTCGATGTTTTGGCCGCTCAGGTAATATGAAAAACCATTCTTTAAATTTCTTTCTCGTTGCATTCATCAAGCTTTACTCTAATAGTATATGTGAGGTTTTATTATTGATTTCAACCTCTAGTCTTAGCTCTTTAACCTGAACTTCTTAGATCAATTAACCTTGATACTTAGTTTGTTTTGTTGATTTCAAGCAAGACACAAGAAATTTGGTAACCCAGTTCCCTTTCGGTACGTCTGGGGAGAGACAGCACTCTCAATCCACTATAGCAATCAAAAGATAATAAGAATTTAGTACAACCGTGATTTTCTTCTTCTAAGCTTTCTCTTATGTCTCTCTTTCTAATCTTTTCAGATATTCCCAAAGGAGAGCACAAACCCTTAAGACAAAAGCAAGAAGAATCACTAACGCCAAACTCCACACAGTAACCGCAACTTTGGAGACGAAGAACCGTAGAAGAACTTTTTACCAAATTCTCTCTCTGTTTTCCTCTTCTCTTCTTTTCGCTACATCCTTTTTCAAAACCCTCGTCTCTTCTTATATACCAGGTTAAGACATGAGAATGGGCCTTAGCATCAGCCCAATAAATCACTTTCAAATCTGTACGTGACTTTTGTTGGACTTAAACCCACTCACATATTAACACGTGAGAAGAAACATTGGCCCATGTGAATAATTGAGACTATCTGCTCACAGTATAAACTGATTCTTCTCTCTCAATCTGTTTTATTTTCTTCAAAACCTTGGAATATTGAGGCTACTTTTCCTTCGTCGGTTGAAGAAGATTTTGTGTTGGATGGTGGTGGTGACCGGCCGGAAGAAGAAAGCCGGTTCGGTTCTGGTTTATCTGAATGTATACGATCTCACACCCATCAATGGCTACGCTTACTGGTTAGGACTCTCTCATTTTTTTGGATCTACCACTCTGGTGTTGAAGGTATCACCTTTCTCTCTCAATTTTTGGGCTTCAATTTCAGGGCTTTATTGCTATCATCTCTATTTTAGAACAGAAAGTCTGGGGTTTTTTGGATTTTTGTTTCCAAAGTTGACTTCTCTTATCTCTTTGCCAACTGTAAAATGAAAAAAAAGCTTGCGTTTTTGGATTGGTTGGAATCTTGTAATGCAAATATTTTACTCCTACTGTTTCAGTCATACTTTATTATCGTAAAGACTTGAAAAATTGTTACTTTGCTTGTGTTTGTTTTGCTTGCGTCATTTCTTGAAGTGTTGGTTATCCAATGATGAGTTGGTGATAATTCTTTTAATCTGTCGTTTTGGTTTATCCTTTTCCAGGTATGATTACTCTGGTTATGGTCAGTCTACTGGAAAGGTGAGCTTTCTAACATTTTATGACTGGATCTAGCTGTATTACATTAGATACCAAACATTGTTTCTAACATTGTTTCTAGAAATTTAAATTGACCGGTTTCATGTTACATTAGATTCCAAAATTGGAAAACTTTTGACCCATTTTATATGACTGCTCTTCTGATTTTCTATGACTAATTGACCAGAACCGGGTTTTATATGACTTTTAAAATTGGTTTTGTGATTTATATGTCCTTCCAAAATGAAGGATGTTTATGACTGGATATAGTTGTATTCCTTCTTTTTTTTTTTGTACATCGCTTTATCTATTCTTTAAACCCTCTAAAGTTCTGTTTGGTTTTGGTGTGTGAGGGCTTGTGAATGTTAATAAATGTTAATCATGGATTGGTTATTGAATTAGAAGTTGCTATTGTTCTCTTTTGCCAGCCGGTTCTTGCAGTGTAGAGGTCCATATGCTAAGAGGAGGCAGCCATTGGTAGATTCTACGGTTGTGTCAAAGATGCGACAATGTCTCGGCACGCCAGAGTGTATGAATGTTTTGTTGGATAGTAATTCTCTTATTTGTGTGTCTAATATGTAATGATCATAAAACTTTTTTGTATCTTTAACAAGTTGTAACGGTCATAAACATGTATTTATCTAACTCTCTAATAATTACAAGCTTGATTTTTGATATATAACTTGTTTATTTCCCTGTCCCAAATAGAAAAATATCGACAGATGATCATTATACTACATGAGAATAAGTGAGTTTTGATAAGATCAGAATATCAGATTTCAAATTGATGTTATTGTATGGAGATTTTCTTTGTTTATCTTTTTAAGGGGTATGATAACAAGCCGTAAACATGATCGAAACTTTTGAATGTACATAACAAAATACTTGCACATATTGTCTTTACTAAGTATCCACGAAGATATGTTAAAATAAGCTTATGTCACTTTATCAACTTGTGTGACTTAATTTTGTATGTACTATAAATGTTAACTTGTAAACAAGAATACAAAAGCACTGCATAAAATACAAGTTCTCTTCCATCTCCTATTCTCAATTGAACTATTCTACATTAGAAAAGACAAAAAAATCATATTAGTAAACATAATTATAAACCACATTATGGCAAACACATACAACACAAATTTTTCTAGCTATTAGACTTCTCGTGCAGACTTCATCCGTAGACTACTGGAGAATACTATTGTTACAAGTTAATTAGCTTATAATTCAAAAAATTCGATTCCACAATAATTATCGATATAAATCAAATTAAAGCCATTGAGTAATTCAATCAATTGCTAACACGCATGTCAAAACCTAAAAATTATTAAAAAAACGTTATAAATATTTAAGATATGCGTTTTTAAAATAAATACAAAAAGTAGACTTCCTAATTAGACTTCCTTAGTAGACTTCAGGAGAAGTCTACTGAAGTCTACTTTTATAAGCTAAGTAGCTTAAAAATCAAAACTTCTGATTCAACAATAAATATCGAATGAAATGAAATGAAATTCACTGGGTAGTTCAATCACTTACTAAAAAACATATCTAATCCAAAAAGTAAAAAAAAAAATATTTTATAAATTTGCCTAACACGCGTTTTTAAAAAAACTGCAATAAGTAGATTTCTACAGTAGACTTCAAACGTAGACTGGAGGAGAAGTCTACTTTTTCATAGTGAAGTCTACTAAAGAAGTCTACTAGAAACGTAGATCGGATCAAACGTAGACTGGAGGAGAAGTCTACTAAAGAAGTCCAATCCATTGACTTTTCCTTCAGTAGACTTCAGAAGTAGACTTCCGGCCAAAAAGGTTACTTTAGCATTTGACTGATGCATTGACTAACAAAGTAGACTTCTATTGTAGACTTCATGTACGAGTAGACTTCTCTGACAGTCTACTTTTGAAGTCTACTTTTTCAATAGAAGTCTACATAAAAAAATAGGTTATTTTTGCAATTGAATTTTTGAGTAGACTTCACTGTGAAGTCTACTCAAAAATAGATTCCTTCTAAGTTTGACCGAAAAATATAAGTAGACTTCTTTAGTCTACAAACTGTAGACTTCTTTGGGAAGTCTACTGAAGTTTTCGGAATTTTTTGAATTTTTTATTTTTTAAAAAACTGTAGTCAAACACTAAAATGACCTATACATTTTTGGTCAAACTACAAAAGTAACTTAAACGTAGACTTCTTATGCAGACGTAAACAGTAGACTTCATAAGGAAGTCTATATTAAAAAGTCAAAATATGGTCAACTACAAAAATAACCTCTTTTCTTTCGTAGACTTCTTATGCCTTCAAACGAAGTCTACTAGGCTTTTTTTTGTTTTCAAAGGATATCGAGTAGACTTCTCGTGCAGTTAATGAAGTCTACTTTTAAGAAGTCAATTGCAAAAATAACCTTATGTTGACTAGTAGACTTCATTTTGAAGTCTACTTTCGCGATACAGATATAGATATTACCAAAATTGAAGTATATCATTAATTTGACCCCAAAAAAAAAACAACCCAAGTCTTGATTAAGCTGAAATCACCAAAAATGCATAACCTTTGACATTGTAACTCAGCCCAGAAATTTTAGAGAAGAAATTAGGAAAGAATATAGAAGGTTCTGAGTGTATGAGCTCTCATATTAACTTATTACAACTTTAAAATTGGTTGAGAAGCATTTATTCTATTTTTGGGGTTGTTCATGGTGGTTGAAGGTATTGAAGAAGATGTCATTATTGTAATAAAAAAGGTTTTAGGAGGTTCAAGGAGACTTTAGCCAATATTTAAAAATCGAAATAATGGGTTTATAATGGCATTTTCGTTAATATCTTGAGTGAGAAGGATAGAATTGTGAAAAAATGGCAAAAGTTGGAGAGAGAAAAAAAGAGGTTAGTTTGGTGTTTGACTTTGAAATTCAGGTTAAATCTGAAACTCTCCCATAGTTGAAATTTGAAAGATATGTGAGCCAATCGCTTTTGTACTGGACGTGAGTTGGAATTCAAGAAAAATGAAATAAGTAAATTTGTAAATTAACATGTTTAGATTACAAAAATTGTCAAAATATAAGATGATTTTCTTTTATCTATACTATTAAAAGAGAATGGTGTTTTGTGTCCAAACAGAATTTTTATTTGGTTTTATACTATTTTTTTAGATAACCGTTAGTTCTGTTACCAAAAAAAAATATTGATTTAAATTTAGATTTACCAAAAAATTTAATTTAGTGTAATATTAATAAAATAATATTTTTTAAATATCTAATTTATTATAAATCCGAAAATTTAGTTTTTAATTTAGATTTGTTATAGATTTCTTTAAATATAAATTATATATATTATCAAAAATTCTAAAAAATTATTATTATATCTTTACAAAAATACTAACCCAGATATTTAATTTAGATTTAATTTATATATTCATATTTAAATAATATTTTCCATAACAGAGATGAAAATGATATATTATTGTATATTTTTATTAAATAAGTTTAAATCTTAAATATTTAAACTTAAATAATATTTAAAATATACAAATAATATAAACGTATATATTTAATGTTTTAATAATATCAGTTATTTTTGGATTAATATAAATAAACATGTTATAATGACGTTTTTTTAGTTGTGGTACTTTTCAGATTAATATGAATGGACATGTTAGAATAATATTTTTCTAATCGCGGTCATATATAATACTAGAAAAAATAAATCAATATAAACAAATTATATTTAAACAAAAATATTTTTTTATTACTTATTAACAAATTTATATATAAACAAAAACAAAAATAAAAATTCAATTAAATAAATAAAAAATAGTTTTCCTGCGGATGCAATGGATAGAATCTAGTAAAACATTAAAAAAAACTTGTAACTTCTGTGATAATCTATCCTTTTCTAGGTAAATTCTAATCGAGCAGTAAAAAAATCTGAAATACTGTGAATTTTATGGAAACATCCATAACATAACAAGATAGTACAATTACCACTAGAACAAAATCAGAAACTCTGCAAAGTACATAACTGCCAGAAATAATTCCTAGGAAAAAGATAAACATAACTAGAAATAAGACAAAAATACTTTATTAGGTCTGGTGCGGACTATTCAAATGGACTGAAATCAAATGCCCATATCTATATAAGTGACCACGAATAATGTCTTGTAATTTCGCATAGCAAGTGGATTGAACTTAAAAATGTATTGTAATTTCGCATAGCAAGTGGATCGTAAAAATTTACATTGAAATCTAAAAGAAAAAAAAATTAATATAATTCAGTTTTTTGTGGAAACAAAGATATGAGTCATATATAATCTCATAATAAAGAAAAAAAATATTTATAGTCTAAAAATTTGTAGATAAATAACATTTATGTAGATATTTTGACCAAAAAAATAAAATAACATATATGTAGATATGATATTAAATAAAAATCTTGGAAGGAAGATGAAAGGTGGCAATTGTGTTTTACTATTAGAATTTGGAGCTCTATATTAATATATATCTATTAGGCTTTTCGTTTTATATTTTCATGCAAATTGTATGTCACCTGCCATGAAAAAACTTAAAAAGGGCCGGGTCATCACGTCTCCAAGGATGAGAGTAGCCTCACCATCCTTTCAATGAATGGAGTAGGTGGTTCGATCCCAACAGATATCATCGTTGTGATACTGTCAAAGTAGTTGCCTGTGAAATCCATTGCAAGGTTCCGCTGCGTTTCGAAAAGATATTTTCAAGAACAGATCCGTGAAATCTCGACGGAGGAGAATCGAAGCCCATCGC
>NW_006256858.1:2986690-3024240 GCF_000478725.1 Eutrema salsugineum
GCAATGGATGATCTCCTGAACAAGTTCAGTTCTGTGATTCACAAATAAGATTACAGAAAAGCCTTCGGATCCAGAAAATTTTAATTGGACTATATATATGTGAGAGAGGTTCAAGAGCTAGCTGAAGGACATGGTTCGAATATCACCCTCACACCCCACTCTGCAGACATAACCGTTGGGTTGATTGACTTTAAGCGAACTAAGATCTCAGTGAATCTAGCAGATCGGTCCAGAAGAAACCGCAAAAGATGTCTAGGACGTTGGACTCTCCTCCGTCGAGATTTCACGGATCTGTTCCTGAAAATATCTTTTCTTACCAAATATACCAAAACCTTACGGAAAATATCGTTGGAAAATCGTAGGAAACAGCTTTTTTTTACCAAATTCCTACGAAATTTTTTCACAGGGGAAATCGGCCGTCGAAAATTGTAAAAGGTAGAAAAATGGTAAGAAATTTCTTACGAAAATATTGGTAGGAAAATTTCCTATAGACAATTTCCTACCAAATTACTACAATTTTCCCTCGATTTGTGTTTCTTCCAATTTTCTACGAAATATTAACTACCTATTTCCTACGAATTTACTAGCTACTACTATTTTCTACCAATTTGTTTACCAATTTCCTACCAATAAAATAAAAATAATTTTATAAAATCAAAATAGAATTAATATCAGAAAATTAATTTAAATTAAAACATAATTATAAAGTTTATTAATAAATATATATATATAAATAAAGTCATTAATTACTATAAGTTTATACTTAATTAAGTAATTATTAATCAGAAAGAAAGAGAAGGTGAAGACTCTCATTTATAGTGCAGCTTCTTCAACTAAATTATGTTAGATTGTCGATGTGAGACAAACCAAAAGACATATTTTCCTACGGAATTCCTACAATTTTTCTACAAACAATATTTTGCAAGAAATCCGTAGAAAATGTTAATTTTGCTATATTTATAATGCAGTTTCTTCATCTAAATTATCTTAACTTTTCGATGTGGGACAAACCAGAAGACCTATTTTCCTATAGAATTCCTACGATTTTTCAATAAACAATATTTTTTAGAAAATCTTAGGACAATTTCCTATGAAATTTCCACCAACGTAACAGTTGATTGGGCACTACTACTTTCCTACCAAATTTTGACCGTGTTTTCTACGAATATAAATTTGGTAGGTTATTGGTTGGATATATCCTACCACTTTTTGACATTTTTTTTAATAAACAATATTTCTTAGAAAATCTTAGGACAATTTCCTACGAAATTTCCACCAACGTAACAGTTGATTGGGCACTACCACTGTCCTACCAAATTTTGACCGTGTTTTCTACGAATATAAATTTGGTAGGTTATTGGTTGGATATATCCTACCACTTTTTGACATTTTTTTGTAGGAAATTTTTTACCTTTTTTCTACCACTTTTTTTTCGTTATAATTACATAAAAAATTGGTTAAAAAATTCTTACCAAATATTTTTGAATATTGTTTGAAATAGGACTTTATAACTGTCCCTAAGCGTTGCGTGTATCTCATTTCTTGTATTGTTCATTGTATGGCTTTTTAATTTTATGTTTACTTTGAATAACTTCATCTCTTGGAAGCTGTGTCCATGATAATCAACGGTTGTTGTAAACTATTTAAACCTTTTTCTTTACATTAGCAAGCAACTTTGTGTCATTACAAGAAATATTTTTTATTGCCAGAATTTGCCATAATCTTTTGGTGGTAATTATTATTTACCATAAAATTATAAAAAAATTTACCACAAAAATAAATTTTTTAATTTTTATATTTTGTGTCAAATTTATGTCTATTTTGCCGCGTTTATGAAATTTGTTGCATTATAAGGAAAAATTTGCCACATATTAATGCAAAAAAATCGTATCAATATTTACCATATGTTTGTTAGATATTTTTTCAGGCAAAATTGCCACAAATTGAATTCATGGTTAATAGTGATTAATTATTTACTAAAAAGCCACAATGAATTTTTTTAAAGGAAATAACCATGAATTTGCCACAACTTTATTCGTGGTTATACCCCTATACAATAAAACTCTACAAATTAATAATGTTTAAACTTTAATATTTTATTAATTTATGGAGTTATTAATTTGTAAATTTCAAATAAAAAATAGTTCTTATATTTTAAATATTTTAAAAAATATTTTTTAAAAAAATTATAATTTTGTTAAAAAAATCAAAGATGAGTTACAAATAAAATTTAATTTAAAATAAATAAAAACATCACTAAACTTATATTTTAGTAGATTATCTCACTTATATGTATATATCAGATTTTTTAATGGTAATTATTAATTTCTGATATTAATAGGACTATATCTTTATATAAAAAAATTTGTTGAAATTACTATCTTATTATCTTATCGAATTGTGTCATATTTTGAACCGTCCCAACTCAGGACCATAAAAAATTATTAATTTATTATAGTGTTTATTAATTTATCAAATATTAATTTATAGAGTTTCTATTGTACTAAACGACAAACACAAAATCATGAACCTCTAACTCTTAAGCATAAATTTTAAACTTTTACACATAAACATTAAATAATATACATAAAATCCAACACTTACAAAATTTTTTAATATAATCATTTTATAAAAATCTTAACCTCGAAACAACACAAACTCTAAACTCTAAACCCTAAACCTTAACCCTTAATCATATACTCTAAATCTTAAATTATAAACTCTTATACATAAACATCAAGTAATATACAAAAAATCTAACACTAACTCAACAAATTTGCATCTAAAAATCCTAAACTCTAAACTATAAAGGAAACTATAGTTGCTTCTATAGATGGTTTGAGTTTTATTTACTTTGGTTTAAATATGGTGTTTGATAATATATATTAACTTGAACTTATATTAGATAGTTATTAGTTATAATTTTGAGATTATTTTTAAAATTTGATGTATCTATATACTTATTTGTATAGTGATTTGCTTATGTGTTGATTCCACAGTGAGTTTCAAAATGTTTTGCTTACGTGTCAACTCCAGAATGAGTTTCGGCTGGAAAAAAACCTTTTAATCCTATTTTTATTATATATTATTTTTTGATTGGTTTATATATAATGATGTGTTAAAATAACTTAAAACAAACTGCTTTAAATTATTGTGATTTAATGCATTTTTAGACCCTGACCAGACCGAGTAGTCCGATCGGTTTAACCGCAATTCGGCAAGATTTCCGGTTGGCTTTTGTTGAAAACCCAGGATGCTATTAAACCATTCAAACCTAGAAAATTTGTTCAAACCCGGTGAACCAGCAAAAACCCAACCCAGATGATTTGTAGTAATAACAGTTTATTTTCTTTTATTTTATTGCATGGTTTGTTACTTTTCACCATTACACATTAGTAAATTTAATAATGTAAAATTTCCTGATAAAAATTTAATAGTTTAAAAAGAAAAGAAATTGAATGAAAAAAAAAGAATGAAAAATGCTTAGCAAATCAAATGTTAGAATTCAAAATTAGATCAATTTATAGTTAACATAAATATTTATTATATTTTTATTTATTTATTTATACTAAATTAGAAATCTGAATGAATCTTTTTAAAAAATAAAAACTAAAATCGATAATTACTCACAAATAATATATGTAATTCATCGATAAAGTCTAATTCAAGATCATAGCATATTTTTTAACATTTTCATTGGCTCCGTTGAGTTGAAAATTGATACGATCAAAGATCATAGCATTGAAAATTTCTTCAAAACAGATATCAGCAGCATAAGCCAATTATTTTGTTTAAATATATTATCAATGTTTTTCAATGTTTAAATTTTTATTGAATTTTTGTATGAAACTCAATCCATAATTTTATCCACATTTTCTCTTTATATAACAGTAATAAACAAATTATTTGTTCTATGTGAGTTGTCGAGTTTTTTTTTGTTATCATGTGGATCATGCAATAAATATAAATTCTCCGAATCACTGAATTTTTATAGTTAGAAAATATGGATCCCATATCATATACAAAATTTAACTGAAATTTGAAAATTTATGTAGAATTTATATTTTATGTATATGTTATCGCCACAATAGATCAATAAAGCAACATTTACTTTTACTATAAATCTGTGCAAAAATAATATTCAATATTAATTTTGTGTATTTTTTAAATATTTATTAACATGTAAGATATACTTTTTACATGGTTGACAGCCTTATCAAAGCCATTGAATACGAGCATGTAATATTTTATCCAAATTTAAGAAAAACCAAAAATAAAAGGATTATATTTAGTATAATTTCCATGAAACAATTTAAAGAGAAGCCTGTAAGAAGATGTGATTGGTTCTTTATGTTTGCTTTAATGAAGTTTAGAAACAAAGAATCAGGTTTGCAATGAGCAGCAACAACATCAACACTGAAATGCTTTAGACCAAGTAATTTTCTTCTCAGTTCAATTCCATCATCATGGATAATCCACAAAAAAAAAATCACGAGCCACCAAATATATTAAAAAATAAAATATGTGATTTAAGCTAAAAAGATTGCATACTTTTTATCCTCTTAAGCTAAAACGACTAAATTGATATCCTTCAAAAGGCTTCTTTAGCTTTTGATGTCCTAATGTCTTAAATTCTTTATCTGTTTCAAAGAGGATTGCATATTTTTTATCACACTATCTTCCGCATAAGTGTCGTCTTCTATTTTTCCTCTCTTGAAGTACATATTCTAGACTTATAAAAAATTACTAAACTAAACTACTTTTAAACACAAACAGCTTATCTTTAGAGATACATAGATAGAAAGATATACGCTGTAACACAAAGTATACAAAACAAACGTTGATCAAAAATTGCAAAAACATGAAGAAGAGAAACAAAGGAACACTTCTTAGATAAAGGAGAAATGATTCGAAATGTTTGAATATAATAAATATATAGATAAATTATTTTTTGAATTCTAACATTAAGCATTTGTAACCCGCACATGGTGCGGGAACATTAGACCACCTCCATTGGGAGGTTCTCATCATATTATCTCATCATATAAATAAGAAAAAATAATAGAAAAGGAAGAGAGAAAATGAGATGGAGTTCTCAAATGAGAACTTATAGAAACCCCATAAGAAACCCAAAACACATATGTCTTTCTTAGATTGGTTCAAATTTATTTGTTAAATTAAAATTTAATGAAATAATAAAATTCTAATTAAATATTAATATTTTTTGTTTGAGATACTCTTAGAGTTTCTCATCCGTGGAGATGCTCTTAGCTAGTTTTTGTTTATTAGGTTTGGATCCCTGACACTAAATTGGGATTACTTTAGTTCAGTCGGCATTAAATTGGATAATGAATTTATTATAAATTTAGTTATAATATTGCTGACTTTTCATTGGTTATTTCAGAACGATGAGGATCACACTTTATCTATCCTTCACCATTGATCAGCTTATCCAACAGACAAATTTTTTTTTTTTTTTATTTTTTGTTCTTCTTATTCATTGGTTAGTTATCTTTCAATAACAGCGTCAACCTAAGTCAACCTAAGCCGAACTGTCACGAATCCAACATCCGCCACCGTTGAGAACCAAGAAAATTCAGCCGCTTTCTCTGAAATCCACACTTTTGCAGAGCACACCGAGTGATTATGAACGAAATGTGCGAAGCCAGCAGATCTGAGAAGCCCCAACAAACCAACATGACCAGATTTAAGATCAGTCACTAGCGTTAAGAGTAACGTCTAGCTAATAGAAAATCACTAAAACTAGAATTAAACCTTGTGAGACAAAAGGTGGAAAATGAAATTTGAAAGATAGCCTATCTCATATTTGGACGTATAGCACATAAATAATTGCATGCAAAATATATAAGACGATTTACTTTTATGAACCATCACAAGTTTGTAATTTCTGTGAAAATCAGTAAGCTATCTAATTAGCTTATCATTTCAGTCAGGACGATATATATGTGGGGTCTCTCAAAATTTTATATGTGCTGTTAGTTTGGTAATCCCTCTTGATTACTTGAACTGCTGGTTTTGGGCGATGCCGAGAATCAGAAGTGGTCGAAGCATATCTATGTATTGCCACCATTGTGAAGAGATATTGTTGGGAATAAAACCTTGCTTCACATTGTTGGGATGACTAGTGCAGGTGAATTTGTGTTTGTCCCAGACTATCATCAACTTGACCCTTACATTTTCTTATACAATGTGGTGAGGAACACTGTCGTAAGAGTTGAAATCCAATTAGGAACAGTAGCTTCTAAGTATCGCATGATCCACCCATTCGTGGACCATGTACAAGATGTGAAGCTTATGGAAGCGCTTAGAAGGAGTCCATAGGACTTTATAACAGTTCCTAAGCGTTGCATTTATCTCATTTCGTGTTGGTAACAATATGATTGTTCATTGGATGGCCATTTTAATTTATGTTTACTTTGACTTCAAAACTTTATCTCATTATGGAAACTGTGTTCATGAGAATCAGTGGCTGTTGTAAGCTACTGTTTGAACTATTTAAAACATTTTTTTTCATCAGCAAGCCACTTTGTGTCTTTGTTAATATATTCTACTACATTAGTTATATACATACTTTACACGACGAACCTACAAGCATGTAACAAAGATGATTCTCACGAATCCACAGGCCCATCACAATATATACAAATGTCGACAATGAAGAAGATAAGAAGAAAAATTATTTGATTACACTTGAAATCAATATATACTCCTTGTTATTATCTCTCTGTGGAAAAATCATGACCTTTATCTTTGGCTATGTTGGAATAAAAGTAATTGATAATAAAAATCACTAGAACTAGGAACATAATTAAACTCTATGAGACAAAATTTTGTGACGTTTGAAACATACGTGAGCCAATCGCATTTTTACTGGACGTGAGTTGGAATTCAAGAAAAATGAAATAAGTAAATTGGTAAATTAACATGTTTAGATTACAAAAATTGTCAAAATATAAGATGATTTTTCGTTTATCTATATTATTAAAAGAGAAGGGTGTTTTGTGTCCAAACAAAATTTTTACTTGGTTTTTTACTATTTTTTTAGATAACTGTTATTTCTATTACCAAAAAAATATTGATTTAAATTTAAATTTACCAAGTAATTTAATTTAGTGTAATATTAATAAAATAATATTTTTTTAATATCTAATTTATTATAAATCCGAAAATTTAGTTTTTAATTTAGATTTGTTATAGATTTTCTTAATATAGGTTATATATATTATCAAAAATTCTAAAAAATTATTATTATATCTTTACAAAAATATTAACCCAGATGTTTAATTTAGATTTAATTTATATATTAAAATTTAAATAATATTTTCAATAACAGAGATGAAAATGATATATTATTGCATATTTTTATTAAATAAGTTTAAAAAAAAAATATTTAAACTTAAATAATATTTTAAATATACAAATAATATAAATGTACATGTTTAATTTTTTAGTAATATCGATTATTTTTGGATTAATATAAATAAACATGTTATAATGACGTTTTTTAACTGTGGTACTTTTCAGATTAATATAAATGGACATGTTAGAATAATGTTTTTCTAATTGCGGTCATATATAATACTATAAAAAATAAATCAATAAAAACAAATTATATTTAAACAAAAATATATTTTTTTACTTATTAACAAATTTTTGTATAAACAAAAAGAAAAACAAAAATTAAATTAAATAAATAAAAAAAAGTTCTTGTGCGGATGCACGAGATAGAATCTAGTAAAACATTAAAAAGCTTGTACTTCTGTGATAAGCAGTCCTTTTCTAGGTAATTTCTAATCGAGTAGTAAAAAAAATCTGAAGTACTGTGAATTTTATGGAAACTTCCATAACATAACAAGATAGTACAATTACCACTAGAACAAAATCAGAAACTCTGCAAAGTACATAACTGCGAGAAATAATTCCTAGGAAAAAGATAAACATAACTAGAAATAAGACAAAAATACTTCATTAGGTCTGGTGCAGACTATTCAAATGAACCGAAAGCTAATGCCCATATCTATATAAGTGACCACGAATAATGTATTGTAATTTCACATAGCAAGTGGATTGAACTTAAAAATGTGTTGTAATTTCGCATAGCAAGTGGATCGTAAAAATTTACATTGAAGTCTAAAAAAAAAAAATTTAATATAATTAAGCTTTTTGTGGAAACAAAGATATGAGTCATATATAATCTTATAATAAGGAAAAAAATATTTATAGTCCAAAAAATTGTAGATAAATAACATATATGTAGATATTTTGACCAAAAAAATAAAATAACATATATGTAGATATGATATTAAATAAAAATCTTGGAAAGAAGACGAAAGGTGGCAATCGTGTTTTACTATTGGAATTTGAAGCTCTATATTAATATATATCTGTTAGGCCTTTTGTTTTACATTTTCATGCAAATTGTATGTCGCATGCCATGAAAAAACTTAAGAAGGGTCATCACGTCTCTAAGGATGAGAGTAGCCTCACCATCCTTTCAATGAATGGAGTAGATGGTTCGATCCCAACAGATATCATCGTTGTGATACTATCAAAGTAGTTGCCTGTGAAATCCATTGCAAGGTTCCGCTGCGTTTCGAAAAGATATTTTCAGGAACAGATCCGTGAAAACTCGACGGAGGAGAATCGAAGCCCATCGCTGGTTCCGTTGAGTTTCGAAGCGATGGGTTTCGATTCTCCTCCGTCCAGATTTCACGGATCTGTTCCTGAAAATACCTTTTCTTACCAAACATGCCAAAAACCTACGAAAAATCTCGTTGGAAAATCGTAGGAAACAACTTTTTCTTACCAAATTCCTACGAAATTTTTTTATATGAAATCGGTCGTTGTAAATTGTAAAAAGTAGAAAAATGGTAGGAAATTTCCTACGAAAATGTTGGTAGGAAAATTTTCTACAAAAATTTTAGTAGACAATTTTCTACCAAATTACTACCATTTTCCCTTGATTTGTGTTTCTTCCAATTTTCTACGAAATATAAACTACCTATTTCCTACGAATTTACTACTACTATTTTTTACCAATTTTTTACCAATTTCCTACCAATAAAATAAAAATAATTTTATAAAATCAAAATAGAATTCATATCAGAAATTTAATTTAAATTAAAACATAATTATAAAGTTGATTAATAAATATATATAAAACAAAATAAAAATTCATTAATTACTATAAGTTTATAACTTAATTAAGTAATTATTAATCAGAAAGAAAGAGTAGGTGAAGACTCTCATTTATAGTGCAGCTTCTTCAACTAAATTATGTTAGATTGTCGATGTTGGGCAAACCAAAAGACATATTTTCCTACGGAATTCCTACGATTTTCTACAAACAATATTTCGTAGGAAATCCGTAGAAAATGTTAATTTTGCTCTATTTATAATGCAGCTTCTTCATCTAAATTATCTTAGCTTTTCGATGTAGGACAAACCAGAAGACCTATTTTCCTACAGAATTCTTACGATTTTGCAATAAACAATATTCGTAGGAAATTTTAGGACAATCTCCTACGAAAGTTCCACCAGCGTATCAGTCGATTGGGCCCTATCACTTTCCTATCAAATTTTGACCGTGTTTTCTACGACTATAAATTTGGTAGGTTATTGGTTGGATATATCCTACCAATTTTTGACGTTTTTTTCGTAGACAATTTCTTACCTATTTTCTACCACTTTTATTTTTCGTCATAATTGCGTAAAAAATTGGTTAAAAATTCTTACCAAATATTTTCGTAAGAATTTTTGTAGGAATATGACATGTTTTCTTGTAGTGATATGAGGCTTATGTAAGCGCTTAGGAGGAGATCAACAGATCATAGGACTTTATAACAGTCCCTAAACGTTGCGTCCATCTCATTTCTTGTATTGTTCATTGTATGGCTTTTTAATTTTATGTTTACTTTGAATAATTTCATCTCTTGGAAGCTGTGTCCATGATAATCAATGGTTGTTGTAAACTATTTAAACCTTTTTCTTTACATTAGCAAGCAACTTTGCGTCATTACAAGAAATATTTTTTATTGCCAGAATTTGCCATAATCTTTTTGTGGTAATTATTATTTACCATAAAATTATAACAAATTTACCACAAAAACAATTTTTTTATATTTTGTGTCAAATTTGTGTCAATTTTGCCGCGTTTAATAAATTTGTTGCATTATAAGGCAAAATTTGCCACAAATTAATGCAAAAAATTGTATCAATATTTGCCATATATTTGTTAGATATTTTTTTCTAGAAAATTTGCCACAAATTGAATTCATGGTTACTCGTGACTAATTAGTCACTAAAAAGCCACTATGAATTTTTTTAAAGGAAATAACCATGAATTTGCCATAACTTTATTTGTGGTTATACCCCGTAAAACTCTACAAATTAATAATGTTAAAACTTTAATATTTTATTAATTATAAAGTTATTAATTTATAGATTTCAATAAAAAATAGTTCTTATATTTTAAATATTTCAAAAAATATTTTTTTTTTTAAAATATAATTTTGTTAAAATTTTTTTTTTTGAAATTAAAGATGAGTTACAAATAAACTTTAATTTAAAATAAATAAAAACATCACTAAACTTATATTTTAGTAGATTATCTCACTTATATGTATATATCAGATTTTTAATGGTAATTATTAATTTATGATAATAATAGGACTATATATTTATATAGAAATTTTTGTTGAAATTACTATCTTATTATCTTATCGAACTGTGTCATTTTTTGAACCGATCCAACTCAAATTTATGAAAAATTATTAATTTATTATAGTGTTTATTAATTTATCAAATATTAATTTATAGAGTTTCTACTGTACTCTAAACAACAAACACAAAATCATGAACCTCTAACTCTTAAGCATAAATTTTAAACTTTTACACATAAACATTAAATAATATACATAAAATCCAACACTTACAAATTTTTTTAATATAATCATTTTATAAAAATCTTAACCTCGAAACAACACAAACTCTAAACTCTAAACCCTAAACCTTAACCCTTAATCATATACTCTAAATCTTAAATTATAAACTCTTATACATAAACATCAAGTAATATACAAAAAATCCAACACTAACTCAACAAATTTGCATCTAAAAATCCTAAACTCTAAACTATAAAGGAAACTATAGTTGCTTCTATAGATGGTTTGAGTTTTATTTACTTAGGTTTAAATATGGTGTTTCATAAATATATATTTTAACTTGAACTTATATTAGATAGTTATTAGTTATAATTTTGAGATTATTTTTAAAATTTGATGTATCTATATACTTATTTGTGTAGTGATTTGCTTATGTGTCGATTCCTCAGTGAGTTTCAAAATTTTTTGCTTACGTGTCAACTCCAGAATGAGTTTTGGCTGGAAAAAAAACCTTTTAATCCTATTTCGGAATAGAATAGAGCGGGCAAAGCCCTATTTCTTCTTTCATTCTTGGCTTTTAGTGACCCAGGAAAAGAGATAATGAATTAGGTAGGGTGGTCCCATCAGAATGGGCTTGGACCTTTTTCTTTGGAGGAACCTAGCTTCTTCAGCGAAGCTGGAGGAACCCCTTGACCGATAGTTTGAGTTTGTGGAACAAGTTGTAGAGATCCCATACTTTCTAGTACTTGTGGAGAATCCCAGTAAGAAATAGCTTGACTTGTTGGTGGAAGTGACCTAGACATATTTTGATTTATAGGAGGAACCCCTTTTCTTCCGCTAGGTAAGTTGGGAAGTCCAACATAAGGCGGGTCAATTACATCGAACCTCAATTCCATCGAGCCTTGCTCGAGGAACGCCTATGGTTGATAGTGAACAGCAGATATGCTACATCAAGCACTCACTTTCTGTCTATTGGCCTTAGAACACTCCTTCTTATGTTGTTTTCAATGAAGGGGAAGTGATTCCTGAGTTCCTTCGCACAGGGTTTGAATTGAATTCAGTCAGTTTTGTCTACATCTTCTCTGCAATTACACCAGGAAAGAAAGCAGATACTGATGCTGAATGCACTTAACAAATCCCATGTCTGAATGCCTTAAACTTTGATTCAAAAGAAAGCAGAACTAGACTGCCAGGGAAAGAGCTAAAGAAATGTTCTAGTCAAGTCGAGAGCTAGAGAGAATAGATGATACATTCCAAGGGGTAAGCTAACCTAAGGCGTTCCTCTCAGTCGAGAGACTGGCGTTCCTCGAAGCATCAAAGGCAATTCCATTTTGTTGCGGAAATGAGTATACTCTTGTGGGCAATTGACTGGTATTCAATTAATTAGGTAACTCTTACTTAAACAGCTTCGCCTACTTCCCCATCTCTCTCAATCTCATGAGTTCACACCGGGGCAAGCGGTCCACGATAATCTTCTTCATGCTAAGAATTGAAGCCAGAATCCACTTTTCTAGTTGAAACCCAAACAAACCACCGGTGATTGATGCCGTCCACCAGAAGACCGAACCCAGACTTTGATTAATTACCACATTGCGCTTTGCTCGGTACGGAGATAGGAGCTCCGAACCTGCAGAGACGAGATCTCTACTCCTAGAACCTTTGCTTGTGGTTTGGGGCACTGTAGCTCACCTTTCACTAAAAAGAAGGTGGTGCAGCCAGGTTAAAAATTTGCTAACATCGGCTACCCCTGACCTTCAGCGTCCCATTTTCCGCAAATACATTGATTTATTCATTGCGCACAATCAGACGCTAACCTTGAACTGACCCAGGGGATACTAACTAACAGCTGAGTCCTCTCCAAACCGCAGGAGATAGTTGCCCATCATACGGCTCACCAACTTGCCTCTATGGGAGGCTCACTCCGGGCAGGTTCGGATCACTTAAAATTTTTTGATAAAAATTTAATAGTTTAAAAAGAAAAGAAATTCAATGAAAAAAATTAAGAATGAATAATGCTTAGCAAATCAAATGTTAGAATTCAAAATTAGATCAATTTATAGTTAACATAAATATTTATTATATTTTTATTTTAGTGTTTTATCATTTTTATTTATTTATACTAAATTAGAAATCTGAATGAATCTTTTTTAAAAAGAAAAATTAAAATCGATAATTACTCACAAATAATATATGTAATCCATCGATAAAGTCTAATTCGAGTGAGTTATTTAAAAATGCAATATTCCACCATATTCATTACATGCAATCTCATTGACACTTTCAAATAAAAACGAATTGATATGATATTTTTAAAATTTCTTCCATCATAACCCTCAGACTCCACACACATATCTTGCAGATCGATTGTGATTCTTTGTTGTTTTAGAAGTTATGTTGGTGAGTATTTTAAAGAAACATGTAGAGAAAAAAAGAGGTAGAAACCATAATGGTGTTTTAATGTTGGTGTTTTAACATTTTCACTGGCTCCGTTGAGTTGAAATTTGATAGGATCAAAGATCATAGCATTGGAAATTTCTTCAAAACAGATATCAGCAGCATAAGCCAATTATTTTATTTAAATATATTATCAATGTTTTTCAATGTTTAAATTTTATTGAATTTTTGTATGAAACTAAATCCATAATTTTATCCACAGTTGCTCTTTATATAACAGTAATAAAAAAAAATATTTGTTCTATGTGAATTGTCGAGTTTTTTTCTGTTATCATGTGGATCATGCAATAAATATAAATTCTCCGAATCACTGAATTTTCATAGTTAGAAAGTCTGGATCCCATATCATATACAAAACTGAAATTTGAAAATTTATGTTGAATTTATATTTTATATATATATATATATATGTTATCGCCACAATAGATCAATAAAGCAACATTTACTTTTACTATAAATCTGTGCAAAAATAATATTCAATATTAATTTTGTGTATTTTTTAAATATTTATAAACATATAATATATACTTTTTACATGGTTGACAGCCTTATCAAAGCCATTGAATACGAATAAGTAATATTTTATCCAAATTTAAGAAAAACCACAAATAAAAGGATTATATTTAGTATAATCTCCATGAAACAATTCAAAGAGAAGCCCATAAGAAGATGTGATTGGTTCTTTATGTTTGCTTTAATGAATTTTAGAAACAAAGAACCAGGTTTGCAATGAGCAGCAACAACATCAACACTGAAATGCTTTAGACCAAGAAATTTTCTTCTCAGTTCAATTCCATCATCATGCATAATCCACACAAAAAAAAATCACGAGCCACCAAATATATTAAAAATGAAAAATGTGACTTAAGCTAAAAGGATTGCATACTTTTTATCCTCTTACGCTAAAACGACTAAATTGTTATCCTTCAAAGGCTTCTTCAGCTTTTGACGTCCTCATGTCTTAAATTCTTTATATCTGTTATCTCCTCAAAGAGGATTGCATACTTTTTATCCTCTTAAGCTAAAACGACTAATTGTTATCCTTCAAAAGGCTTTTTCAGCTTTTGACGTCCTCATGTCTTAAATTCTTTATATCTGTTATCTCCTCAAAGAGGATTGCATATTTTTATCACACTATCTTCCGCATAAGTGTCGTCTTCTACTTTTCCTCTCTTGAAGAACATATTCTAGACTTATAAAAAATTACTAAACTAAACCACTTTTAAACACAAACAGCTTATCTTTAGAGATACATAGATAGAAAGATATACGCTGTAACACAAAGTATACAAAACAAACGTTGATCAAAATTTGCAAAAACATGAAGAAGAGAAACAAAGGAACACTTCTTAGATAAAGGAGAAATGAGTTGTCTGAATATAATAAATATATAGTAGATAAATTATTTTTTGAATTCTAACATTAAGCATTTGTAATCCGCACATGGTGCGGGAACATTAGACCACCTCCATTGAGAGGTTCTTATCATAGTATCTCATTATATAAATAAGAAAAATAATAAAAAGGAAGAGAGAGAATGATATGGGGTTCTCAAATGAGAACTTATAAAAACTCTATGAGAACCCAAAACACATATGTCTTTCCTAGATTGATTCAAATTTATTTTTTAAATTAAAATTTAATGAAATAATAAAATTCTAATTAAATATTAATATTTTTTTGTTTGAGATACTCTTAGAGTTTTTCATCCGTGGAGATGCTCTTAGCTAGTTTTTGTTTATTGGGTTTGAATCCCTGACACTAAACTGGGATTACTTTAGTTCAATCGACATTAAATTGGATAATGAATTTATTATAAATTTAGTTATAATATTGCTGACTTTTCATTGGTTATTACAGAACGATGAGGATCGCACTTTATCTATCCTTCACCATTGATCAGCTTATCCAACGGACAAAAATCTTTTTATTTTTTATTCTTCTTATCTTTAACACGTTAGTTATCTTTCAATAACAGCGTCAACCTAAGCCGAACTGTCATGAATCCAACATCTGCCACCGTTGAGAACCAAGAAAATTCAACCGCTTTCTCTGAAATCCACACTTTTGCAGAGCACACCGAGTGATTATGAACGAAATGTGCGAAGCCAGCAGATCTGAGAAGCCCCAACAAACCAACACGACCAGATTTAAGATCAGTCACTAGCGTTAAGAGTAACTAATAAAAAATCACTAAAACTAGAATTAAACCTTGTGAGACAAAAGGTGGAAAATGAAATTTGAAAGATAGCCAATCTTATATTTGAACGTATAGCACATAAATAATTGCGTGCAAAATATATAAGACGATTTACTTTATGAACCTTTATAAGTTTGTAATTTCTGTGAAAATCAGTCAGCTATCTAATTAGCTTATCATTTCAGTCAGGACGATATATATGTGGGGTCTCTCAAAATTTTATATGTGCTGTTAGTTTGGTAATCCCTCTTGAGACCTGTTGAACGGCAAATGAGATGTCTGGGTGAGTGAAAGTCAAATATTGAAGTGCTCCAGCAAGACTGCGGTAGAGTGTGGGATCAGAAACCGGAGGACCATCATCGGTGGTAATTTTTGTTTTGTATCAACCCGAGTAAGACAAGGATTACACTTCGTCATGTTTGCTCGGTATAGGATATCGACAGCATAATTGTGTTGGTGAAGGAACAGACCGGAGGCGTCTTGTTGGACAGTAATACCGAGAAAATGATGTAGCGGACCATCATCAGACATGTCAAATTCAAAACGGAGACTGGTGATGAGGCGGTGTAGAAGGACATTAGTAGAAAGAGTGATCACAATACCATCTACATAGAGGGAGATACGCCAAGTCAGTACCCTGACAAAGTACAAATAGAGAGTGATCAGAAGTACTTTGCTTGAAACCAAGGCGTCGGGCATATGTCGCAAAGCATGTGTTCCATGCCCCAGGGGATTGTTTGAGGCCGTAAAGAGATATTTTCAAAAGAAAAAGATGGTTGGGTTTGGATTGATCAACAAAACCGGGAGGTTGATGCATGTACACAGTATCTTGGAGATCGCCGTGGAGAAAAGCGTTTTTAACATCGAGCTGGTGAAAAGGCCAATTACAAGCTAATGCAACATGAAGAACTGTACGGATTGTTACAGGCTTCACCACCGGGCTAAACGTTTCATGACAATCAATACCGAGTTGCTGAGACTCCCGTTAGCGACAAAACGAGCTTTATAGCGGCTGAGTTCTCCATCTATTAAATTTGTGCCTAAATAACCACATAGAATGCACAATGTTAGCAGTTTTTGGCCGTAGCACAAGAATCCATGTTCCCTTTTTAAAATAAGCACCATATTCCTCTTTCATGGAATTATTCCAAAAAGGATCCTTAGCAGCCTGAACATGAGACAATGGTAAAGGAGAAATTGTGACATCAGTATGAAGGCACAATCGATTTCTCGGTTTAGTGATATCGTTCTTTCCTCTGGTTATCATAGGGTGAGTATTGGTAGGGGGAGGAGGAAGCGGAGTTGGTGGAGACGGAGACGGAGACGGAGGAGAAGGAGGAGGCAAAGGAGGTGGAAGAGGATGTGGATAATGTGTTTTATGAGGAATATGAGGTGGTGTGATGGAAGGTGAACGAGGAAGTACCTGAGAAGAAGAAAGAGCTGAGAAAGGGAAGATCATCTCATTGAAAACGACATGGCGAGAGAGTATGACACGTTTTGTGTTGATGTCGAGGCATCGGTAACCGCGGTAATTTGTTGGATATCCAAGAAATACACACGGCGTCGACCGTTTGGCAAGATTGTAGAACGCCTTTTACGTCGGAACATATCGACGTAAAATCGACGTAATGGCTCCATTGTGTTGAATTAGCAACGAATCAAAAATCGTCGTAAAACAATCGTCATAAATGAGAAATCGTCGTAAAATCATCGTAAAAGTTTCAACACCGAGAAATCGTCGTAATTTTGTTGGAAAATGTTACGTCATTTTGGAAAATATTCGTCGAAAGAATGACGTAATATTTTGAACGAGATTACGACGAAATTACGCAACATCGACGTAAAATCGATGTAATGTTATATCGAATTTACAACGATTATGATATGATCTATTTCGTCAAAATCAAATAAATTTATTAAAAATCGACGTAAATTCATCGTAAAATATCAACGTTAAGTCGTCGTAAAACTTGTCGACGTTAATTCGTCGTAAAACCTTTGCCGTAAATTCGACATAAATTTACGACGAGTTTACGTCGAATAGTAAAGAAAAATAATTATGACAATTCGATTTTTAATTAATAAATTAATATTAAAAATAAATTAATAAATGAATATTAAATAAAACAGAATTAAAATTTAAAATTTAAATTCGAAATAATTAATATATTAAAATACAAAATTAAATACAAAATGTTTTTTAAAATAAAACTAATCTACAAAGTTATTTCATAATCGTTGAGGTTGAGATCGACGTCTTGAGGAGGCTTTCCGTCATGTTCGCCTGTAACCGTTCTACCGTCGTTTTCCGTCTGAACTACGGGATCCGAAGTCTGACCCTGTGTCGTCGGCTGGTCAGAAGATCCACCAGAAGAACCCCTGCAATAATCCATGTCCGCCGTTGCCTCTCTTAGATTGCGGTGGTCAACTGCGGAACCGCTGCCGCAATGATGTCGAAGAGGCCGTTCATCTCGGAGAACTCCTGCTTCTGGGCCACTTGCTCATGCCGTAAATTGGTGATCTCAGCATTGGCTGTAGCAAACTCCTGTCGCAGTTGACTCGGATCCTCGTGCGTGCGGCATCCCGAAGACGAGGCAACGGGACAGTCTCTAATAGAATCCATCCCTAAGGTCTGGCCCTTCTCCTTCAGAGCAACCTGCAAACAAAAGTGAAACGTTAGATCATAACTATATATATAGATAATTAAGTATATATATTAAATTAAAAAAATATTGAAACCATACTTCCTCGAAGATCTTGTCTTGCTCGAGGATGGTCAAAGGTACTTCGATAGTACCGTCAGGTGTGACCTGTGTTTCCTGCTCGGCAATACTCTGCATAGTTACGTTGTAGATCTCCTCTGACTGAGCATCTACAAAAGTCCCGTCCTTCTTCCGGTGAGTGGTCTCGAAGAGCTTCGTCATTGGAGGAAGTTCTCCTCCGTTCTCTTCGGCCTACCAAAAAAAGTTAAAATTAAATATTAGTAATTATAAACAAAATATATTATATATTTGTAAATAATTTGAAAAAAAGAAATTAAATGTAAATAATTAAAATTAATTACCATCATCAGAGGTCTTCCCGCAAATGGTATTTGGCCAGAAGTGTGCGGGTCACTAACTTCCGACCGTCAGGACCGATCCGGTTTCAAACGCTCGAACACTTAGCAGCTACATCTTAGGCATGCGGGTCCATCCAATATGCGTTCAACCCATCCCAACAGTAAGTGGACATCGAGCTCGGCTTTGCATCGTCGCCGTCGATCTCCCACTTCCGCTTCCAATCGGAAACGGTGTTGACTAGGCGTCTATGCGCCTTCAGGCGGAACGCTGTCTGGACCTCCTTGTTGATCCCGATGTCCCAATGCCACCGTTGCTGCAAAATAAAACAAAATGTTAAACAATATAAACTTAATATTATAAATTTTAAATAACTAATGAATTAGAATTAAAAAAGAGAAAAAAAAATTACCGCGAAGCATTTTTCGAACGTCTCTTGCGACACCTTGCCTCAGTTGTAGTGAGGCTCGACGAAATGGCTCTTAATTGTGTCGGAAATGCTCCGACCGACACAATTATCCAAGCCAAACCTATGAAACCAAAAAAACATATTATATTAATAATTAAGTCAATTAATGAATTATTTAAAAAAAATAAGATAAACAAATTTTTACTTACCAATAAGAGCCTGGTTCCGCTTTTCCGGGGACCAGACGTCGTAAACCCTCCTCCCCCCCGGTCCTGGTAGGACTAATAAGACCTCAATCGTATATCGGGCATACGGTTGCGGAGGGCGGGGTTCGGATGCCGGTGGTGGAGGTGGTGGTGGAGGCGGTGGTGGAGACTGCTCAGCCGCAGTGATCGGAACCTGGAAGGCTCCGGAGGATGACAGGATCTTGGTATTTCTCAAGGCAGACGTCCGGGAAAGAGAATGTCCGTCCGCCATAAAGTTGATATAATGCGTCTTCCGAGGAGGCATCGTCTGCAAAACACAAAAAAATAATTAAATTTATTTTCCGAACCTATTATCTAATTCCGAACCTAATTCTAACAAATTTCAAACCTAAACTAATTCCAATCTTAAATTAATAAAAACTAATATTAATTAAATATTAAAAAAAAATTTTAAAAAAAATTACCTTAAAGAAGAGAGAAGACGTGGAGATAAGGCAGGTGGAGAGAGAGAGGACAAGAGGAATGAAAGACGAATTAGGGAGGGGTGCGTCCATATATATAGTTTTTATATTCGTCGTAAAGTCGTCGTAATATTACGACGCTTTTACGATGAATTTGTCGTAATTCCGACAGAGTATCCACCGAGCCACAAATCGAATAAGACAAACATATGTGGCTGTCTTTGGGTGATACGATCGCAGATTTAAAAAAGTTTGTGGTGAAGTGAGAGTTATTAAACAATGCATATTATAATTAGTTTTATATTTTAATCCAGTACAAACATGTTAAGTAAATGAGTTAGTTCGATATGAACGGATTATGATTCTAATTTTTTGATATCCACCAAAAAAATCTTGCAGATCAAAATATTAGTTTCTAGAAAAAAGTGGTATATTTAATCTACTAAATATTATAATTTATCTTTTAAAAATAAATATAATTTGTTGTATTTTAATTAATTTTATTTCAAACCTAAGTTTAAAGAATATTATATTTATTTACATATGTAGTTAAAGAAGATAAAAATATTTTTTATAGTTTGTGGACAAATTATAAAACTCAGTTATTAAGCAATGAAAATTAGATTTGATGATTATAATATTATAATATTTTGTGTATTAGCCTCAATAATATATTAGTCTAATGCCAACAGATTAAATAAACAACTTATTTTGCTTTACCCACTTATAAAATAATTTCATATACGGATTAACTCATTTTTTACAATTCAAACAAAAAAAAATAAAAATGACTCTATATATAGATCAACTCATTTTATAAAATTCACAAAATAACTATTTTCTCAAAATAACTGTTTTTGAAAAATAATTGTTTTTGCAAAATTATTTAACGTAATTGAAGGTCAAAAAATTCAAGACTAAAATTATGATATAAAAAATGGTGAAATATTTTTTACTATAATTTGTTATATTTACTTGAGTATATACAACATTATTTTTTTTTTAGTTATCTTGACCAAAAATTTGACATGAGAAAATTGATTTTTAATTAAAAAAGTTTGTGGTGAAGTGAGAGTTATTAAACAATGCATATTATAATTAATTTTATATTTTAATCCACTACAAATATGTTAAGTAAATAAGTTAGTTCGATATGAACGGATTGTGATTCTAATTTTTTAATATCCACCAAAAAAATCTCGCAATTCAAAATATTAGTTTCTAGAAAAAAATTGTATATTTAACCTACTAAATATTATAATTTATTTTTTAAAACTAAATAAAGTTTGTTGTATTTTAATTAATTTTATATCAAACCTAAGTTTAAAGAATATTATATTTATTTATATATATAGTTATAGAAGATAAAACTACTTTTTTTATAGTTTGTGGTCAAATTATAAAACTCAGTTTTTTTTTTTTTGAAGAATGTAAAATTTATTCATCAAAAACATCTTTTTACAGAAATTCAGAGTTTGTTTTTGAAAATATCTAAGCTAGCTTATTACTTTGTTAGCTTTTACATTGCTTTTAAAAGAGAAAACTCAGTTATTAAGCAATGCATATTAGATTTGATGATTATAATATTACAATATTTTGTGTATTAGCCTTAATAATATATTAGTCTAATGCCAACGGATTAAATAAACCACTTATTTTGTTACTCACTTATAAAATAACTTCATATACGGATTAACTTATTTTTTACAACTCAAACAAAAAAAATAAAAATGACTCTATATACAAATCAAATCATTTTATAAAATTCATAAAATAAATATTTTTACAAAATAACTGTTTTTAAAAATAATTATTTTTAAAAAATAATTGTTTTCACAAAATAATTGTTTTTGCAAAATTATTTAACGTAATTGAAGATAAAAAATATCCTCTACGCTACAGCGCGGATTAATCCCTAGTAGCGTACAATGGAATAGTCTAGAGAATGAATTTAGATAAATACAATGTATCTAGGAAAGAGGAATTGACTACTTGGGAATAGTAATCGATAGTCTAACATGTGCATATTTCCAAGCACTTTTTCGCTAAAGCTTTATGTGGAAAAAAATATATGAGTCATATATAGTCTTGTAAAAAGGAAAATAATATTTACTGTCTAAATATTGTATAGAAATAAGATACATATACATATATAGATATAGATATGGATAAAATCGTGGAACAAAACCAAAGGTGGTTAACGTGTTTGAGTATTGGAATATTACAACTTCATGTAATGTCCGCCATGGAAAAACAAAAGGGTCACGTCTCCAAGGATGAGGTTAGGCTAAACACCCATTCATTGAATGCATTAGGAGAAAAATCTGGTTCGATGATACCAACAGATCTCATCGTTGAGATACTCTCCAGATTGCCTGCAAAATCCATAGCCAGGTTTTGTTGTGTGTCAAAGAACTGGTCGTTCATTCTCTGCCGTAAAGATTTCACCGATCTGTTCTTGAAGATGTCGTCTGCTCGTCCGCGTCTTTTGTTCATCTTACAACTCAAACGTAAGTTTCTCTTTCTCTCGACACCTCAGCCTTTGTATCCAGACCAGAACTCATCTCCTATAGTTCTCGATCATTACATGAGCGTCTCCACCGAAGATTCTTTTTTCGGGGTTACTCGTCCTGTATGCGGATGGCTCTGTAGTAAAGATAAGAATCCAATGATCTGTAACCCTAGCACAGGACAGTGCATAACTTTACCCAAAGTGACATTGACGGAGGAGCGACTTAGGGTGCATACCAATTTGGGGTATGATCCTGTCGACAAACTATTCAAGGTATTGTGCGTGTCCAAGGATGGTTGTCGAGTTTTGACATTTGGAAATGGAGAAATGTCATGGAGAATGATCGATTGTCCAGTTCCCCATCGCCCTTTACGTAATGGGATATGCATCAATGGAGTTTTGTACTATACAGCTGCATCACCAGTAAATGGCATGCCTTATCCGATAGTTATGGGCTTTGGACATCTTATGCTAACTTGCTTTGATATTAGGTTTGAAAAGTTCACGTTTCTAGCTGTGGACGATCCAATTTTGAAGGCAAAACTGATCAATTACAATGGAAAATTGGGCGCTGTTCTCCCATCTGATTCAGTTTCTTTTTTCAAAGGAAGTACTACAAGTCTTCAACTGTGGGTTTTGGACGATGCCGAGAATCAGAAGTGGTCGAAGCATATCTATGTATTGCCACCATTGTGGAGGGATGTTGTTGGGAATAAAACCATGCTACACATTGTTGGGATGAGTGGTGCAGGTGAATTTGTGTTTGCCCCAAACTATCATGAATTCGGCCCCTACATTTTCTTCTACAATGTGGTGAGGGACACTGTTATAAGAGTCGAAATCCAATTAGGAACTGTAGCTTCTAAGTGTCCCAACATTGACACATTCGTGGACCATGTACAAGATGTGAAGCTTATGGAAGCGCTTAGGAGGAGTTCATAGGACTTTACAGTCGTAAGCATTGCGTTTATCTCATATTGTGTTGGTAACGATATGATTGTTCATTGCATGGCCATTTTAATTTATGTTTACTTTGAATTTAAAACTTCCTCTCTTTATGGAAACTGTGTCCATGAGAATCAGTGGTTGTTGTAAGCTACTGTTTGAACTAATTAAAACATTTATTTTTTCATCAGCAAGCCACTTTGTGTCTTAGCTAATATATTCTACTACATTAGTTATATACATAATAACACGACGAACCTACGAGCATGTAACAAAGAGGATTCTCACATCCACAGGCCCATCACGATATATACAATATGTCGACAATGAGGAAGATAAGAAGAATAATTATTTGATAACACTTGAAATCAATTTGTATACTCCTTGTAATGAGCTCTCTGTGGAAAAATCATGACCTTTATCTTTTGCTATTGTTGAATAAAAGTATTTTTCACTAGAACTAAAGCATAATTAAACTCTGTGAGACAAAAGATGGATATTTGAAATTTGAAAGGTACGTAAGTCAATCGCATTTTTACTGGACGTGAGCTGGAATTGAAGAAAAAATGAAAATAAGTAATTGGTAAATTAACATGTTTAAGATTATAAGAATTGTTAAAATATTAGACGACTTTTTCTTATAAAACATTAGAAAGCTTGTAACTTCTGTCATAGTCAGTCCATTTTAGGTAAATTCTAATCGAACAGTAAAAAATCTGAAGTACTGTGAATTTATTATAGAAGCATCCATAATCAAATATATTCATATATATTATAAGCGAAATAAAAATTTCGTTTAAAACTTTCTCATTGAATTTCAAAGTGGCTAATTACCTTTTACCCCTCCTTAAAATTATTTTTAATTTAACAAAAAAACAAGAAAATTGTTTACAACTAAAATCACGATTATATATAAATTGTAATAATATTAAATCAAATCAAAATACATGATTTTATCTCAATCAGATCAAAATCTACGATTTTATCAAATCAAAAATCACGATTTTACAACTAAAATCACGATTTAAAAAAAAAGAAATTAATTTTATTTAAATTAATTTTTATAAAAAAATATTAAAAATTGAAAATCATCATATATAATTATGTTACTCCATAAATCTTTAAGTAAATCTTACTTAATAGATACTTAGATATTATTTTCTTTTTTAAATAAAAAATATTTATATGAATTATAAAAAAACATTAGAAAATGAAAAGTCATCATATATATTTATGTTACTCCCTTAATCTTTAAGTAAGTCTTGATAAATACTTAGATATTGTTTTTTAATAAAAATATATATATGAATTATCCGATTTGCATGTATTAATTAGATGGAATTACCCTATAGACCATTCTGAATCGGATAATTCATATATATTTATATGTTTTATATGTATTCACATGTTTATACTAAATATTTATATGTTTTTTAATAAATTTTAAGTTTTATTAAAAAATATATGAATTATCCGAAATTTTTACAAAAATATTTGAGATGTAAAATTTATGTTTAAGTAGCTAAAACTCTAAGTTTTCTTAAGTTTGTATGTTGGAAGGATTCAATTCCATCTAAATTTTGTATTTTCTTTATTTTTTTAAATTATTTAATAGGGTAACAAATAAATATTCTAGCACAACAATGTGAAAGAAATCGATAATAAATTATATACAAAATCTGCAAATCTTGGGACCGTGAAAATGTCACAACCCTTTTGTGGAGACTCCATTTTACTTAAAGTCTTATTTTGATATTTGTTATAATTTTTGATATTTTTGTTATAGCATCATTAAGAAATTTTGAGAATTTCTTTTTTGGTATATATGTTTAAGCTCTTTTTTAAAGTTGATTACCCAAAAATAGTTTTGATTGTTCGAAAGGAGCAAGCTACAAAAGTTAATGCAGCTTTCTTATCTAATAATAAATATAACACACTTTTAAGGAGAGTTTTAAGTTTGAAATGTGTATTTATCTTTTTTCTCAGCCTCAAAAGATATAGAGTCATAAAAAGTATGAAGAGTACGTAATATGAAAAAAATCATAAGGAGAAGAAGAATAAACCGTAAAAACAAAAAAGAAGAAGAAGACAAAGAAGACGAATGTGTTAAATAATTAAAAAAAATATGTGAATGATAAATTTGAATAAGAAATATTGGAAGAAGAAAAAAAATGAAGAATAAGACATGAAAAAAAAACAAAAAAAAATATGGACAAAAGAAGAATAACGAAAAAACGATGAAGAAGAAAGAAAAAAAATAATGAAGAGGAAAAAATAGGAAACGAAAAACTAGAATTTATTTTAATTAAATTAGTTTGTGGATTATTCAGTTATAAAGTTTTTTTTAAGTAATTAATTTCGAATTTTATTTACTTTTTAAGTTAATTTTATTTTGATTTTTTTATGTCTTAAATAGTTGTTTTAATTATTTTCAATTTATAGCATAAATTTTTATTTTTTGTTTTTAAAACTTTTTGGCCTGTGCAAGTCGCGGGCTAAATACCTAGTATAATAAGATAGTACAATTTCGACTAGAACAAAATCAGAAATTCTTTATCTTTATTACAAAAAAATAAATCAGAAACTCTGTGAAGAACATAACTGTGAGAATTAGTTTCTAGGAAAAAGATAAACAGAACTAGAAATAAGATAAAAATACTTTATTTCGTTCATAAAATATATAGTTGAAACAGAAGTTGATAAAACTTATAGTTCATGATTCACATTGGCTTTGCAAAGACAAGACAAGCGATTAGTGCCGGGCCTGAGTAGAAACACATGAAATATGTGCTTCAATGCCAATAAAGTTAACGTTATTTTAGGGTTTACCAGTCAAAATTTGAGTTAGAACAGATGGTTTAAGATGAGTAGGCTTCTTTACAGGTCATGCGTACGAAGTTGAAAACGCGATTAAAAGGCCATTTTTTTTTCTACTTCTAGCTTGACAAAACTGAGGACCGGCTCTACAAGTGACAATGCATATTGCTTATTACGCTCGGCATGTTGAGGGTCGGATCTGGGCCAAGCCCATTGAAACATTTGTTTCAAGTCTCCAAATTTTTTTTTGTCTAATTTAGTTTATAAATTTAAAAAAAAAAAAAAAATTTATAAAACCAATTAGGCTTCCATTTTTGTTTTTGTTTCAAGCCCCCAAAATCTCAGATCCGACTTGAGGCTCAGGAATAACTAATGAAACTTATACTTTATGTTTCCTGAAAGACAAGGCAAAATGAGAATGCTCTTCTCTCTCATAAGCACTACTAAAGTCTTATTATCAATTTTGTCTAACAAAAACTCTTAAAGCACATATACATATGTAACAAACAAAAGGAAGTCACGTAGGACTTCAAAACTCAAACATAAAAGAAAGGTATATAACACACGATCTAGCCCTAAAAAAAGTATCAGCTTTCTTGCAATGAATTAAACTCATAATTTATTTAGAGTTGATCACTAAATGGTAGATATTCACACTGAAATTCTAAAATAAAATATTTTCATGTTAAATAGGTAATTTAAACAAAACTTTTTGTGAAAAAAAAAACATATGAGTAAATCATATAAAAAAGAAAAAAATATTTACTGTCTAATTATATATAAATGACATATATAATGTTCAAGAAAGCGTTAGGCGCTAGGCAGGCGGTGATACAATGCCTAGCGTCTAAAACGCTTAATCGGAATCTAGACGATTTTTAGGCGTTTTAAGCGTTTATGTGGTTTACAAATAAATAAATTTATTATATAATTTATAGAATGCAATATATAAAATTACATGGTTTGCTTATAAATAATAAAGTTTACATATTATAAATCTTAAATATATATTCAAAATTCAAATTATATATAAAAAAACAAAAAAAAAATCTTATAAATATCAAATATAAAACGGTTAAAAAGTAACTGCCACAATATATAAACGCCTAGATCTTAGATGGGCGATCTATGAACGCCTAGCGCCTAGGCTATACCTAAGCGGTTGCCTAGACCGACTTTTAGAACATTGGACATATATAGATAAATAACATATCATCGTCTTCGTCATCTTTTACATCGTCTACAATCGGTTCATCAGTCTGGAAAAATGCAAAATAAACTCCAGAACTTAAGATTTACAAACCGAAGCAAAAACCAAGACAAATTAAAAATACACAAAATCGTCCAAGAAAAAGTTTCACCTGAAGCTTCTTCTCGAGCTCATCAGTGATGGCAGAAGTAGCCACTGGTTGCTCAATGACTACTGCAGGAGACATCAGACATGGCAAGGAGATTCTGGATAAGGATCGGTGCGGTAAGAGTGACAACTGCAGAAGATCCTTTGTTCTTCTTTGATGAACCTTTTATTGGATTTGCTTTTGAAACCGGATGAGGTTTTAAAAAGTAATTTTGATATGTGGGCCATAAAGTTTCAAACACATACTTTATATGGGCCGCACATGATATTCAAGTGCCCGAGTCAAAGTAGAATGCCGGTGAGTTCGGAAACCCTAACTCGATCGGCATAGAGAAACAGCTAGAGAGAGAATCGTCAGCCCTAAATTTTCGTTTTGGTCTCTGTTATTTACGTTTGACTCAAGCTAGGCAGCTACAATGGCCACCGGTGAGCTCGCATGTACATACGCCGCTCTTATCCTCCACGATGATGGAATCGACATCACCGTTAGTACTTTTATCTTACCTTCTCGGTTACGCTATCGTATCTGACTGTAATTTAATGTACTAGCTAGCTAGCTTCCTTAATACCATCGTCATGAGATTTCTCGCTTCTAGTCTTCTGTATAAACTCTTTTTTTTTTTTTGCTTAAATCTGTTTTGGTAGCTTGTTAAAACCTCTTATGCATTGGTTTGATATGTATACTTGACAAATGAAGCTGATATTTGCATCTGATTTGCACTGATTCGAATACTGAAAACAGTGGTGGATTTATAACTTTTTTTATTGGGATTTTTCAGTAGAAACATATTTTTTATATATAATATGAGGATATTTTTTCTATAAATCTATTAAAATAATATATTAAATCAAATTTATTTAAGATTTATTCAATAAAAAAAACAAAAAAGAGGTTGACAAAACCTATGTCCACCTTGAAAAGATCTCAACACTGGTAAAAACAGCCAACTTGAACATTGAATCATACTGGCCTAGTCTTTTGGCTAAGCTTTGCCAGAACAGAAACATCGATGATCTCCTCATGAACGCTGGTGCTGGTGGCTCTGCAGCTGGAGCCACTCAAGAAGCCCCAACAGAGCACAAGAAGAAGGTACAGTATTTTATATATATTATTCTCTTCTTCAACGCTTTCATAATTTTGATCATATAATTGTAACCATTAAGTTATTATATTATAATCTCTCTAAAAACTAATCTATGGTCTTGATGTATCATCTTTAGGAGGAGGTCAAGGAAGAGAGTGAGGATGATATGGTATTATGGTATTTGGCTTGTTTGACTCGAAAGAAAAGCCTTAGTCCTTTGGTAATTTCTTTATCTCTTTGTTTAAAAAGCAAATCCTGTTTAGTCGACTCAAATTTTATGAGTCCCAAAATTAGAGCTCTATTTTTGCCTAGAATGGTGGCATGTAACCCTTTCTCTAATTTTGAACTTGCAAAGCATTTTATTTTAATTGAATAGAGTTCATTTTTAACCTCATTCTTGATACTATATATACTTCACTCATTTGCACTACAAGAAAAACAAATATGGATGGCCATCAGGCCATATCTATCAGAAATGTGCTGAAAATGATTTTCTCTGGCCAACAAAAATCGATAAAAAAACACTCGTCTAAATGTTGTATTCGACAGATAGTATTACATAGAGCGATACGTACACATACCTTATTTTAAGAACCTTTCAATCAATTCAAGTTTGTCCATTAAAATATGTTCTTCTAAAAAACCATAAAATTAAAAATGTTGTCACATCCATGTCAAATGAACTGGTCTAGCAGTAGAAAGTTCAAATGTACTGCGAGGTTTATGGAAACATCCATAACATAATTAACAAGATAGTAAAATTGAGACTAGAACAAGATCAGCAACTCTGCCCACTACAGAATTGTGAGAATCTCTTCAGAATTGCAGATAAAACAGTAGTAGAAATAAGACAACATTTTGATCGTAAGAGATATATTGGAGCAGAAGCTAATAAAACTTGTAGTTCATGATTCACATTGGATTCCCAAAAACAAGGCAAGCGAGAATGCATACTCGGCATGTTTAGGTGGCATGATAAACAGTACTAGAAATAAGATAAAAGTACTTCATTTTGTTCATAAAAAATATATTGGAGCAGAAGCTAATAAAACTTGTAGTTCATGAATCACATTGGATTCCCAAACACAAAGGCAAGCGAGAATGCATACTCGGCATGTTTAGGTGGCATATTTGCTCAGGAATAACGCAGCTCTGATACAAAAACTGATGGAGCGGAAACTAATGAAACTTAATAGTAATTCACATTTGAATCCTAAAGAAAAGGAAAATGAGAATGATCTTCTCTTTCAAAAGCACTCTTAAAATTTTAAATATCAATGGTGTCTTAAAAAAACCTTAAAGCACCGATATATATATATATAAAAGATGGAAAATGAAGTCACGTAAGAAACTCAAAATAATAATAAAACCTAGCTCTAGCCCTAAATAGGTAAGAAATCAATAATTTCTTGCAATAAATTAAATTCATAATTTGTTAGATTTCACTAACTGTAGAAATTCACATTGAAATCTAAAAATGAAAAAAAAAATGAAAAAATAAATAATTTAAACTAAGGTTTTTGTGGAAACAAAGGTATGAGTCCTATATCATATCTTTTAAAAAGGAAAAAAATATTTACAGTCAAAATATTGTATATAAATAACATATATATAGATATGGTTCATGGATAAAAATCTTGGAAGGAAGAGGAAAGGTGGCAATCAAACACGTGTTTGTCTATTGCAATTTGGAGCTCTATATATCTTCTATGGGTTTCGTTTTCATTTTCATGCAATTATGTCTGCCATGAAAAAACAAAAGGGTCATAAGAATGGAGTAGGTTATTCGATCCCAAGAGATCTTGTCATTGAGATTGTCTCGAGATTGCCTGTGAAGTCCATCGCAAGGTTCCGTTGCGTTTCCAAGCGATGGGCTTCAATTCTCCTCCATCGAGACTTCACGGATCTGTTCCTGAAAATGTCTTTGGCTCGTCCTCGTCTTTTCTTCATGGTCAAACTCAAAGGTAAGTTTCTCTTCTTCTCGACACCTCTGCCTCTAAGTCCAGACCAGAACTCGTCGTCTCCTTTGGTTGCCGATCGTCACATGAGTTTCTCCTGCGAGTTTTCTTCTGACGGGCCGGGTAATTCTCCTTCTCGTCCTGTCTGCGGATGGCTATGTAGTAAAGATGAGAATCCATTGATGTGTAACCCTAGCACTGGACAGTGCATAACTTTACCCAAAGTGACATCGATGGGACCTGTGGATACCTATTTGGGGTATGATCCGGTCGACAAACTATTCAAGGTATTGTGCGTGTCCACGGATGGTTGCCGAGTTTTGACATTTGGAGATGGAGAAATGTCGTGGAGATTGATCGATTCTCCGATTCCCCATTACCCTTTACGTAGTAATGAGATATGCATCAATGGAGTTTTGTATTACACAGCTGTATCATTGGAAAGGGGCATGCCTTATCTGATAGTTTGCTTTGATGTTAGGTTTGAAAAGTTCACGTTTCTGATAGTGAACGATAAGATTTGGAATTCAACTCTGATCAATTTCAGTGGAAAGTTGGGCGCAGTTCGCCCTGATCCGTTGTACTTCTTCACTCGAAGTAGTACAAGTCTTGAACTGGAGGTTCTTGAAGATGTCGAGAATCAGAAGTGGTCGAAGCATAGCCATGTATTGCCGCCTTTGTGGAGGGATATTGTTGGGGATCGTACCAATCTTTACATTGTTGGGATGACTGGCACAGGTGAATTTGTGTTTGCCCCACGCTCTCAACTCAACCCCTACATTTTCTTATACAATGTGGTGAGGAACACTGTCGTAAGAGTAAGAGTCCAAATCCAATTAGGAGTTGTAGCTTCTAAGTCTCGCAAGACCTTCACATTTTTGGACCATGTTCAAGATGTGAAGCTTATGGAAGCGCCTAGTAAGAGCTCATAAGACTTTACAACAGTCCCTAAGCGTTGCGTCTATTACATTTCTTGTATTGTACATTTTATGGCTATTTTATGTTTACTTTGAAAAACTTCATCTCTTGGAAACTGTGTCCATGAGAATCAATGTTTGTTGTAAGCTATTGTTTTAGCTATTTAAACCTTTTCTTTTCATAAGCCACTTTGTGTCTTCGATAATTCTACTACGTACGTTAGTTATATACATCATTAAAGGACGAAGTTTATCCATATGATTGATCTCCGTGCTCTAAGTAAGAACTTGGTGAAGCATGTAGCAAAGAGGATTCTCACGATCCAAAATCCCATCGCAATATATACAATGACACTGAAGGAAAATAAGAAATATTTACTGATAGCACTTAAAATATATATTCCCTGAGGGAAAATCATAAACTTTTAAAGATGTCACAAGAAAAATCATCTTTGGCTCTATATTCAAAGACGGCACATTATCTTAGGATGTAGATTTGCCGATATGTTGGAACTAAGAGTAAGTAATAGAAAATCACTAGAACTAGAACATAAAATAAACCTTGTGAGACAACAGATGGAAACTGAAATTTGAAAGATAGGTGAGCCAATCTCATATTTGGACGTAGCACATAAATAACTGTGTGCAAAATATAAGACAACTTACTCTTATGAAACCATTATAAGTTTGTAACTTCTGTGATAATCAGTCAGCTATCTAATCAAACTTATCATTTCAGTGAGGACGATATACATGTGAGGTCTCTCAAAATTGTAGGTGCATATTTCCAAGCACATTTTGACTAAAGCATTTAGGTCTTAATCATTCAAATATTTTCGTTGTAAGTTGGACATTTGTGACTTTTATATTTCAATTTGAGAGGAATCGTATTGACGAGATAATATCTTCTGAAACTTTCTTTTTCCATTCGAATATGTTATCACACATATATTGTGTATCTTTCAGTTATGTTAAGTTGAGGTATTAGGGATTGTAGATACCTATCTGTTGAGAATTAGCGAGATCTTAAACTAGAAGAAAGTCTATGAATAATACACCCCTTAAAACTTATATACTGTAAGTTATATTTATCACGCCTCAAAACTCTATTCTAATAAGATTCTAGCTAAGGTGATTACAGAAACATTAATAACATAACAAGACAGAATAATGCAAAGATGATAATTTGTAAGCAAATAAGCAGAGAAAGCAAAAGACGTGACTTATCCAAAAAGAGAGAAAAAAAAAAACCACAATGACAAATAGATTGGATATTTGACTTGAGCTGGACCTTAACATTGCCCTAAACTGTAAAAGGATCACATTTTATCACAAAAGAAATCTAGGAACAAACAAAAAAAGATTGCAACTAGAAATGATACCCAAAAAAGAGCCTAGGATTTTTTTCCCCCATCTAATAAATTTCTTTTTTGTCTTAAGAAAATTCTAATTTGACAAATTTAATTATGTAAACTCTTATATTATAATTTTACAATTTACACACATTAAAATCTTATAAATTAAAAGGAGTATTTGTAGAAAATGGATCTTTAAATTAATAAATTTCTTATACTTACATTTTTGGTTATATATGAACAGTTTAAAAGAGATATAATATTATTTACACACATTAAAATCTTATAAGAGGTGTATTTATATAAATACATATTTTAATCAATAAATTTCTTCATCTTTATTAACTTGGTCTATAGATTGATATGACAAGATTTATCATCTATATAATAATGTACATAATTAACTTTTATTAATAAAATAATATCCATAAACACGATGACAAAAAAAAGTTATATATATTTATAAACACCTATTTCCTATTCAAGTTTAGGTCTGAAAAGTTCAACTTTATATGTATTAGTTCAACTTATGGAGAACAAGATTTTGTTGCCGACTCTGATAAATAACAAGGGTAAATTAGGTGCGTGCGCTTGAGATTGATTGGGGTGGTATGCTTGATACATGCATTTAGTTGTGGGTTCTAGATGATATCGAGGAACAGAAATGGTCATGTCATATCACAATATATTGCCGCCTTTGTGGAAGATTGTAGCCGCACAATACGGGCTATAACTCGTAATGGTGAAATTGTGTTGCCCTCACTCGGTTTATATGATCATTTTTTTTCATTTTCTTTTACAAGGGATGGAAATTTTACACATTTATAAACCATATTGAAAATGTAAAGCTTATGGAAATGCTTAGGACTATATATACTATAAGATTTTATAACAGCTAGTTTGGGTTCTAGGTTGGGGCTCTTCAAGAAAGTCTCTTTGTGTTTATGAACATCAAACAAAGTGTTTATCTTACTGTAGTTACAAAGGCAAAGGAAGAAGAAAAGTAGTCACTAGATAAACAATATTTACATTGAAATTTATTCTTTTGATCTCATTTTTTTCCTTCTTTTTTCGGTTTACGCCATTTGCCCAAAGGGAAAATATTCTAGAGCAAAAGATTTAGCTGGGGACAGGAATTCAAGAATAATGAAAATGTTTTTGAATTTGACTTGAAAGACAATTATTTAAAAGAACCGGTAAAATAACATGTTTTAACTCAAAGTAGCAAATATAAATAAAAGTGTG
The DNA here is from genome assembly GCF_000478725.1 of Eutrema salsugineum. NCBI lineage: Eukaryota > Viridiplantae > Streptophyta > Magnoliopsida > Brassicales > Brassicaceae > Eutrema > Eutrema salsugineum. Next base: position 3,020,575 of record NW_006256858.1, read on the forward strand.
CAAAACAGTATAGAGAACAACATGCATGACGATATTACAAGTTTAAGTTTCGATTGGTTGGATATGATCTCACGCCTAATCCTCTAAAACTCTCTCATTCGATTTTTGGCTTGAGAAACTTCGCACGCTCTAAATCACTCACTGCCTTCCCGAACCTGAGAAAGAGACGATTTTTAAACTTATTTCAGATTGGTCTGTTTGGCCCTTTGCTACAATTTTTAAACGTACATGTATAATAACTTTGTAAACTTATCCATAAGTGCAGGTTATTTATATACCTTGGCAGGTGATTTCGACAGAGACCTGGACCGAGACCTGGACCTTGATCTCGACATTGCCCTGAATTCAAAAGCAAATCACAGTTTTACCACAGGATAAATAAAGGAGGTAAGGGGGAAAGAACACACAATAAAAGGGAGACAACTTGCCTGGGGGGACTCTTCTTCCTGTCAGGCGATGGTGATCTAGATTTTGATATGGATCTGGAAAGGGATCGTCTTGGTGATTTACTGCAATTTAGATTGACAAACACGAAACTCCTTTTTACGTTGTAGAAAATATAAAAATATATAAAAGGTTCAGTGAGACTAAAATTCAGTACCTCAGGTCCTTCCTTGGGCTCTTGCTTCTGCTAAGGCTACGGCTACGGCTGCGACCACGGCCTCGGCTACGGCTTCTGCTTCTGCTTCTGCTTGGGCTTCTCGACAGGGAGCTTTCATATTTCTTCACCTGCGTATGAGCACAACATACATAGATAACTAGTGAAAACATGATTTCGAATAAGCCAACCTTGATTTCTTGCCTAAAACTATTGAGAGTACGAAAGTCACACACGCTTCATTAATGGGAAATGGGAAAATTAAGCATCTACCAAGTAAAATGTTGGGTTAGGCGGAAAAGCTAAGTACAGAATCATGATTTGACTATGTGAGATATACTTAATATCAAAGAGGGCAAACAGATAAAAGGTAGACAATAAAGACTGCGAGGAGAAAATAACTATACCCGGATATAACCTCTAGCCCAAGGGTTTCTGAACTCCGTATCATCAAGCTTCCTTATCTGAAATCACGATTTTTGAACATCGGAAACTATACAATTCACAACTTCATATACAGCAAGTGGGAGGGACAGAGTGAACTTACAGCATACTTCATGTCATCATAATTGGTGTAGTCGACAACACCATAAGTTCCTGATCATATTATTATCGAAAATAATGTGTTAGAAAAAGGCGTAACTTAAAATCACAAAAGCTGCTTAAGGCTGAAAAAGGTAAGATAATGCTAAAAGTGTATGCCAAAGGCATAAGAGTGTAAACTAACGCACCATCACTGTCTCGAGTGACCTCAGCAAAGCATACATCACCGGCTTTCCGCATATGATCCTGAAATGATGGTTTAAATATTAAAAATGAACTAGAAAATAGAAACCAAAATGTTGCAGCATAACATGAAGTATCATCACACCTTCAGATCTTGCCATGAAGCAGATGATGGGAGCCCACGTACAATAACTGCAGAAAGCCATCCAAGAATACATAGAAACATTCAGATGAGATGAAACCAAACTTTGTCACTTCCAATTTCTCATGGCACATAAAACAAACCTCGGAATTCAGAGTGTCGTGAGACACCAAACCGGGCAGATCCACCACCACCTCCACCACCACCTCCTCCACCACCATAGCCACCCCCACCACCGTACCCACCACGACGATCACCTGAAGACTGTCCTCGCCCACCATGGGCAAGCTCAACCTGCGTTCATAATGATTAGACTCCATGAGAAAAAAATAAATAGATCCATCAAAAGGTAAAGTGAAGCACCCAGAAAAGTTTGGATTCTGCTGTTCAGGGCGTGTGAAGTACAAAACGCCTGTCTGAAGCCAAATAGTAAGGAAGTAATGAACGTTTGATTACCCTCAAACGACAGCCGTCAAAGTTATAGCCATCACGGCCCCTGATCGCATCTTCGGCATCCCGAGCATGCTCAAACTACAAACATTCAACACAGAGCTTGGTTAACTGAAATTAGATCTTGTAAAATTTGGTTAAGACCATGTAATTTTCAGAAAAAGAAACTTACCTCAACAAAGCAATAACACGGAGGACGAGGTGGAACCTTCAATTCAATATCCACTATGCGGCCATACTGCAGTGGAGATAATGATTCAATTGAGATAATCCGATCGAAAAATATCTTGGAACAGTTGGGATGTCATGCAAAACCAATTTAATCAAAAAGGTAGCCAGAACTGACCTTGTAAAAGAGATCTTCAATCTCATGTTCTCTAATGTCGCCGGGCAAGTTACCAACATAGATGGACCGGGAAAATCGACCACTCATTGTTTTCAAAGGTTGTTAAAACAAAGCAAAGGGGTAACTGCAGGTACGAGTACAAGGAAACAAATAAATAAGGACCAAAGTTTACTGGTATCGACAAAGAATCTCCACTCAGACAACTTTCCATTTAGCCTCAGCATATAGAAAAGATGATGATAAGACCAAAATATATATATGAAGCAAACCAAGTAAGAGCAATCCTCGGAAAGAGCAGTGCTCCACAAGCTCCAAATGCATATTTGCTCCAATGTGCTCCAAAAGCTAATATAAATTTTGAAATATGTATTTTCTCCAGATCTTCCCATGATTTACTGGAGAGGTCTAACTCGTCCCAAAGTGAGCAAGAATCTCCAATAATAAAGAAAAAGAAAAACAAAACGAAACAACTCCATATTGATCTCCCATCCCCTCTCTATATCCCTATGAACCATTGCAATGCTCATGTTCCAAGCGCTTGCCATCTATCATCAAGAAAGCATGTGTCATGACATCATGTAACATAGACTCATGCATGTCCCTTGTTCAGCTTCCTTACTCAAATATTATTTTCGAATACAAATTGATCTATATACCGTTATTACACGGAATCTCCTGAAAAATCAGTTCTACCATTATTTACATACTAAGAATTACAGTATGTTTCGCAGAAAATAGCAGAGATTCTCTGTTTCAAATATTTTTTCTTTTACAATGCAAGTTAAACATTTTCCTCGCTAAGAACAATTCATCAACCAAAACAATTCAGAAACCGTTCTAACAATTACGATTGAAAGCAAAAGCGACGTAAAAGAACAAAATTTCCATAATTCAGAGTCTCAATTGAATCAATCACACTAAACACCGACTCGGAAAGAAACTCAAGAACATTCGACAGATAAAAGCGAAATACACGTGTGAAGACATACAAAAATAAGCGCTTTAACTAAAATTAAAGTAAAGAAAGGTACACCAAGATCAATCCCAGATTGTTCACGAAATCTAGAAAGACAACGCCGGAAATCACTAACACTATCACGAAAACCAATTCCAAGAGAAAAACGGAGAGAGAGATAGATAGAGAGAGACGTCAATGACTTCGTACCAGGGATTAGCTGCAGCACCGGAGAAGATTTGGCACAGCCCAACGAAACTCGGATTCGAAGATTAATAGAAGATAAGTCGGCCGTGCAAGTTTAACTAGGGTTTGTTCTTTATCCTTTAGGAGTGGTCCTTGGCCTTATGTAAATTACCGAAATTACCCTTATTTGACCCCTTCAGTCTTTTGTTATTTATTTTTCGGTCCTTCTTTAAGCAATCGGTTTGGATCCGCTTGTGACCCTA
>NW_006256858.1:3024366-3026868 GCF_000478725.1 Eutrema salsugineum
CCCCAGAGTGCCCCTATGCTTAATGGCTCATATGCCATAATTTGTAAAAAAAAAATTTGTTGTGCCATATTATAGTCTATTATAGTCTGGATGCCATAAATCACATAAAAACCTCATTTTATTCTTAATGAATTGGTTTATGACATATCTGATTTTATCCAAAAATTAATATTTAAATAATTTCGTAATTAATATATTAAAAAGTAAAACGAAAATTAATTAAAAAAATATGATTTTTGTTTTCTTTTCTTTCCAATTCATGTCTTCATCTTCAACCCAAACCTTTTAAATCTCATTTTTTGCTTTTGCCTCTTCCTCCTCTTCTCCTTCTTCATCCTCTGTAATCAATTTCTTGTCTTTATCTCCTTTCTCTACCATTATTGTTGAAATTTCAAAACTCAGTTAGGTTTTTATTTAGAGATTTGAGGATTTCACAATTTAGAGATTAGATTTCACAATTGAGGGTTTTTATTTAGAGATTTGCAAATCGGGTTGGTAACCCAATTTATATGACGATTAGATCTTTGCATCTATAATTTGTTGAATATAGTTGTTGAATTATAGTGATTCTTAGATAAATTAGAATTAAAACCCGAATTCATCACCAAATCTGCAGAGAAGGACAACTAGTACGAATGGTACAACTAAAAGATAAGAGGACAACTAGTACAACTGGTACAACTATGAGATAGAGGACAACTGGTACAATTAGGTATAACTAAGACAACTTAAATAATTGCTGATTGGAAATTCTTCTATTATAATTGCAAATCGGATTGGTAACCCAGTTTTATCTGACGATTAGGTATTTGCATTGATAATTTCTTAAATAAAGTTATTGAATCATAGTGATTCTTAGGTAAATTATAATTATACATGAATTCATCACCAAATTTGCAGAGAATGACAACTAGTACAATTAGGTACAACTATGTATAAAAATTGATATCGCACATAGGTGCACATGTTACTTTGACGGATAACTGGACACTTAGGAAAGTCAATATAGTCTAAAGGATTTTCTTTTAGCCGAGGATGCTTTCCGGATGGAAATAAACAAGGTATGACTGAACACATATGTACAACTATATGTAATTCTTTCATTAGAAATTAATAGTGATAAAAGTATGAATATAAAGCAAACATTCACCTAAAAATGTAAAAAAAGTTGTAAACTATAAGGAATAAAATTAAAAAGATGGATAACATGAAATTATCATTTTTCTAATACATATTATTGGTTTCACATCAAACACCCTTTATGATACAAAGAATTGATAATGTTAACAATCTTACGATGGAAAAGAGCCAAAAATATGATTTTGCATCAATTATAATATGAAAATGTTGTAAAAGGACTACAATAGTCTAAAATCATGTGGACAACTACAAAATGATAATTTATATCAAGGGACAACTGAAAAAACTGCTAAAATCGCCAAAGGACAACTATGAAGAATTTTGGATAACTGGACAACTGGGTACAACTATGTACAAAATTGACGGCGCACGTGGTACTTTGCCTGCGCACATGTCCCTTTTTGTCGGCGCACATGTCTATTTTATTAATTTTTAATTGATTTTAATTATAATTTTAAATTATATACGTGTCTAAATGGATCAAAAAAAAAATTATTCTCAGCCGCCATCTCACACGTGCGTCTACAACTGACAACATAGTTGTACCTAGTTGTTCAGTTGTCCAAAATTTGTAATAGTTGTCTTTTGATCGATTTTGTAGTTTTTTCAGTTGTCCTTCGGCATAAATTTTTATGTTCTAGTTGTCCACAAGAATTCCGAACATTATATAGCAGCCCTAAATGCTTTGTGTTATTATTTTTCTATTTCTTATATTTTTGCGTAGACGCTTGCATAAGATGGATAACATTGTCAAAGACTTTCTTATAACATAAGGGCTTATTTCAAGTGAAACCAAAAATATTTGGTTCTTTGAACAAAACAAAGTTTGATTTTATTCTTTCTAGTATAAATGTGAAAAAAACAGTTTTTAGGGTATGAGTTGTATTTGTTTTTAAGTAAATAATTTTAAGAATTTATTTTTTAACACTACAATTAAAATATAGTTGTCCCGAGTTGCACCTAGTTGCCCTAGAGAAATTCATAACGTAATTGTACCTAGTTGCACTTAGTTACCCTGCAGAAATTCATAACGTAATTGTACCTAGTTGCACCTAGTTACCCTGGAAAAATTCATTGCGTAATTGCACCTAACTCCAAAATAAATAGCAATGCAAGAAATTAAAGAAATCCAAAATACAATAACTCCAAAATAAATAGTAATGTAAGAATTCAAAGAAATCCAAAAAATTCAAAATACAAATAACTTCAAAATACTCATGTACACTCTAAGGCCGAAATAAGTTGAATCTTTCATTCAGCAGTACCTTGTTTTTAAATTAAGGAGTTATAGATAATTGTATATATGTGTCTAACTGTACCTTATTTATCCCCATATGGAAAAAATTTTCTCTGCTAAAATGA
>NW_006256858.1:3029376-3322100 GCF_000478725.1 Eutrema salsugineum
GTGTGTGTTGTGATATATAAGACTAATAAGAACAATTCGAGGAGATGATGTATATGTTCTAAATATGATTTATTGCTCTATTAACCACATTTTCAACCGATTTCACTCAAATTCTGAAATAGTGAGAGAAAAAAAATTAGAATTTAGGTTTTTCTTTTTAAAGATAATAATGGTATTAATTTGACAGTAATTAACACATGTTATGGAAAATTAACGCAGTTTTTCGATTCTGTTATGTCTATAATGACCGTGAAACTTGAGGAGGGAAAATAAAGCTTTAAAAAGTTTGGGTATTTTTATAGATTTAAAAATAGCATGTGTAGATTTCTGGCAATACAAAAAGTTTGTGTGGGTTTCTGGCAAAATTAAATAGTTGGGGTATTTTTTAGCATTTTTTCCTACAAAAAATTAACGCTGTTTATTGATTCTGTTATGTCCGTTAACGGCCGTGATATCAAAGAGAGGAAAATAGAATTTTTAAAAATTTATGTATTTTTATGCATCACAAAAATAGTTTAGATGGATTTCTGACAACGCTAAAAGTTCATGGGTGATTCTTCCAAAAATTAAATAAATGAGGTATTTTTTGGTATTTTTCCCAATAAATAAGGAGAATGAAGGATTTTCCATGTTTTTCCTTAATAAAAAAAATCAAAATAAAATTCTTTATTAGAGTTATGACTTTTTTGAACTTTTTTTACCAGATTATGGCTGCTCAGCCTGTCGCTCTAAAAAACAAATCAAAAACAATTATTTTCCTCTGTTCACAGACGCCAGGCAACATTTGAGCAGTAGTGAAGAACTAAGTGCCTTTTAAAGATATTGAATGTGTAATGGTTACAATTGTTTTCTCTTTTGTGAAAATAACAATTAATTTTCTGTAATCAGATTTCAAAAATGAGGTGTAGAAAGTGGAAACCATATACTTATTTCTGAGAAACCAAAAAACAAGTTGTATATAACTGTATTGCTATGTATGGTACTCAGGCCTGGTGAAGTCATTTTCTGGACGAAGATTCATTAGAACAAAGCCTACTTTACCTGAAACATCACAAGAGAAATAACAAAAAACTCTGTGAAAACAACCAATCACGAGAATAATAATATCAGCAAAACTAATCACGTAGAAATTTGACACACTAAAATGCTCAAGATGAGTTGTAAATTCCCAAAAATTGTGGTTTTCAATCATTCCACTGTAAAGAAGTTTTTTCTTGAAGTTGGGGCTTAGTCAAATTGATCAAGTTTATGAATAAAGAGAAGAAAGAGTACCAGCGGTGTGAATTGATCTTTACTCATCATCATCGTCTTCTTCTTCATCTTCGTCATCATTATCATCGATAGAATACAAACCCTCAGATTCTTCTTCGTATATCTGAAACTCCCCATCACTCCCATCATCAACAGCAAAGTCTCCATACAAACCAGGCCCACTCGCTGGAAAACTATCGAACAAACCTTGAAGATACGTTCTGGAGCTGTTCTCAGTATCAAGATCTTTTAATCGTATAGGAAAATCTAAAGAAACACCGAGTCAAAAAAGGTGTTAGAACCAAAGGCAAAGCTTTAAATTCTGAGTCGTAGTTCCCAAAATTCAACAAAAAGGCTAAACTATGAAGGATACATCCATGGGAATCAAGAGATATCTCCTTGTTCCCTGCAGCCTGCAAAAGAAGGCAGAAGAAGAACACAGAAAAGGTGAATCCTAGCGGATGAGAAAACAATAGAAATTCTCTTTACAGTATATTACCATATCGAGTTCTTCTTCTTCTTCGTCTTCTTCATCCAGGTCTTCAACATCTACATCCTCATTAACATTAACATCAACCTCTTCTTCGTTTGCGCTTTTACACTTTTGCATGTCTTCAGAGTCTGCAGGTTAAACTATTGTTCAGTAGCTGTTTCTCTTCAATTAAAACATGATCAACGACTAGCGATAATAATCATAAACACATTTTATGTATCCAGATAATGTTTACCTCATTTCAAATTTCCTCATACACACATTTCTATATAAATTTTTGTACGTACTCCTAGAGCAGTATGACCAGTCAATTTCACTTAGTTTCTGAGGCCACCGGGTTTCTATCAAAGTTTTGATGAACTCCAAAAAGTGCTTTTTACCAACACGAAGGCAAGAGATGAAAACAAAACTTTGCTGATGATCTTACCTTTAGTTGCCTCCCGGCGCTTCAGTGGAGATGGTTTATGTGTCTCTTTCTGGATTTGAATTTTCTCTGACCTCTCAAACTCTTCTTGAATGGATTTAAATAAATCTTCGAAGCCTGGCTCAGGAAACACTGACACAAACAACACAGCTACACGAAGTCTCAAAGTATCAAGCATGGCTTCTGAGAACCATCCTGTTTTGTGCTGCAAACAAAAACACGAAAAAGAGCATAGAGTTTCAGGACTTGCCAAATTTTATTTGTTGGTGCACATGTATAACTATATGAACAAAAGCTAAGCTGAGAACTCACGTGACAAGTAGTCCGCTTGGGAGGCTTTCTTATCTCTCGTCGGATGTACTCGTCGTCAAGTTCAAACAACTGCAGAAATGTCTGGCATTTAAAAGGAAATAACTTGAAAGCACAAATGTCGTTCCAGCTTGGCTTTGAGCTGTAGCAAAGAAAAGAAAAACATATAAACAAACTTTCCGGAGTAAACCCACTGGTTCATTTGCAAATTTTTCAACAGATCAAGCTAAATCTGCGAGACAATCCTGCAACAATAATCTTAAAATTCTATAGAGTATTCATGTTTGGATCTCCAGGAAATGGCTGTGTCATGTAAGTAGGAAGAGTTCACCCCAGAATAGAAAAAGACTTACGTGTTAGTTGCATTTGCATCGCAATAACTCCGTAATTCAGGTGGAACCCTAAATTCCATTCTCTGATATCTGAAACACAATTATACAATGTAGATATAGGTCAGAATACCATTTCACCTAACAAATGTGCCGACCATACGATAAAAATATATGTAAAACTCTATTTCTTAAAATAGAACTCACACACGAGACTCAGGATCATTCCGTGGATCATAGCCTCTTTTAATCCAGAACCTAAGAAACGGACCACTGGAGAAATAATACGCAGCCCTGAGCAGATACCTACAGAGAACACACCAAGTTGATCAACGTAGTGCTACAAACACCTCTGTATAAGAATCCCGAGTTAAAAAAGCTGTCTGACCTGTTTAACATATGATGTGTACACTTAAGACCTTTATCAAGTAATCGTTGAACTACAGAATCTCTTGTCCAAATAGGCCGCTCTTCAAACAATGCAGACACTGATACCTGCCATTGCCAGTGCGGGGAGCTGGGAGCAACAAAGTCTTCCCAGTTTAGTTTCTTTGGGATCTGTATGATAGTTAAGGATAGACCAAACAAACACTGCTCTTTCTACTCGCGGAATCCAGATGAGAAGATGTCAAATAAGAATTAAAGTAAGAAGAAAGGATATCTTTGACGCTAAAATCAATTGCAAATACTGGGCCAATATCAATCTGCGTAATAAAGAAAATAGCAAGAGAAAGATCAATAAGCAAATGGAAAAGTAGAAGCTGAGAATAAACTATAAGTAAGCTGCCATAGCATCTTTGCATTCCAAAAGTGAACAGACCAAATAGCATGCTATTGATGGTTCATAAGAGTAAAACCGAGAGTTGTTACATGTTTTTACTATTGCATTTGGAGGATTCAGGTATACCTTTTGTGAACTAACGACTATCATGCCAACCCTCTAATATATGATCCACCTCGTAGCACCCGAAGTTCAAATGCAGGTTGGTTTAGAATGCCAACCCATCAAGAAAGTGCCAAAACTTAACCATGACACTTAATTAAAACTCTCAACCAGAATGATTTACACTAGACATTTAGACAATAATGGCTTGTCTTATTGATAAAGATCAAATGATTAAAGTCATTTTTGTTCTCCACAGTCTATTTTCTATTTTGTTGCGTTAACCAGCAGTCTGTGTTTGGTTTATTTAGAGCATTCGGATAGTTCCATTTCTTTACCTCGTAAAAGTTATGAGTTGCCGCATCATCTTTCTTTTTGGGACCAGATGTTGCCGGGGGTTTCAACCTGTAATCACACAAGAAAATTGGAATCGTTTTACTTTAACTGTTGCGACTTCAATCAACTAACGTTCTTTCCCCTGTAACTAATATATTCTAAAACTAAGTGAACGCTTATGTCACCGAAGAAGAGAGAGAAAAATTGGAAGAAATCGAAGAAGGCAGTGTAATCTTACGCCAAGTTGTCTGGCATATCTTTGGGTGCAAAGAACTGTGGCAATAACATCATTATATCTTCATCAGCCAGGTCCATCAAATCACTGTTTCCTGCAGATATCATATATATACTTTAGACGATGACACCAGAAATCAGCAATAGAATGACAACTAGAATATACAAATGAATCACCTGCAAGGGAATCCATCTCCATCCATTTTCTCTTTTTCTGCCGCGCAATATCCGCGTGAATAGGAATAACATGCTGATAGTCAGCCATGCCTAGACAATGAATAAGAGGAGAAAATTTTCAAACACTACCAAGTCAATTCTCATGTAGAAGACCAAATTCAGATGCGCAAGAGGAGAGCTACGCTATTACCATCGAAGTGAAATGATTCAGACACACGAGCTACAATGTCCGCACATAGAGCTGGACTAGCTTCCTCCAAAGATGCATCAGTAGAGGCAAGAACTGCAGGTTGACTTTCAGGTTTCTGGATATCCTGCTTAGAAATTTTCAACAAAAACCCATTGCAAGGACGTTGTTCCCCCAATGCAGGATGTGCATAAGGATCTTCAGGCCGGAAACGCAGCTCAAGCTTGTTTGAAATTGATCCTCTTGCCTACCCAAAAAAGCAAAAAGACTCAAAACTGAAAAATCGTCCAAATCTTAAGCATAAGCTTGTCACTAATCAACATCAACTCATAAATGAACGAGTCATACAAATATTTGGAATCTGAAATTTTGTGTGTTACAAGACTAAATTCAGCATATACACAACAGACTCATTGTAATAACTAGCATATAAAGACAATTCCAGCCCAAAATTAGAGTCTTTTAAAGGCCAAATCAAGAGAAATACTTCTGTAATTCCTTGGATTCCTCCGAGAGTCTCGATGGCGCGGGAAATAGATGATGGGTAACCAGGGAAGTGAACTGCAAACGCCTCCTTGCTTGGCAAGGTACCTGAGATTGTTCCTTGTTCTATGATTCCCATTGTTTCTTTCCCCAATTACTCTTTGCTGTAAATTACAAATAAGCAAGGAAAATTAATCCGATGTGTTTTGTAGCCATTGCATCACGATGGATTATAAGATATATCCACATTCCAATTGAATTCACTTGTATGAGCTTCATCAATGTGTTTGGCTGTGCCGAAAAGGAAAATTTGAAAAATGGGAACACATTCTAATTCCGAGATTCGAACTTACCGGAAAAAAGGAGAAGAGGAAGATAAGCTTCAAAGTTCTTCTATTTTCCCGACATCGGCGACGGCGAATATTTTTCACGGCTTCAAAAACCCTTGATTTTTTAAAAAGTTTTACATATTTGGGCTTATCGCAACAGCAAACACCGTGTTTATAAATCACCAAAGAAATAAAAAAGACGATAATGTACCCACGAGCGAGCACGTTGACTTGTATAAAATCTCGGGAAAGAAATAAAAAGTTAAAAAAATTGAGGATCCCATCTGCGTCGCCGCGATTCGAACTAGGGTTTCCGTACCTGAATCAAAATCGCCACCCAGTTCGTTGTCAAAGCAAGTTTTCCCTCCAAAATTCAGTTGATTCTTCAGAATTTTGATCGTTAGCTAATTCCGTGAAGTCGCTTCTTACTTTCTGCCGTTTAAACGGTGACCGGAAAAAAACGATGGCGTCGCGGTTCCAGGAAGCTCCACTGGTTTCTTCGCCATCGTATCCCAACGCCGTCGCTTGGTCATCGGAGAATCTGATCGCCGTCGCCGCTGGCCACCTCGTCATAATCCTTGTGAGTTTTCTGCTTTGTTTTGAGGTTTGAATTTTGAGTCTCTTAGAATGTATTGACGCGACTTTTCATTTGTCAGAATCCGGCGTCTCCTTTCTGGACCTCGTGGATTGATCGCAATCCCTAAAGCCGAGCCTTATCAGATTGGCCTTGTTCGCTCACAAGGTTTGTTGTTACACTTCTCACTGCGAAATAAGAAACTCAATTTTCGTTTTTGCATATCTTAGATCGTATTTTGAAAAGTTGGAATCTAAGTGCTGATTGATTCTTTGACGCCAAATTTACAGAATTTGGTGTACTGTTGTTGAAAATACAGAACAAAGTTCGAAAATCCTGGTTTTATTTTTGTCAAAGTACTGTTTGCTAAGAGATTTGCAGATGAAATTTCAATATTTTGCCACAAGAAGACTCTTTTCTCCATGCATTTGTGTATTTCAAACCTGCTTCTTTGTTTGCTATCAATTCAGAGTTTCGGATTACATTCTTCTGCGCTTGCAGATTTGCTGACTGGTGGACTCTTGCCTTCGAGCTTGAAGCGGGAAAGAGGTCCCTGTGTTCGATCGCTCTCATGGTCCGAAATAGGAATGTCTCCAAACCACGGGTATTATGCTTCATATAGTTTCTGCAAACTTGTTCATTTTTCATTTTTTATTTTTTTCTACTAATTTGGTGATTCATAAAACTCTGTTTAGGTGCTTACTGGCTGTTTGCACAGCGGAAGGAAGGGTTAAGCTTTACCGACCTCCATATTCTGATTACTGTGCGGAGTGGATAGAGGTCAAATCATAACTTTTCTTTTGCCTTTTTTATAAATAAATTATGCATTTACAGTTTCTTTCTCCCTTTCGCAGATTGTTGATGTATCTGATATGCTTTATGAGAATCTGTCAAGCATGAACTTTGGAGAGCCCAACAGTCCTTCTACGTCATTATCTAAGGTAACTTGTATCTTCTTAATTTCAGTCGAATTTTTTTTTTAATCATGAAGTACAGTTTACTTATTCCCCAAACTGTGTCTGTGATCCTCCCATAAGGGTTGTGGAGATGGTTTTGTAATTCGTGTTTTCACCTTACATTTATATAAGGATTCATCTTTAACAAATCGTTAAAATCTTTTGGTATCCTTTCTTGACGGAAAACAGTTATTTGATGCAATTGTTATTATATATCTCATTTTTTATCGTTAACTGGTCATGCATAATATTTCGATCCAAGAAACTAGTCATTGCATTGATAGATGCTCTTTTGTCACAGGATCAAGTGGTACAACATGACCATGAAGAGGATGAAAGGAATTCCATTCCGAAGGCACGCAAGCGAAGAAGAACGAGCGTAAACAACAAGTACGGATCATTTTTTTTTTCTTTTTCGCTCTTAATTTTTTGCAGGTTCATACTACTTTGGTTTGACATTATTTTTTTTCTGCTTTGATCACTTTACTAACTTACTTTAATCTGTCACTAAATCTAGCAGCTTGCATGAAACGAGTATTACAGTTCGAGCATCATGTTCCAAGCAAGACAGTCAAACGGTGAATAATGTAGTGCCTCATTTCTCTTCACTAGCTTTGTGTCTGTGTTTATTGCTTTGGAAAATCTCAATCTTGATTCCTCAAACTTATTTCTGTTACTCTCTTTTGGTATTTTCAGAAGTATGTTTTTTGATTTTAACTGTTTTCCTGCACGTTGAATCGTATCCTTTGCTTTGGTGGAAACTCTGTTTTTGCTAGAACTAGTATTAATAGGAATTAAAGTCGTTTCATCAAATATAAATATCTTGAAACTCCATTTTTTTCAGTATTAAATGTGCGTGGATTTATGTTGTTTCGCCATGGATTTGATGCATTTTGAATCTTTTCATGCTTTTGAACTCATCTGGATCCTTTTATGCATTGTTCACACCACATGGTTCTTAGAATATCTTACACACTGACTCAGTCTCAAGTGTCATCTAGTAAGAATCAAATTTTCGTATTGTACTCGTATCTAATTTGATTCATTATGCTCGTAGGTACTTGAGATTGAAGCATATGAACAGCCAAGCAATGCCCATAATTGTCACTCTTTGCCTAAAGAACCAAAAAATATCAGTCCAGAGATAAGTCCAGACAAGTATGTTTCTCGTGAGGCATTATTATCCGCTCTTTCTGTCGCCTGGTCCTCTCTACTAACATTCTCATCAGAAGGTTCTTCTTGTGAGAATATGTTAAGATTCTCTCTTTTGGCAATTGGTTCAAAGTCTGGTAGTGTTTCCATATGGAAAGTTCATGCACCAGAATGCTATCACATTGAACGTAGCAATGTATCACCCATCGTGGAACTTACTGCTATAATTCAGGCTCATAGCTCATGGGTTTCAACGTTGAGTTGGGGAATTTTTGGCTGCGATTCTTCGAATCCGCAAGTGGTGTTGGTTACTGGGAGCTGTGATGGTAGGTAAGTTAGTGTTATATTACAAGAAAATATGGTATTTGTAAACCACAAAAAAAAAAAGGGTCTTCTGTAATTGGATAAGTGTTATAAATTCTTTGAAACTCTCTCTCATGGAAATAAACCATTTTCATGTCCATTCATTTGCATATGCTTCTCAATGGAATCCCTCTTTATACATATCTTTCTATACTTTTCAGCGTAAAAATTTGGATAAGCAACAAAGAAGACTTGCAAAAATCTGTTGAGATCTATAAATCTTCATTTTTTCTGTTGAAACAGGTAAATATTTTTTATCGCTTATCTATGTGTTCTACTCTGATATTCTGATTAGGAACAGATTGGTTATAGCTTTTTGTGATTTCTGAGTTGATGGGACCATACTGAAGTTTAATTGTGATCCCTTTTTTAGGTTTTTCAGTAACTAAAGTTGGGTTCATATTCCATTCTGTGTCTGTAGATCACTAGATCCTTGTGCTTTTTGAACGTTTTAACCATCTCAATTTTTTTTTTTCTATTTCCTTGTTTATAAAACTATCAGGTTCTGTCCCTTTTTCTTTTTAATTGCAATCTATTCAAATGTGTAAGGCTGATTTCATCAAGATAACATCAAGAGTTTTGTGTTTTGACATTTTCATAGGTTGTAACGGTGAATCCTGTTCCGGTTTCAACGCTTTCATTTGTTGTAAACAATCATTCTAATGTCATGCACTTGGCAATTGGCAAAGGATCTGGTTCCTTTGAAGTATGGAAGTGTGATATATCTACCAGAAAGTTTAAACAAATTGCTTCACCTATGGCTCATGTCCAAGTGGTAAGTCTTTATCATTTTGTTATAAATAATGTTATACATACAATGCAATAAACTGGTTGATTATTGATAAATTTGTCAATTTCTTTTAGGTTACGGGCTTAGCTTGGTCATATGATGGCCGTTGTTTGTACAGTTGCAGCCAGGTATTATATTCCTTCCCCTGCAAGACCAACGTTTGTAGTAGTCGTCTTTTGAGCCACACACTTAGCAATGAACTACATTATGATCTAATTAACTATTTTCATATTCTTCTTAGGCAGTAATTAAGTCTTTTAAAATATGCCAGGATAATTATCTCCGAAACTGGATTTTAGGTGAGAATACCATCTCTGAAGTGCCAATTCTGGCAAACACTCCTGGTCTCAGTAGCACGACTGATGTACGTCACTATATGATGTTTTTAATCTTGCCTCTTTGTTTCTCTTATAAACTTGACATAAACTGAAAAAATAAACTTGTGCAGTTTCCTGATGATTTCCTGTCATGTCTTGGTGTTGCATTGTCCCCTGGAAACCTCGCTGTTGCTATGGTATGATGTTCCCAACAATCGTGTTTTGCTGTGGTTGTAAGTTATCACGTTTTTCAGAATTAGAAAACTGAGACGCCTCGTGGAATTTTGCAGGTCCGCAGGTTTAATGTAGAACTATTGGATCCGATGTACCAAGCCAGGTAATTGTCATTGAGAAACGTTTCTCTGTCTTCTCTATCTTGCTCATTGTAAATCTTGACTGTTTGTTCCCTACTTTTCTTCAGGTCGCAGAAGGCTGCTATAGAATTCCTCTGGAATGGCGCACAACAATCCGGTGAGTCTGAAGATTCTTCAGAGACGATAACCGAAGCTATTCTTGGATTCTCCAAGAACGAATTTGCATACTGGGAATCTAATTTGCTCTGGTCGTTGAAAGAATTCAAAGATTCGAACAAGCCTCTGGTTCTCTGGGATATGATTGCTGCAATGTTGGCGTTCAAACAATCAATGCCGGAGTTTGTTGAATTGGTAATAACCAAATGGCTATCTATGTCATACCTTGGATTTCATGCTGATATTCCCATGGAAGATCTTGTGCCAAAGATCTCCAAACGCTTCTCTGCTGTTCCTTCCAGGCTGCTACACATTCTCAACGTAATCGCCAGACGTGTAATGTTATCAGAGCTCAAAACGGAGGAAATCAACAGAAAACTTCAATGTCAGAGAACGAACAATGAAGAAGAGGTTGATCTGTGGCTCAAACTGCTCGAGGAAAGCGAAAGAGAACTCCGGGAAAGACTGGTTGGTCTCAGTTTCTCGGCTTATCTAACCACCGATTTATCTGTAGGTGTAGATTCTCCTTCCACTGCGAATTGGCGTCCAGCGGGATTGGCTCAGTTACAACAATGGGTTGAGATAAATCACGATATTGTCTGTAATCAGCTCGTAACACTTTCCTTGGAAGTAAAATCTAGTCTAACAAGGTAATTAGCTCATGTGTCTTCCCTTGGTAATAGATACTGTAATGTTTTAATTCATATCTGATATGTTTCTAATTCATCACAGATCAAGTAACAGCACAGAGGAAGCCATGGAGGAAGAGGAATGTCCTTATTGCGCGGCGCCAATCCATTTCCAATCACCAGAAGAAGCCTTTTGCCAATCTCCACACCAAAACAAGAAGAGCAAAGAGAAAGGTAGATGCGATCAAAGACACAAGCTTGAGAGGTGTTGTGTCTCAATGCAAGTATGTCCACCAATCCCTTTATGGTTCTGCAAATGCTGCAACCGAATGACTTTAGAACTCGCTCCAGAGAGCTTATTTGCATTGCCTTCTTTCCCGACTGATCTCAAATCGCTTCCGGAATCTTGCTTTAGCAAAGTTGCCTTGAAACCATTCTGCCTCTTCTGTGGAATTCTATTGCAGAGAAGACAGCCGGAGTTTCTGCTCTCTGCTTCACCTGTGTGATAACTTATAATGGACTAAATTTAAATTATTGTTTGTGTACTCTTCAAATTTATATATTACACATTTTTTTTTAATGGTGAATCTAATCACCAATCTTATACCATACATTAACCTAAACTTGTAATGGTAAAGTGGCAAGAACAGGGCTGTGCCCATGTTAAGAAAAAAGAAACACTCTGCCTAGGGGATTTGTGAATTTTGTTTTTATATATTTTGAAATTGAAATTTAGTTATAGTGATAAACTTATTCTAAACTATTAGGCATAAATATAATTCAACATATTTAAAACATCTTTTGTATTCTATACTTATGTTTTCTTGTGATATGTCATTTGAATCAATCTATTATATTAAAACAAAAGCACATTTAGTACCTGCTTCCAAACACTCCTAATTTTTTTTTAAGTATTTTAAACTAATTTTAATAATTATTTATATTTAATTTCGAAAATTAGTTATTAATTTAAATATTTTTAGAGTTCCTTAAATATAGGTAATTTAGATTTGATTTGATTTGATTAAAAATAATAAATCAGATATTAATTTAGATTTGATTTAAAGATTCTAATTTAAATAATTTCTATACTATTAAACATTTTTATCAAAAATATCTAGAATTTTTGAAAAAAAAATTCACATATAAAAAATAATGGCCATATTTGAAATATAAAATATTTATAATGATGTAAATAATATGATATTTATGTTGCTTAAATAATATATTTACGATTATGATTTATTTACAAATTAATAATAAAATAATAGGTAAAATTCAAATGTATAATTTAAATATTAAAAATATATTTTTTAAAAAAATCATAGAACTAAAAATATATATAAAAATCGGGTTAAAAATATTTTGGTAACTAAAATCACTAATTTTGAATTATACATATATATTGAAAATATATTTTTCATACAAAATAAAAACATAAAATTTAAAAATTATTGCATACACTATAATGTGGTTTGAAAAACCAGTTGTACACTCCCTTCGTTGATTAAATTTTAGAAAACTATAATGCTAAATAATACTGTTAATACATCTCAAACTTTTAACAAATATTTATATTATACGGTAATATGAACGGAAAAGTTAAAATTATGTTTTTATAATAATTTATTTTGCATTAATATTAGCGGACGGGTTAAAATTATATTTTTATAATCATAATTAATTTTAATATTATAAAAATATATCTAAACACAAAAATCAATATTTTCACTTATTAAAAAATATTTATAAAAATAATTATATCTAAACTCAAAAACACAAATTATATTACAAAATTCGTTAAACAATAAAAAATATTTTCGTGCGGATGCACGGGGTTAGAATCTAGTTTTAGTTAATTAGAAGACGTTTTTAACTCTATATGTGAATGTTGTTATCATAATTCATTCTGATACATCATTAAGAAATCAAAGCAAAGTGTTTTTTGTTAAATAAAAAAAAATCAAATTCTTATTGATTGAGCAAAATATTGTATTGGTAAGACTTTTCACTCAGAAGCAAATTTTACACATATTATATGCTTAGAAGAAAATAAAGGAGTAAGTTTCATTTTCTTTAAAAAGAGTTCGCATGTCGAAATAATTTTGATAAGTTTTGCCATTTAAGTTTGATTAAATCTACCAAAACAAATAGTCAACACAGTTTACCATTGACTTATCAATTAATCTGCAGATGACACACTTATCAAAGACAAATTCGTCTCGCGTCTTACCAAAATAATTGAATGACTTTTTCTTCTTTTCACATTGAATAATTGTCCCACATCGACAAACTTGGATAATGGAGAAGGGGAAGCTGCACTATAAATAAGAGTCTTCATCCTCTGTGTAATTAATAACTTCTTGTAAAGTTGAGGACCCATATCGAATTCTGCGCGCGATCCACTCCAGTAGAGCGTGTAATTGGGCCCTATATATTAACAAGTCTCCGATTTTTTATTAAAATCACCGATCTTAAGAAACCGACTATTTTTAATACAGGCCTCAAATATATTGGGCCCAAATAATTCTAACTAAAGCAAAACCCAATAAAGATCTATCTCAAACACAAAATCTAGCCAAAATAATCACGAATTTTCTAAGTGCGCCAGATAACCATTAACTGAAGTGGGGTTGGTCTTCATAAGACAAATTTTATGTTCGGTAGATTCGTGAGAGAAGTGGTTTCCCTCTCGCGACAACAACAAACGGTCAGAATCCCCAAACAAGGGTTTAAGCAAAAACCCTCCAAGTTCATAACCAAATGCCCATTCCCAATCCGTATCAGCTTCTTCAGCTACTTCCTCAACAAAAGTCGAATCCTTTCGAGCAACCCAGTTAAGCTCTCTATTCATCTTCTTTGCTTCTCTTCTTCCGTTTCAGTTTCTCCGAAGCCATCCATGGAAACCGAGCAGCAACACACGGAGAATCCATCAGCGGCTCCCATATCAGAAAAGATGTTCGAATCGGCTCCCAAGATGGGTTCTTACAAGCTGGGTGATTCCACTTTGTCTTCAATGATTGAGAATTATGCCAATTCGGGTGATTTCGCATCGGTAGAGAAGCTTTTGAGCCGAATTAGACTAGAGAACAGAATGATTAGAGAGCATAGTTTCATCGTTCTATTTAGGGCTTATGGGAAAGCACATTTACCTGAGAAAACTATTGAATTGTTTCATAGGATGGTTGATGAGTTTCAGTGTAAACGTACTATTAAGTCCTTTAACTCTGTGCTGAATGTGATTATAAACGAGGGTCGTTATCATCGAGGATTGGAGTTTTATGATTATGTTGTGAATTCGAACATGAACATTGCTCCAAACGGGTTGAGTTTTAACCTGGTCATCAAGGCTATGTGCAAGTTGGGATTTGTGGATCGAGCTATTGAGGTTTTCAGGGTAATGCCTGAAAAAAAGTGTGTGCCTGATGGGTATACATATTGTACGTTGATGGATGGGTTGTGTAAGGAAGAGAGGATCGATGAAGCAGTTTTACTGTTGGACGAGATGCAGAGCGAGGGTTGCTCACCGAGTTCGGTTACATATAATGTGTTGATTGATGGGTTATGCAAGAAAGGGGATTTGACGCGGGTGACAAAGCTTGTGGATAATATGTTTCTCAAGGGATGTGTTCCTAATAAGGTGACTTATAATACGCTTATTCATGGTCTATGTCTCAAGGGTAAGTTGGATAAAGCTGTTAGCCTTTTAGAGCGGATGGTGTCGAGCAAATGCATCCCAAATGATGTCACATACGGAACTCTCATTAATGGGTTGGTTAAGCAAAGACGAGCAATGGATGGGGCTGGGTTACTGATCTCTATGGAAGAAAGAGGGTATCGTTTGAATCAGCATGTTTATTCGATCCTTATAAGTGGGTTGTTCAAAGAGGGAAAAGTTGAGGAAGCTATGTCTTTGTGGAAGAAAATGGGGGAGAAAGGTTGCCAGCCCAATATTGTTGTGTACAGTGCTCTTGTTGATGGTTTATGCCGCCAAGGAAAAACAAAAGAAGCTAAAGAAATATTTGATATAATGATAAGTAATGGCTGCTTGCCTAATGTGTATACGTATAGTTCTTTGATGAAAGGATTCTTCAAAACTGGTCTTAGTGAAGAAGCGATTCAAGTGTGGAGAGAGATGGATAATACCGAATGCTCTCGAAATAAGGTTTGTTATAGTGTTCTAATTGATGGTCTTTGCGGTGTTGGGAGGGTTAAGGAGGCTATGATGGTTTGGTCAAAAATGCTCATTATCGGGATCAAACCTGATACGGTAGCGTATAGTTCAATGATTAAAGGTTTTTGTGGTATTGGCTCAATGGATGCGGCAATAAGACTTTACCATGAAATGCTATGCCAAGAGGATCACAAGTCACAACCTGATGTTGTTACTTATAATATAATTATTGATGGTTTTTGTATGCAGAAGGATATCTCTAGAGCAGTTGATCTCTTGAACTGTATGTTGGATAGAGGTTGTGATCCCGATGCCATTACATGTGACACATTTTTGAAAACTTTGAGCAAGAAATCAGATTCTTGTGAAGAAGGGAAAAGTTTTCTAGAGGAGCTTGTTGTGAGGCTCTTAAAGCGTCAGAGAGTATCAGGTGCATGTAAGATTGTGGAAGTAATGCTGAGTAAGTATCTAACACCAAAAGCTTCCACTTGGGCGATGATTGTTCCAGAGATCTGTAAACCGAAGAAGATCAATGTTGCCATTGATAAATGCTGGAGGAACATGTGTACTTGAATATTACTGAGCATTCTTTGTTGCAGATTGCACAAAAGCTTCTATGTTTGGAACTCTTTCGCTTCTAGGGGTATGGAATACCAAAAAGGCTCGAGACAAACAGGTAGATAGATCATTTGTATTTGCAATCTGACTTTGTTGAATATGTTACTAAACTCCCTTGTTTTTTGCTTTTGAATCCTCATTTTTCTAGTACAGTATTTTATGTTTCAGACATGATTGATGCGAGATCTTTGTTATGTTCTGCCTTCGTCTGATTACTATTACTTTTCTACCTTAAACCAAAAGGAATAGATATTTGAAGTCTGATTAGTCTCTCCATGGCTCAAATTTTTGAGCTCCTAGGAAAATGAAAGAAGTATGTGATAAAGATTAGCGATGCTTGATAAGCAAGCTTTAAAGAGATGAATTATGCAATTTTGAGGCTTCTCTGTTGCGGCTTTGAAAGTTTTGTTGATATGCTTCACTACAATTAAAGATGCAACTAGATAAGCAAAGACATCGATCTCTAGCAGCATTATAATGCTTCTGTTCGTCGCAAAAATAATAAAGTTTGAATCTTTCATTTCTCTCAAACTCTTAATCTTTTTTTGTTTAACTGTCAAACCTTAAGCTTTGTAAAACATCTTCAAGTCTAATGAATCAATAATCTCATCACCTATAGAAAGTTCAAAGAAATCATAAACAAGGCATGCACTTTTACAAGTGTTTGAATATATGTATTTATGAAATTATTCCTAAATACTTATGGTATAATTCTAAAACCAATGAAGAAGCAATCAACTTGCTAAAAATGATGTAATGTCTTCCTATAACAGTTGAAAACATTCATAAAGATGATCTCCATGTACTCCTATTGTGTCCTCTAACGTTGCATCTGCTACATTAGTGTCACTGGGATTTTGAATCGGGTACACCAAATTCTCCACCTAACTTTTTCTCTTTGTCGAAGTTCTCCCACTCATTTGCTTAAGTATATGGTGCACATGAATATACTTGTACAAAATCTGGAAAATCACAATTTGTTAAATCTCCACATGAGTGAATGTTCTCAGCATGTGCTTTAGCCCAGGTTTCCATCAAGTAGATTTGATCCACATACTTGTTCTCATCCTTATTTGTATGCTTAGCTGTAGCAATAGCATGGACACAGAGGATTTTGTCGATGTCAATAACGAGACAAATTCACTGCTTGTTTTCTAGATGAACAATGTACTTCCGAGTCTCGTCATTTACGTCAAAATCATATTGATCTACTTGGAAAACATCAAGTTTCATTGCAGCATTGTATCTCTCTAACATCATCTTCACTACGCGTGGTGTGACGAGCTTTTTGTGTTTAAGAATTTTTTCCCGCCGTTCATGAAACCATGTTGTGAGAGTTAACCTAATGGTCTTATAGAGAGACTCCGCAATGTTGGTACAAACAAGACCACAAGTTATAAAAGACTGAGCAACAATTTAGGATAACATTCCTAAAATCAGTCATAGCTGCTTAAACATTGTACTTACCTGTTTAAAGGTGCATAATTAGCGAGCCCACTTTGCAAAATCAAATTTTTCCAAATATGCAGCTAATTTGGGGCTTCTGCTCCTTATATCATTGAAGATGCCAATGAACTCATGACGAGTGTAAGCGTCAGCTGCAGCTTCTACAAGCGGCAACAAACCAGTTATCCCAAACTTTGGTGTTATATTCCTCAACAAATGAATTCTGCAAATACCATGATGTGCAAGCGGATAAACCAATGAAAGTGCCTTTATAATGACATGAGCTCTATCTGAAACAAAGACCAAATCAGACGCATCAGGGATCAAGGTCTGAAGTCCGTTAAAAAACCAGGTTCACGCATATTCGTTTTTAGAGTCAACTATCCCAAACGCAAGCGGATACAATGAATAATCTTCATCTTGTGTACTAGCTCTAAACAATGTTTCCTTAAATTTTTGTTTAAGAAAAGTACCATCCACAACAATTATTCTTTTAATCAGCTCAAATCCTCTTATCGATTGACCAAAAGCAACAAGCTGTATTTTAATTTTTTCCATTTGGATCCATCTTAAGATAAACCTTTGATCCAATGTTTTTCTCATTAACTTTAAACAACCACTTCGAGAGGTTTTGATAGCTATCCTAAGGAGTCCCTATGATCAAATCATGAGCAAAATTTTTAACTCTCTAAGCTTGTTTGTATCCAATGTGTACACCATAGTCGAGTCTGAATTGCTCCATGATTTATATCGGGTTAAGACCATACTTTTTTCTCCATAATTGCTGCAGATCAGAGTTCCAAATACCTTGGCAGTTGCTTACCTATGGTTGGCATTCCTATGAGTTGTATCACAGTTATGTTCGCTTACATAAGTCTTCACTACAAAGTAATCAGAAGAAGGGAGCTTTGTTGCACGCATCCTCCAAGTGCAATTAGGGTCAACACATCTTAACACCCCCTTGTCTTGTTTGACTAGGCTGATCTGAATTCAAACTTCCAATCCAATGCCCATTTTCTCATTTGCAGCATCAACTCGTCTTTGTTCTTGAAATGTTTGTTAACATATAAATGAATAGAGAGGAATGTGCCATGCCTATATTAGGAGGAGGAAGATCTGGAGCAGAACGCAAAACATCAATAGCAGAACATGTTGAAATGTCGTCCCCATTTGATCCCTGAAGTAGCTACACAAAGAAAGAAATGATGCAAGAGCTTTTAGGAAGTATTTAGGAATACTAATAAGTTATTTAGAAAGGCCTATCTAAATTACTAGATAACAGCCATGATTTCGATTGAACTGTGCAAACACTAATCATACATGCCTGCATTACCTGTTTATTTCCTTGATTTAATGATACATTGAGATGAGAAACAATAGGTGCAGTTGCAGACAACTGTGGGTGTTGGGTGGAATTTGAAATGTCGATATGAGAAAGGTGAAGATTTGAAGCAAGACATAAAGTATCAGCACCGGAACATGTTTTTTTGTTTGCCACAGATGATGAAGTGATCCTTGAAGTAGCTACACAAAGAAAGAAATGATGCAATAGACTTAGGAATTATTTATGATTACTAATAAGGTATTTAGGAAGGTTTATCTAAATTACAAGATAACAACCATGATTTCGCCTGAACCATGAAAACACTAATTATACATGCCAGCATTACCTGTTGATTTTTATGATTAAATGAAACAGCATGTGCAGTTCCTGAAAATTGTGTGAGTTGGGTGAAATTTGAAATATTTGATCCATGAATTGCCTACAAAAAGATATAAAAATATGCAAATGTTTAGGAATGACTGCCTAAATGATAAGAATCAGCAATGATTTCACTTGGAGAACAGAAAAACGACTTAAGAATCCTATATTACTTGTTGAATTCCATGTGTAAGTGAATCTTCATTCACAGTTTTATATAAAGGAATCACTTCAGATGATATTTTAATTAAGTTGATGTAACTCCTCAGTTGGCAATCATTCTTTTAAAACAGGGGTGGACAATTCTGGACCACCAACCTCATCTTCATGAGAGCTTCATAGCTAACTGCAATAACAGTTTTGAAATCGATCCCTAAATCATCATGAACCATCTCAACTAAATCCTTGAGTTTAAGATGCTCATCAAACTCAAAAATTGTCGACCCTTCGTTTGAATCCATCTCAAAATCCCATCCATGCTTCTCATTTCTCTTCCAATCTCCACAGACACAAAAACTTCAACCATATTTTGTTTAATAAAGCCTATCAAACAAGAAAAAACCAGGAATTTCAGTTCATGTGTCTATTAGAAAATCCTTCCTGAGAATACCAAATTAGTTCTCTTCCTAAAAATAACTCTGCATAATCACACATTCTCAGCATTTTCTCTTTGAAACTAAAGAGATCCTTTAATTTGGTACCTGCGATAACTGAAGACTAGGTACCTGAGAAATTCGCCAATGATGATTATTATAGATGTGAAATCTCTCAATCGATGGTACATTTTCTCCTAACACACATTCTCACCATTTTGCAACTCTGAAACTAAAAGAAATCTGTCAATCCAAAACACAAGCAGTAGTCGAACAGATACAATGACAGATGAAATATGTGAATCGAAAAAAGATGTGAATCGTCGATGTATATGTGAATGGTAGATGTGAATCTACGTACCTGAGATATTCGTCGTTGAGCTTAATCAGATATGATGAAAGATGTGAATCGACGATGTGAATCGACAATGATATGCGAATAAGAAATCTCTCAATCGCCGGTGAGTTGAAATCGATTCCTTTGCTTCTCACCAGAATCTACGATTCTCTCTAGTGTGAAATCGATTCCTTCGCTTCAGAAGAATTAGTCGTTGAAACAAACCAGGATCTCTCGCGACAATCTCTTTAATCTCCAGCTTTAGGATAATCAGAAGAATTGTATCCTCTTCGCCGGAATTTTGAATCGTGATCGGGTCAAATGAAATCAGAATTGTATCGTCTTCGCGTGAATTTGGAAATCGTGATAGGGTCAAATGAAATCTCCGGTGATTTGAAATGAATTCAATCAATCTCCTAATAAATTATCACTTTAATGAATGCTAAATCAGTCCCCTTCGTGAATGAGGGCTATTCCATAGTCTTAAATTTTTTTAGGGCTTTTGATTTAATTTCTCTTCTTATAAATATAAAGTAAAAAAAAATATTCATGATATATAAAATTAGATTTTTCTGCTTTAAAAAAAGAACAAAAAAACCCTCCACCTGTAACTTTATTGGGACAGTTAAGTTAATAACCAATTTTTAATAACCAGTGAAGAAAATATCCATGCAATTGTCTTAATAAAAGTAACAATTTAGATGCTATTATGACAAAAATGCCCTTATGAATATTTACGACAAAATATCATAGAATAAAGGGAGCTTTTATACAAAATAGACGTTTTATACAAAATAAATGTTTTTATACAATTTTCAAAAAAAAAAATAAAAAAAAAAAAAGAAAAACGACTCAGTTAAACTACTCAATTGCAAAAAAATAAACATTCTATACACACATAAAAATTATTGTCTCATATTAAAACAAAAAATAAACGTTTTATTCAAATATAGTGGTCTAAAGAAGAGAGAATCTTGTCGCACGTAGAATATACGTAAGTTAGTATAGACAATCTATATGTTTTTATATAGACTAACTCCTAAAACAGTACTACATATCGGGATCTGAAATAAAAATTACAGATATTTACGTTGTTAACAATAATTTTTTTTTGTATAATAGTATATGATAAGTATAATAGACTGAGAGAGGAGATGAGTACTATAAGGGATTATAAATAAATATAGTAAGAATTTCACATAAATATTTGATGCATATTGTCATTTTTATCTAATTTTTTGTCAAAAATAAAATTACAAAAAATAGACATTCTATAAAATATAGAATGTCTTCAATACTATTATAGTATCAATCTATGTAAGATTGTTTTAATATTCTTTAGATGTATATTATTAAAAATAATTTTTGTCTGTTTATAAAAATTCAAATTATGGAATATACCTGAAAAAATCTATATTTTTTTAGTGATATCATGAATTTTAATTTTTTTTTTTTTAAGATTCAAAGCATATAAGATAAAAGGGGAATGAAAAAAATAAAACAAAGAAGAAAGAGAAAGATGAGAAAGGGAAGAAAGATGATAAATGATTGTGATTGGTTAAGAGTAAGCATTGTCATATTATATAAAATACATAGAATAGTCTAACCATGCTTTTAATATGGTTATATAGTTTGTTTTGTGGTTATTTGATGCAATTTTCCAAATTTATTTTGAGTTTATACAAAAAAAATACAAATTAATTTCACGAAATTAAATTTAATATATATGATATAATTCATCATCACTGTCAAGTTTGTAATTATGATAAATTTTATATAATATTTGTGACCGTAGAAACTTTTCAAATAAACACAGGAAAATTAAGTATATCTATTCTATTAAAACAGAAGCATTTTTAGTACTTGCTTCCAAACACTCCTAATTTTAAAAAAAAAAATTGTTTGTAAACAGTTTTAAAATTATCCTAATTTTTTACAATATTATTTTAAAAACATATTTTCTTTTGTATATAAATTTAATTCGGAAAATTAGATATTAGTTTAGATATTTAAAGATTTCCTTAATTATAAGTTATATTAATTTAAAATTCAAACTTATTAATTTTGTAATTAAATCTAATTCTGAATAATAGATATTAATTTAAATTACTTTAGACTTCCTTAAATATAAGTTCATTTAATTTAAAATTTAAAATTCAAAAAATATTTTCAGAATAACACATATGATTAATGAATTCTTTATTGTATTTTTTAATCATATTCAATCAGACTAAAATTTCATATATTGAAAACTGATAAATATTAATAATATATTATAATTTGATGGAATGTGTTAGATTTTTTTATAATTACGGTCTTATGCGGGTTAAGTTATCAAAATATGCAAGATATTAAAATAAAAATTATTTCAAAATTAATAGATATTTATATTATATAGTAATATGAATGGACAGAAATTATAGTTTTATAACCATATTCATTTTCGGATTAATAGAATGATTGAATTATAAATATGTTTTTATAATAATATTTATTTTTCGATTAATAGAATGACTGGATTAAAATTATTTTATCATTATTATGATCATAATAATATTAGAAAAAAATTAAAAATATATATATATATTATTTATGTGTAAATTTAAATTCACATAAAAATAAAGTTCATAATTAACATTAGATCGATATATATTTAATTAATTGATACTCTTATTTTATTAATATATAAATCTATATTATTTAAAATCAAAATATAATAACAAATTTCTTGATTTAAAAAATAAATAAATAACAAAATAAATTATATCTAAACAAAAAATAAATAAAAATTTATATTAAAAATAAAAACAAAATATTTCTGTGCAAACGCACAGAATTAAAAAACATCATTTACGGAAACCCCAAAAAATACATCTGTCTTGAAGCAAAAAAACAAAAAAAAACTAACTAGTACAGTTAATTATGAGCAAGAAAGAAAAGTATATAGTAAGTTATTTAATTTATAACTAAAGGGTCTTATGTTCCTTCTATTTTAATCATCCCCTTGGATTTTTCCAAGTGTTCCCTTTTTTATCTTTCTGACTTTCTCTAAATATTTTTTTTCTTTAAAAATCCTTTTTTTTTTCTTTGTTTCAGTCGCTCTTCTGCTCAATTGATCTTTTTAAGTTGGGTTTTCTCCATTTATGGAATACCATTGATCGAGATAAGTCTCAAGTTTCGTATCAATCCATGATCTCTCTCCTCTCTCTCTGGGCTTTTAGTTTCTTACATTCTTATCCTTCTCAAATTCTCTTTCCAATTTTCAGTTTGGTTTTGGTTTGATGCAGAAATCGGCGAGTTCGTAACTTGTTTCTGATCTTTTGGAGATTCTCCTCTTTGGTCCGATCATGGCAGTCGCTGAAAATGCTGGTGTGAAAGTGGACTCTTCTGGTCAGAATTTAGACAACAACAACAACAACACTGATTCTTCAGCAGCCGAGACGAAGCCGCCATGTCCTGATGATCAGAGCCCTAAATCTGATTCCTCTCTCGATTCATCGAATCCTCCAACCAGCGATTCGGCTTTAGATTCCGACGATCGGACCAATGAGTCTGCCAAAAAGGGTCAGACCCCAAATGGGTTTAACAGAAATGGTTTCGGGTCGAAATCGGAGAATGGTGAGATAGAAAACAATGGAGGGAGTCTCAAGAGTGAGATCAAAAACTTGTCTGATGCGTTTTCTAAGCTCAATCCGATGGCTAAGGAATTTGTTCCTCCTTCACTGGCTCGAAGTCAATCTGGGGTTTTGAGAAATGGACTAGGGTTTAATAACAATTTTGCATCCCAACCTGTTCTCGCAGATGGGAATGACAATTTTGCTAGAAGGGTATATATATATCCTCATCCTTAAACATTCTCGCTGAATTTTGTTCTCTGTGTTTTGTGGTGTTTTGCTGTGTGGATAGAAAGTATGTGTTTTGCTATGTTTAGATGGGGTTCTTCGTTTGTTGTCTGGTTGCTGAGTATATAATCATTTTGATTAGTGTGTGAATTTGATCTTTGTATCTATCTTATCCTCTCTTGGATTTTGATGATACAGTGAAATGTAGTAGAGAATCGGTGATACAAAATTTCGAGCTTCTGTGTGTGTTTTGCTCACTATGATTCAGTGGCTTGTTTGTTGATTGAAAAAGCTCGTATGTTGATTAATATAGCAAACAGACAACGGAAAGTTTCGAGCTTTACGTGTTCTTTTTCGTGTTCTTTGACTCTATCGCTTGATCATTGTTTGAGAAGCAGTTTGACGTTGTGTGTGATTTGTTACATTATAGTTGTTTTCTGTTGGATTTTGCTTATTTACTCATTTACTGTTCTTCAAATGGCTTGACATTGTCTTATTATCTGCTAGATACGCGTAAAGAAAATGTGCAAAACTGTCCTGTCTATTGGATATCAATTTTGTAATTTTTGTGTTTCTCGTTTTACCGCTTACTACAGAGAAGGAACTTTGGCCAGGGGAAGAGAAGAGTGAACAAAAGAACCAGCTCGGCTCAAAAGGAAGATGTAATCAGGAGAACTGTATATGTTTCCGACATCGATCAACAGGTTTAAAAAGGGAAAATTGTTGGCATCCGATACTATTATCTCGTAAAGGAATCTATTTTATAACCACTGCCTCTCTTAATTGTTTCATTTGTAGGTTACTGAGGAGAATCTTGCAGGTGTCTTTGTTAATTGTGGACATGTAATGATCTTTACTATATTTAAACTGTTTTTTTTTTTATTATCTGCATTAACTCGTTTCCTCATATGATTACTTTGTTTTTTCCGGGATTGAAAGGTTGTTGATTGTCGTGTATGCGGTGACCCAAATTCTGTCCTTCGTTTCGCTTTCATTGAATTCACTAATGAAGGTGCTTTTAGCGTCAACCTTTCTTCATTAGTTGAGTTCTCATTTTTCATTACTGCTTCTTAACTAATCAAGCAACGTTGCTGCAGAGGGAGCTAGGGCTGCTTTGAGCATGTCGGGAACGGTGCTTGGTTTTTACCCTCTTAAGGTGCTTCCTTCCAAAACTGCTATTGCACCTGTTAACCCTACTTTCCTTCCGCGGGTAAGTTTCACATAATCATGGCTAAAAACTTGGCTTCTATTTTAAATCAGTTTAATCAAACCTCGAGCATAATGGTGATTTCTTTCTTCCAGTCTGAGGATGAGCGCGAGATGTGCGTGAGGACTGTTTACTGTACCAACATTGACAAGCGGGTAATTTGGTTTCCATTTTACCATTTGCTTTATGAGATCTTGTTTGGAGAAACCAACTTTCATCTGTGTCTTTGTTTCTTAAATTTGCAGATTACTCAAATTGACTTGAAAGGCTTCTTTGAAATGCTTTGTGGAGAGGTTAGTATTTGAATGCAATGGATTGTTTACGCTTTATATGTGTATTTTTGTTTTCCGCTATAGAATTTAATATTTTTTATATAATGTATAGGTTCATCGTCTGAGGCTTGGAGACTATCACCACCAAACCCGCATTGCTTTTGTTGAGTTTGCGATGGTAATTCTCTCTGCCAAGTTTTTCAGTTAACGTGTTCCCATTTTGAACATTAGCTTTGGTGATTGAATAGTTTGCTAGTTAAGATTCTACTATTTGCATTACATTGCATGCCCATTTAATGCATTTTAAGAAACCGGGACTAGCGCTTACAACTTGATATATTGCATTTCATAGAGCTTCTTACTTTTTAAAGATTGTCTCTGACTCTCTGAGCTTCTTTGAATCTCAAGAGTTAGATACATAAACTTAAAATATGAAGTTCTACGTAAAAGGGTCCAAAGTTTAATACTTTGCTGTGTTGTCTCAGGCGGAAAGTGCAATTGCTGCTCTTCACTGCAGTGGTGTTGTCTTGGGTGCACTCCCAATAAGGTAAAATAATCTTCTTTTTTTCTCATCTTCTAGTTTTAGCTTTTCATTCTATCCCTTAGTGTCAATTTTTACATTGTAGAACTTGTAGTTTTAGGAGTTACTAAATGATCAAACTAGAAGAAGATGTTAGATTCTCGACTTGGCTTGTTCTTAACTTAATTCTATTTATGGTTCATTTGCATAAAATGTAATATCTTTCTCGGTGTATGTTACATATATTTCCATGATAAGATTAATAATTGAATCTGGGAATCTTGTATTCATCTGTGTCTTGGTTTATGTGTGTTTTTTAAGGGTAAGCCCATCAAAGACACCAGTGAGGCCGCAGTTTCCCCGTGCTGAGTGCAACTAATATTATCGCAAAACTCTCGCCGGAAATCGGAAAAACTTATGTAGAAAAAGAGAGAGAAAGCAGAAGAAGAAGAAGAAGAAGAAGAAGAAGAAGTCTAAAGAAGAAGGTACTTGAGGCGTTTTGTGTTTATATATCAATCTTTTAGTTTTCTTTTTTTAAGTTTGCTTCGCAGTCGCAGAGCCTGCCCGGGTATCTTTGAACAACTTTAAGAACTTTGGTCTAAACTTTCTCCTTTCTCTAGAGTCGCCAAAAACAAAAGATTGGTTGTTTCTTTCTTTTTCTTTTGTTGTTGTTATTGTTGAAATACCCTTTCGGATATTATTTTTTATGAATTAATTTAAGACATTTGGAGCAATTCACTGGTCTTTTGGTTCTTGATCTCAGTCGGTTCTTGACTGAATTCGGATCTAGTTTGATTTTCTTGTTCTTTATATATATTTTTGTTTCTAAGGATTCATTAGATCTTCCGCATCATATTGATTAATTTACTATTAGTTATAGAGAAAGAAAGTACTACTATATGTGTAACGCAAATTCATTAGAAGTCTCGTATCGTGAGTTTAGTTATACCTCTCTCTTTATGGTGTAACGCAATCACTATCCCAAACAATCGAAGCTAAAGCAGTGAAAACATAAAATCATTATAAACGAGCCAAGTAGCGATGTTAATGGCTAAAGAAATGATTATACGAAAGAAAAGAAGGAACAGCTTTCTGCACTCTCGAGAGATGCATTTCACATCCTTTCATGTTGCAAATCATTTTTATAATTCTGACACAAAGCTATCTAATTTGTAAACACAAAGCATGCCTACCTATTCCACTCGTTTTCTTCTTTATCTTTTTATATCTAATATTTTACTTTTATTTTCCGCTTCGTTATTCTTCTTATTCCAACATTTTTCTTGCTTTTCCGGATTCAAAGCATTATATGTTTATTGGATATCGTTTTGCGTTTGACCGTTACTTGTGAGTTGTGATGGTTACGTACCGAACATGTAGATGACAATATAATATTTGTTCTTATTGTAGAAATACTGAAGTAAGTAATGTTTTGGACGAGACGTACAGTACTAATTAAATCCGACCAGATATTAAACAAAAATTAATATCGATCCGAGTTTGAATAACTTATTGAATTTGACGTAACCAATTAAATGTACATGTTCCGAACTTTCTAAATTAATATTGGGAAACAAAAAGGTCCTTGTTCTTCTAAAGGAGAGTGTTTCTTCTCGACCAAACCATTCCTTACATGTACTATTAATAACAATATCAGTGTCTTCCGTATATCTTCAACAAAGTGACAGTATAATTAACATAGATTAAGCAGACAAGGTCGATCTTGATGGGGAAAACCGGTGAAAGTTCGTGGTTCACGGCGGTTAAGAATGTTTTCCGGTCACCGGAGAAGAAATGCCCCAGAAGAAGAGATCATCGACAAGGCAAAGACCTCGTCGAAGAAGACGAAGACGAACAACAGCAACAAACGGTATACACACTTGACTATAGTTACCTTTCTTGATTTTTTAATCGTCATTCAAACTATATACATTATATATTTATACACTAATATATTTACATGTATTTATTCAACATATTCCCAAAAAACTACCCCCCCCCCCTTCAAGTTTAATACAATAAAAATCCAGCTTCAAAAGCTGGTTTTTGATGAACTGAATTTTCTTTTATAAACTGTTTAAAATTTGGTTATTTATATCTTTCATACTAAAAAAGTTTATTATTAATTAATAATAGTTTGGTTGGTGCAGAAGAGAGGAAAAAGAAGATGGCTATTCAAGAAAGCCTCTTCTGATACTTCTGCGACTGACGTCGGAATAAACACTAAAAATGCCGGCAACACGAACTCTGCCGCTGTTGACGCGGCTGCGACGGAGGAGACGGGGAAAGCTGCATCTCCGGCTGCTAAGGAAGCCGTCTTTTTCTGTCGGACATCTGTTTACCTGAAAAAACACGTGGCTGCTATTCTCATTCAGACAGCTTTCCGAGGATGCTTGGTAAAATTAATATTTACACACTTTAGCAAAATTAAAAAAAAAAAATTCAATATTTATTAATTCTATCCTCTAAACTTTTAGCATTTGCTGTTTGTCTGATAGCTTAGTTTTAACTTTTAAGAATTGGTCACCACACATACTTGAAAAATTTAAACAAGGTTTTTATAATTTTATATAATCCTCATTGAGGTCTATTTATGATAAAATTGTCAAATTCAGTTTACATAGACGAACCTCAGTTTGAATATGTTGACTTGTAACACAAGGCACGAAAGGCGTTCAGGGCCCTAAAAGGAGTTGTGATACTACAAGCCCTAGTGAGAGGCCTTAACGTACGTAGACGAGCAAGCATTACATTTCTTCGGGTTCAGGCTTTGGTTCGGATCCAGGCTCGGGTTTTAGATCACCGGAAAAATCTCACGGCCTTTCCCGGCGACGAATCTGCCTTGTCTCGTGCCTTCTCTAAACAGGTTCAATTTCAATCAACCATATACAATATTTATTATACTTATTCCGGTTTTCCAAATTTACTTATAAATATTGATAGGCAAACCGTTATTTTTTTTTTGGGGGTCTAACAAACAAAGATGTGGAGAACCACAGCGAGAGAAGCACATAGTGAAAACGAATTAGAGGACAAAAGACCGAGTAGGTTAAACCGGTTTGGTTATCTAGAAACCGGAAGGAGAATATCAACCGATCAGGCTATCGTTGAACCGGTCAAGATAGTTGAGATCGATACGTATAATACGTACTCACACCACCATCAATTCAACGACCAAACACCACGTGGGAATTCGTGCGTCACAAGGCAAGTCCATTCAATACCTAATTACATGTCTACCACTGCCTCAGCCGTGGCTAGGTTTCGACCCCAAAGCGTACCAAGGCTGAGATCCAACCCGGGCGGTTTAGATGGAAACGAACCAAGATTGAAACTGGTTAGAAAACGGTTGTCATTTCACAAAGATAATCCACAATCCCATGATTATTTTTGGTTTGACAAGAGAGCGAATGCTCACGAGGATTTTCAGTACTAAATTAACCGGATCGGTTATGGGAAGCCGATTTAATCGATTGACGCTCAATATTTGTGTTATAAATGTATTGACCCATGATTTTTTTCGTTATTTCTTTTTCTTATCTGCGCCACAGTTATCAATATAGACTTATTCAATGTTACAACTTACAACAACGTGACTAATTCGATGTCAAACATATTTTAACGTCCAATTTCTTAAATGGATTCAAACCGGTTTATTAGACGGTTGATTAGAACCGTATTTATTTTGTTTTTCGCGTTTAGCATGTACGAATGACTGTGACCTATATAAAGATAGCCGATCCATTTTTTCAAAACTGTCAAAATCATTCATTCATATGATTTTGAATTTAAATCCTGAATGTTCTTTACTTTTAATTTCGATAATACCAAGATGTAAAATAATTTTTGAATTTTCCGTTAGTTACTATGCAATTAAAAGTTAATATCAGCCAAAAATGGCCAGATAAAACCACAGAAATGAAATCATTAATGTCACACGTCACAACGCTCACGTGGCTGTCGTAGGAGTCACGTTTCCCCCGCTGTCGTTTTAGCAAACCACCGGCATTTTTCAACGCCTCCGATTCGTTATTTTTCTTTAATTATTTTTTATTAATCATCGCCTTGTTTTTTTTTTTTCCTTTTGGTCTTTCAAACATTTTTTTTCCCCTTCTTGTTAATCTCTGAAGCTTATTATTCAACTTGGTCTCCTCACCGTCCGATGCTTTGACTTTTTTTTACCGATCAACTTAATTTGACCCCAACGTTCCGGCAACGATGGGTCATTGTTACAGCCGGAACATTTCCACCGTCGAAGATGACGACGGCGACATGCCCGCCGGAACCGCCCAGTTTCCGAATCGGGCTAATAACAACAACCACCAGACTTCAATTCCCAATTCTCCGGCTGCGTCTAGTGCTTCCGAAGTCAACCCTTACACAATCAGTCCATTTCAGAGCCCGTTGCCGGCGGGAGTAGCTCCGTCTCCGGCGAGAACTCCGGGTAGGAAGTTTAAATGGCCTTTCCCGCCTCCTTCGCCTGCGAAACCGATTATGGCGGCTCTGAGACGGCGACGAGGCACGGCACCGCAGCCTCGAGATGGTCCGATCCCTGAGGATATTGAGGAAGTCGATCACGGCAGAGCCGGCGGAAGCGGAGGCGGAATCGGGGATAGGCTAGATAAGAACTTCGGATTCGCGAAGAACTTCGAAGGCAAGTACGAGCTCGGGAAGGAGGTGGGTCGAGGGCATTTTGGTCATACTTGTTGGGCCAAATCGAAGAAAGGGAAGATCAAAGGGCAAACCGTAGCAGTCAAAATCATCGCTAAAGCTAAGGTCTTTCTCTCTCTCTCTGTCTTGACATGTTTAAGCTGTAACTGTGGACAATGTGATCCCAAAATCATAGAATGGTTACTGTTTCATCTAAAAAGAATCACTTTTTTTAATCTAGGAATAATTCTCATTTGAGTGCAAGTTTGCCCATGAATCCATGATTGATGGTAATTGTTATTGATAGTAGTTTTTTGTGACGTGGGAGAATCTAAAGATCAGATCTTTTGTTGATGGGTAATTTGGCATTTCAGATGACATCAGCTCTATCTATAGAAGATGTTCGTCGAGAGGTGAAATTGCTGAAAGCTTTGTCTGGGCATAGGCATATGGTTAAATTCTACGATGTATTCGAGGACGCCGATAATGTCTTTGTTGTTATGGAGTAAGTATGTCTCTTATCACAATTGTGTTCAGATTTATAGAAATGAACATTAGAGTTTGTTAATGTACCAGTGGTATGAGTAAGTATAGGACATTGAATTGACTTCAGCTATTGATATTCAATTTTGACACCCAATTTTGATTTCAGGTTATGTGAAGGTGGAGAGCTATTGGACAGAATTTTGGCGAGGTGAACAAAAACTGTTCCTTTCTCTGTTTTTTTTTTTCTTCTCAGCTTTGTATTGCGTATGGAGTATAATCTTGTACTGTCTATATCTTACTGCAGAGGTGGTCGATACCCTGAAGCAGATGCTAAGCGTATTCTTGTGCAGATTCTATCTGCAACTGCTTTTTTCCATCTTCAAGGTGTTGTGCACCGAGATCTCAAGCCGGAGGTACACATTCAGCTTCAACCACCGTGAATATCATACACTAGCTCTTGCTTGCTTCTTAAAACAAATCATATGCTCTGTGTATCCAGAATTTTCTCTTTACCAGCAAAAACGAGGATGCAATACTCAAGGTCATAGATTTTGGTTTGTCTGATTTCGCTAGATTCGGTAATGATCTATTTCTTTGTTCCCCTTTCTTATATGATATTACTTAGGAACTGACAAAGGAAAAAAAATGTGTTTTGTGTTGATCTTAATCAGATCAGCGTCTAAACGATGTGGTAGGAAGTGCATACTATGTTGCACCTGAAGTACTCCACAGATCTTACAGCACAGAAGCAGATATATGGAGCATTGGTGTCATATCTTACATATTACTCTGTGGAAGTAGACCTTTCTACGGACGAACCGAGTCTGCGATTTTCCGTTGTGTGCTTAGAGCGAACCCTAATTTCGAAGATTTGCCATGGCCTTCCATATCCCCTATTGCCAAGGACTTTGTGAAAAGGCTTTTGAACAAAGACCATAGGAAAAGAATGACAGCTGCTCAAGCTTTAGGTAAGTTCTTTCTCAGTAGTGTTAAAAACTAGAGACATTGATCGGTGAAATGAAAACATGAGTATGACTTACATATGTGCAGCTCATCCATGGTTACGAGATGAAAATCCTGGTTTGCTTTTGGATTTCTCCATCTACAAATTGGTGAAGTCTTATATTCGTGCTTCGCCTTTCAGACGAGCAGCACTTAAGGTGATTGTCTGATAATATCTTTGTTTATTGATCAGATCCATTCGTTGGTCAAGTCTCTTAAGATCTTGTCAAGAGCAACAACATATCTATGTCTTGTATATATCTTTATTTCGCTATCACTTGTACCACAGTCTCTATCCAAAGCTATACCCGAAGAGGAACTTGTGTTCCTTAAAGCACAGTTTATGCTCTTGGAACCAGAAGATGGAGGCCTGTATCTTCACAATTTCACAACGGTCAGTGAGTTTAAATGCTTTAGATGCGATTGTTCTTCAACTGGTGAATCCAACATTCTTCTGATCTCTGATTAGTTATTCAAACTCTTGTGGTAATAAAAATGCAGGCTTTGACAAGATATGCTACAGATGCTATGATCGAATCTAGGCTTCCTGATATTTTAAACTTTGTAAGGGCTAACACATCCATCTTTTGAATCCCAGCGTTTTCTAGTCTCTGCATAATTATATCTGTGATAATCTTTTCTTCTTTTTTTCCTTTTTGTTGATTGAAGATGCAACCTTTAGCACATAAGAAACTTGATTTTGAAGAGTTCTGTGCGGCTGCAGTCAGCGTTTATCAACTAGAGGCTCTTGAAGAATGGGAACAGATCGCAACAATAGCATTTGACGACTTTGAACGTGAAGGAAGCCGTGCCATTTCTGTCCAAGAACTCGCTGAGGTATGTAGGGACTTCCAATAAATTCTTTGAGATCTGTGAAAAACTCTTTTGCATGAATCTTGTTTTATTGTTGAATATGTAGGAGATGAGTTTGGGACCCAATGCTTATCCTCTGCTCAAGGATTGGATCCGGAGTTTGGATGGGAAGCTAAATTTCTTGGGCTATGCCAAGTTCTTGCATGGTGTGACTGTTCGAAGCTCGAGCTCTAGACCTACTAGGTGACTTCTAACTTTGCAAAAATCAACCTAATCATTTAAACATGAAGTTATTATACTGTCGATTCAAGACAGAAACGTGAGCAGCAAGAAAAAAAGGTACCTCTTTTGTATTAAGCATTTTATTTACAGAGGAACCATTTTAAACCAAACAAACAAACGAAAGAGGAAACTATTTTTTTGTATTTCTTTTTTTCTATATAATTTCCGGTTTGTATAGAAGGAATTGGATGGGTTGTTGTGGCTCGGTTGTGGTTTTGTGCAATTAGATACAATTTAACTTTTATGCTAATAAAATTGGAAGATTAACTGATATCACAATCTTCCTTTCGTAATAGTTGTATGAGAAATAGTCTTCCCCCATAAGAAACATACCAGTTAGGAGTATGTTAAAAAGAAAAAATTATAACATCCTTCTACAGTATTCAAGTGTAAGAAGATTGAAAACGATGTTGTTGAATTATATAGTTAACGAAACATATCAGTGATACACCAACCTCCTAAACCATTTCTCGCACATGTATAGTGAGTTTAACTAAAACTACAAGAATATGAAAATACTAAAGTCAGAATCATACATTGAACGTTGTCGTCTATCTCACATAGTCACGTTTATAATGAGTTCAACGACCACTGAAAGACAAAATGAAACAAGTAACAAAACTTATATATAAAGCCAAGAAAGAAAAATACAATGGTAGATGGACGAACCTATAATTATACATATATTTAATTTTTATTATCCGTGAATTTCAATAATTTGAAAAACTAATAAAGGAAGCTATCAAACTAAAACCAAATATTCTGGTCTTCTTAATAACATTTATATTAATTTAGAATAGGTTATTTGATTGGATGGCACCAATATATCATGTCTATTACAAGGAAAGATGTTAGAACTTAGAAGTAATGGAGATAGACGGAATAATAATAAGGTTGTAAGTTGTAACCGAATAAACTTTTTCTTTTGTTTTGACAGAAAATGAACTATACAAACAAAGAAAGGTTGTATATTATTTCAAGAATATGTACTTTACTTTTGTAATAACATCCATTTGTTTATCCAAGTACAAATGTTTTTTAAGCAAAAGAAAAAGATAATTTGTCTCACTTGAGTCATTACCCAATTAGTTAAGAACTCTTCACTCACTTTCCCTATAAGAAGCCAGATTCCTTCACTTGTATAACGCCATCATCAACACAATTCACAATCATCATCACAATCATCATCATCTAAGCAGATGGCGCCGGTGAAGAGGAGGGTGTTTAAGACAAAGAAAGAAATGGCGGTGGAACTGGCCAAATACACGGCGGATCTCTCCTCCAAATTCTGCAAAGAAAGAGGAATTTTCACCGTTGTTTTCTCCGGCGGCGACCTCATCTCCTGGCTCTGGTCTGGTTCCATATTTTACATATATACAAATCAAAAACTCTCTTTATCACTCTTTTCTATAATACAACTCTCTATTTGCTTGATTCATACAACAGGAAATTGTTGGAACCTCCTTATATTGATTCAATTGAGTGGTCCAAGTGGCACATCTTTTGGGTGGACGAGAGGGTTTGTGGTTGGGATGATGCAGATAGCAACTACAAACTCGCCTACGACGAGTTTCTCTCCAAGGTATATATATTCATATATATTCTACGCAAAAAACATCAACTTAACAAAGGAAATCTCTGCTTTTAAAATTCTAAAACCTATCTTTAAAAATGATTAGAGCTGCTAAATGAGTGTTCCATTGTTTAATCATGAGCTGGGGATTTTCTTCATTACTAGTATTGATATCAAGTTATCAACCAAGATAATATAATTTGGTTTACTTGTTATAAAACACACACTAAAACGTTAAGTCAAGATGACACTCACATCTACACAACATAGATATTTTTTTTTTTTTGTTATAACTAATGATATATAATATCAAAATAACATTCACGAAAATTTATAATCCTAACATCCAGGTTCCTATACCGGCCGAGAACATCTATGCCATCGACAACGGGCTCGGGGCTGAAGGCAACGCCGAGCTTGCAGCCGAACGGTACGAGGAGTGCCTCAAAGATAAGGTGAACCAAAACATAATCCGAACATACAAATCCTCCGGTTTCCCACAATTTGATCTCCAGCTTCTAGGAATGGGACCGGACGGTCACATGGCGTCTCTATTCCCGGGACATGACCAGATCAATGAGAAAGTGAAATGGGTTACATACATAACCGATTCTCCTAAACCCCCATCAAAAAGGATCACTTTTACTTTAACGGTTATCAATTGTGCTTCATACAATGTTATGGCCGTGTGTGATAAAGAACAAGCTGATTCGGTTGAGGCTGCTCTTAACCATACCAAAGACGTACCAGCCGGAAGACTAACCGCGGATGATGAAGTGGTCTGGTTCCTTGACCAAGCAGCTGCGTCTAAACTCCCTCATGGCTGGTGCTCTATCCTTTGATTTAAGGGAAGGGCTTTATGTTTTTGTCTCACTGAATCGGTTTGGTTTGGTTCGTTTGTAAACCGCATCGTGCTATTACTTGTTATGTTTGTGTACCATATCATATGGTTATCCATCCTCTTGTTTTTCATAATAATTGGTGGAGGATAATTACCAACATGTTGAATTAGGAAAAAAATTAAGAAAACAAATAAATCCCATCTACGAATTTTTTTTGTATTCTTTGTTCTCAGATCGAAGATAATATGTGAAATAACTAAGAGTGAAACAAGTATTATAGACATATTATGTCAAACACCATGATTGTCCACATCATGAAAGACATGAGAAGACAAAAGTGAGAACACGAATCTAATTCACATGATGGATACATTATACGTATATATATATATATATATATATATATATTAATTTTACCACGAATAATTGACAAGATACATGACACAACAAAAATAAGTAACATGCCTATTATAGCTTCTCCAACAAACTTTTATATTGGTTAACATGCCTTTCTTTGTCAAGGAACCCAATATTTGTTTTTGGAAGTTATAATCATTTTGTATATTTTCTCATTCACGATAGTATACTCAACGGTTGTGGAAAATTTTTGGTCTTTTTGTGCATTTACAAATGATGAGACGTCTATAGTTGATATTTCAACTTCAAAAAATATATAACAGATTCGAAATTTTGGCTATTCATTATTTTCAAATCATTTTAAGTGGGAAAAGTTTCAGTGATAAAAATTGTTGTATCAGAAAATTATTTGTAGTGAGTAAAATATTTTATTAACCCTTATCATATGAATATTTTTTCTTTCGCAAACGTTAGTAGAGTAACTCTCACGTATAGTGATGTAAGGGCTGGCTTCATTAAAGTCATAGATTCTCAATACGATTTTGCTTATTCAAAAGAAAATTCGCATATTCTTTCTTTTTCTAGTTTACAAAAGAACAAAATTTAGTGTATTGGGCAACCCTAAATTCTCAATTTG
Organism: Eutrema salsugineum; assembly: GCF_000478725.1. NCBI lineage: Eukaryota > Viridiplantae > Streptophyta > Magnoliopsida > Brassicales > Brassicaceae > Eutrema > Eutrema salsugineum. The sequence goes on from NW_006256858.1 coordinate 3,065,416, forward strand.
TTTTATTCAAACTGAGCAATTAATAAGTGCCGTGTAATGGAAATCTATACTTTACTTTCCCTTTGTATAAAGCAACGGATCTAGCTTTGGTATTTATCTTTCCCATTAAACAAACCTACCCACGTTGACAATTTTATCAAAAAAAAAAGAAAGAGAAAAAAACATATCCACAACACTGAATCCATCAATCACCACAATATGTATTTCGAATTTTAATTATTATTTTTTATAATGATTCTATTACAGTGGAGAAATGAGGCTGTCCAAGAAAACAATAATTAATTTCTCGGAATTGGAGATACATACATATATGGCTGTTGTGATATTGAGACAGAAGAAAACTTATGATATATACGATAAAACTATTAAGGAGTTGCCCAATAAAATGAAAATTTGTTTTTGATCATCGAATGATCGAATCATTTTAGGTTGACTGATTCCTTTTATATTGTATGTTATAAAAATCATGAACCTGATTGAAACCATCAAAATAATTTCTACATAAAAATCCATCAAATATTGTTAAAAGTAAAATTCGAACTAAAAGCTTAATTTTAGTAATCTACCTAGCAGATAACAAAAGTAACAGTCTGAGATATTTTATTGCAAACATATATTGCAAAATCAAGCTTGGGGAAAAATTCCAATAGATGCTTATTTTTTCTGAATGGAACAAGTGGTATAATTGAGTGCATTTCTGCAGATTCATGTCTCCTAAAAAGATAATGATAATAAACGCTTAATATAATTTTGAGGTTATAATTTAGAAACATGTCAACATCCATTTGCCGGTTGGATGACGAATGAGATGTAGAATAAAGTATTATACAAATGATAAAGATGGATGAAGAGGTCACACGTATTAAATCAACAGAACATAATCTAAAAACGTAGGTCGACTATAGAAAAACAAGAGTACTGAGTGGTAGTTTCTGGCTTTAGTTTTACAAAAATTCATTCGGTTACCTATCTTTTATTCCTTCTCCAAAAAGCTAGAAACTTATAATTTATGGTTTTAATTTATAAAGGATATTCACGATTAACAGAACTATGATCTGTGAATCATATAATTCCAAACCAAGTTTAGAGAGATTTACAAATAACAAGCATACGCAATACACTCGGATATATCTAAATGAACATAGGGTAAATGAGGAACTAAAGGGGGCTACAGAATATATAAAGTAAAAGACTACCCTAGACCTTCACGACTACTACCTCCATAATCCTTAATAATATGCGAGAAAAATGGCATCTTATGAACTTTTGTTAAATGTTCGATTCGTTGATCTTTATAAATTCTCTGTTCTGATCTTGAGTTATAATTTAGGTTTCTTCTTTATAATATTTTCTATAAAACTATTTTTAATGGGTTTTTGTAATAGATATCACCTAATTGTTGCTTAATAAAATAACTACGGTACCTTTTAGATTAATGAAATGAAAGTTTGAATATATTTTTATAAGAAAGTAACAATATATCATTCTTTTTAAGCACATTCATTTTTAACTTCATAGAGGATAAGTATACACGCCCCAAAGCAGAGCAAATGTGGATACCACCTGACCGAACACTTTCGCAAACAATAGATGAGTCCAAATTAACTAATGATTCAAATTATTTTATCGTAGGTTAAGGAAAAATTATGAAGTACTCCTTTTTTTCTGATTATATACGATAGATAGAGAGACGAAGTTACATAGTCAATTGGAGTAGGAGACCACTATTAGAGGAAAGTTGAGAAATCATATGAAACCAGAGCATAGGCAGCAATAGTGATAACGAGATGAAACCGAAGATGTGGTAGCATAGTAAATAATGAAAGAACATAGAGTTGATCTATTCTAGTTTCAGTTTTGAATGTCATTTTGGCTACAATATTTCTTCCAGAACCCCAAAGAAAATAAATAAATAAACGAAATGTATCCGGATCCAACACCGGAACAAACTAATAATTTGTGATATTTTGCATCTGGGGGATATTCTCAAACCTAATTCAAGTGATCAACGGGTAAAACCGTTAAGCTTAATAAAAAAATTGTTTTTCATTTGATATGTATTAGTTCATATATAGCATTAACTTTTCGATTGAACAAGACAAAAAAAAAATAGTTAATGAGAAATAAAATAAGAATGGGAGACATACAGCCATTTTTTTATATGAAGAATCATCATGTTTAATTATAATCATAGCGTGGTACCGATTTAATCAGTGTCGTCCATAGATTTTAATGATAACTAATTCTTTATTTACATCTATGATTGTCTTATTTATTTCGTTTTAACAAATTATACAACGTACAATAACAAAATGGCTATCGGGCTATGTACCTCGATTCCAAAACAACAATACGTAATATAAAATGTATATTATGAAATAGAATTATGCTTTTTCCATGTGCTTGATTTGGTCGGTTGAAAACATGGGAATTATTTCGGGAACCATCAATCATTATTCAAATCGTTTCCAATCTATAAAAAAATAGTTAAAAAGGATTAACACTGTGGTTGATAATTTTTAAGGTGGTGTTACCAAATATGTAACCCCTCGTACTTAACATACGACATTTCATTCAAAGTAAAAATTGTATATTTTTTCCATTTTGTTCAAAATAAAGTATCGTTTCAAACTTTTCTTTTGTTTTAACGTTTTAAGATATAATCAAAGTTGTTCAACTTTCTCCATAAGACACATCAGCATTAGAGAGGTTGACACATGTCATTTAAATTTTAATTAATAAATTTTAATATTAAATTATAAAGTTCTTAAAGAATATGAAAAGTTTGTTTTATTAATTGACTCATAATTAACATTTATATTAATGTTAAACAAACATTTATGTTATAACTGATTAAAAATATTAATTAATATGTATTTAATTTTTATATAATTGTATATTACTTAACAATATTCCAGATGTATTTTAAATTACTTTTTAAGATTATTTATAATAAAATATTAACAAGTAACAAATGAAATGATGATTATATTTATTTTAATTTTTTATTAATTAATTGTTAATTAATATTTCAGTAAATGTTAAACAAAAATTTATGTTATAACTAATTAAAAATATTGAATGATACTTATTAATTTTAATATAACTTTAAATTATTAAATAATATTCAATATGTATTTTAAATTAATATTTTAAAATTTTTAGAATACAATATTAACAAATAAGTAAGTAACAAATGACTATATTAATTTTTATAAAATTATAAAAAAAAAATTTGAAAAAAATTGAAAAGAAAAACCTGCACGTGCGGATATTCACATAGTATTAATAAAAATGTAAACAGATCAAATTTTAAAAGTCAACTATATTAATTTCATTTCTTAACTCACAAAGAAGAATAAATACTCCTAAACGGATAATTTGGAAAAGTTATCATATCATATTTCTTAAGATAGTTACGATCGGGTAATTCAAACCGGATATGGACAAGCCTAGAAATAATGTAAAGATGAAAAGTAAGGGGCAAATATATATAGAGTAAAAGAATCGAGGCTAAAGAGACTAAAAGTAAAAAAACAGACAGAACGTAATAAGATGGTATTACAGGGCAAATAGATAATTAATGAAATAAAGAGAGATAAAAGTGTAAATTGCAGATTTCTGAGTTCGTGGGTCCATAAAGAGAGAGAAACCTAAAAGTCACAATAAGCCTCCAGTCGCATTACTCGGAAGAGACTTTAATTTTTTGTTTTCAATAGATTCTGAAGAGACTGAAATTCCAAATAAGCCCACGTTTCTAAGAGAGAGAGAGAGAGAGAGAGAGAGAGAAAATAGAGCCAAAGCAAAAGTAAACGAGGAGAAGACGAAGACGAAGCAAGTGGTGGAAGACGAAACGCGGCAGGAAATTATTTGTTTTTTCCGATTTACTTTATCAGTCTCCGGCGAAAACGGAGTCGGAGAGTTGTTGTGACGGTGGATGTCCTTTCTTCTCCGGCGGAGATAGTTGTTCTGTATTTTTTTACCGCGCCGGAGTTTTTGAAGTTCTTCTCTGCTTCAAGGTTGCTTGAGTTGATTCGAAGGAATATTCGCGGTTGGTGAATCGTGTTTCTGGAGTTTGATTAGGTTTTACTCTGGAGGAGGAAGAGAGAGTTTGGAATTTTTTTTTGATTTGGGTATTAATTAGATGAAAGCTCTGAGACGAATTCAAACGACGTCTTCGTCTTCTAATCCTTCATCGCCATTATCATCTCCTCCTTCTTCCTCTTCATCTTCGTGGATCCATTTGCGTTCTGCTCTCTTCGTTGTTGCATCTTCTTCTCCATCGTCTTGTTCTTCTTCGGATCGGTGAGTCTCTTAGATCTCTCTCTCTCTCAATCTCTCTCAATCTCTGTACCTTCTTCATTTTTAATGTTTTTTGGCTATATGGTAATCCTATTGAATTAGATCACAAGATCTCGATTTTAGATTGACTTCGTGTCCTCCACATGAATGTGATTCGTGGAAGCCTTTTAATCCTTTCGTAGCCAATCATCAATTGTTTTGATAAATAATGGATTTTCCATTTGCTGAAATTGAATCCAAGCTCTAGTTTTTTTTGCTTATGAGTATTTTTAGTATAAGTGGATAAAATTATTGACATTTGTTTGGTTATTTCCATCTGATTTAGCTGGTCAGTTGCATTTAAAGCTCCATGGCTACTTCTGGATATCTACAAGTAAGCACATTTTTTTTAACCTCTGTTTCTCAGGGCTCGTCTCAAATCACCATGGTCCCGGAAGAAAAGAAAGAAGCCACTCAGGCCTCAGCAGTGGAAGAGGTTTTTCTCGCCCGATGGTAGACTTCGTAATGGAGGAGTTGATTTGTTGAAGAAAGTCCGAAGTAGAGTGAGTCACAGCCTAATGGATCCACTTTCACTCACAATCACAACCATTTGTGTGTTGTTGATTATAAAGAATGTTTTTTTTTTCTTATTTCCTTGTAGGGTATTGAGCCGAGCATTCGATTAGAGGTGTGGCCTTTCCTTCTTGGAGTGTAAGTGTATCAGTCAAAAAATTCTATTTAAGTACAGAAGCATATTGCAACAATGGGATCTATGAAAAAGAGTAGTTTTAATTAGAGGAAAGCGAGAAGTTTTGAAGCTAATATACACTTTTCTACAAACAGGTACGGTTTTAATAGTTCCAAAGAAGAGAGAGTTACTATAAGAACCCGGAGAAGGTGAGTGAGAGAGGCTGATTGGGGAAAGTTTCTAACTTTTGCTCTATTTTTTTTGTTTTGTTTTTCTCTAGCTCATCTGTTTTGATTCTACAAATGCAGGAAAGAGTATGAGAGACTACGCAGACAGTGCAAGCGGCTTCAAAAACACAATACAGGGACACTCAGGGTAAACAGAGTCAGTGAAACTATGCAAGATGAGTACGATTGGCCTCAAGTCCAAGACAGCGACAGTTCATGTTCTGACGAAGTTGTCAGTGCCCGCGAGTCACTCTCTAGCGACGAAGACATCATCACTGAAGACATCGGGTACATGAGTGAAGTTTCATGTACAGTTGAGAGAAATGGCAGCAGCTCAAGACGAATCACCAACGCTACCATCTCTACACTCAATTCCGAGTCATCAGATTCAGATTCGTCAGATGAGAGTGAAGTGGTACAAGTCTTTCAGTCTTCTGGTACACCGGATGTGAACAATACTTATCCGGCGAGCTCAACTATCGCACGAACAGAAGAGGATTTTGTGACGTGGCAGCGTATTATCCGTCTAGATGCAGTGCGTGCTAACTCAGAGTGGACTCCGTATTCACCATCCCAAGCGGTTATATCCGAGGACAGAGCATGTCGTGCAGCTGAAGCGGTAGGGTTAAAAGACTACAATCACTTGGAACCGTACAAGATCTTTCAAGCTGCACGGCTCGTAGCTGTTCTTGAAGCCTACGCTTTATATGACTCCGACATTGGTTACTGTCAAGGAATGAGCGATCTTCTCTCTCCAATACTCTCTGTAATCCCTGATGACCACGAAGCGTTTTGGTGCTTTGTCGGGTTCATGAAGAAAGCTCGTCACAACTTCAGGCTCGACGAGGTTGGAATCAGGAGACAGCTCAACATAGTCTCGAAGATAATCAAATCCAAAGACTCGCAGCTTTACCGACACCTGGAGAAACTCCAAGCAGAGGACTGTTTCTTTGTGTACAGAATGGTTGTTGTGATGTTCAGACGAGAGCTGACACTAGACCAGACGTTTTGTCTATGGGAAGTGATGTGGGCAGATCAAGCAGCCATCAGAGCCGGGATGGGGAAATCTGCTTGGAGCAGGATAAGGCAGCGTGCACCTCCCACGGATGATTTAGTGCTCTATGCAATAGCTGCATCGGTGTTGCAGAGAAGGAAACTTATAATAGAAAAGTATAACAGCATGGATGAGATTCTAAGGGAGTGTCATAGTATGACAGGGCAATTAGATGTGTGGAAGCTATTGGATGATGCACATGACCTTGTTGTTACTCTACACACCAAGATTGAACATTCTTTCTCGTAAAATTTTATCTTCGTTTTCGCGGGGTTTTAAGATCCCGCAACGACTGGTTTAAGAAGGTGGTGGGGTGGTGAGTTCCATGGTTCCTTGCAGGCCGAATTGGCTTGTGAGTATGAGCTTTGTCTGAATCCTGGCCTAACGAAATGAGGCTAGAGATTGGAAGAGAGTGGTGAATATAGAGATGGTGTGTATTTAATTGAAAATAAATGTATGTGTGTGTTGTGAAGACTGTGAAAAGATTTGAGGGGAGGGAGTTTGCAAATTCCAAAGGGGAGATTCTTTACTTGAGAAATCAGGTTTCTTCATAAAATTGGGGTGTAAAATCATATACCCATAGCACAAGAGTTTCGTTGGTCCGTTTGGCACTTTTTAATAATAAAAATTATAAATATACTTTTTTCTAGTAATTTTTTTTTTTAATAACCAAAAGGTTCTAGGCATAGTTCTATAGATCCCTTAGAGCATGTGCAGTAGTGAACCTCATTATTGGGTTTATCCGACTAAAATAATATATAAGTTTTTTTCGTTTTTGTAATGAACTAAGGTTATGGTTGAGGTTCCAGTAATGAATTCGTTTATGGGGTTCATCCGTAATATTATATTAATATTTTTTTTTGGAATTTTTTTTATAAATAAAATAAAACATCACTTATTTATAAATAAAATAAAACATCACTTATTTTTGGAATTTATCTGCTGCTCTATCCTGCTCGCGAGGATCTCAAACTGTTCGGTGACTCCGTCATCCCACCATTGGTGGATGTGATCAAACGTTCCCTACATTCATGACAAACCGTTAGCAAGAACTTAAACTACACATTACAAACCGAATGATCTTTTAACAAACCAATACAAACTTAATGAATACCTCGTTGACCCATTCCGGGCAGGCATAGTACCTGCGACCAGCTGCGTTTGCTTTCAACTTCACAACCCGCCCGCAGAAGCATTTCTCCGGTATGCCGTATGTGGCATCCGCGTAAGTCCAGTACGGGATTTCCTCAGATGATTCGCTGCTATAGCTTGGCATTATCTGTAACAAAAAAATAACGACCACTTTACAATCGATATTATGGAATAACTAACTAAAAAAGGCAATGTCAAGTGAAAACAATTAACCGAAAGACAGTATAACATGAATTCGTATTCGAAAGCAAGTGAAAACGGTTTACTTTCATTGTATTACACCCCAATTACAATCCCAAATGAAAGCCCCAAATTTTTTCCCCTTTTCATATGACCCTAATTTCACCGATTTCAATTTCCATTCAAATCTCCCAAAATATTAACTTCAATTCGTTTTCGTGTTTCAATGAGGTGAAATGACTCGAAATCGACACTAATAACCCAACCTAAACCACCGATTACAGACTTCAAATTTTTCGCCATGAAAACCAAAACCCTAATTTCCCTATATCGAATGAAATCGGGCAAAAGGAAGAGAAGAAACGCTTACCTCGGCAATAATCACGAAAGCCCGACCCTCGGTTGTCCACTACACCGGCAAAAATCGACGGTTTCGACGGATTTGACGGAGGCGACGAGAATCGTCGTAGGAGAGGAAGAGAGAAAATAAAAAAAACTCGCGACGGAGAAATGAATTTTTGGGCAAAAATTTTTTCCCTTCCCCAAAATTGACGCGAAAATTCCTCCTCTCACGCTTCGCCACGTGTCTGGGATGTGGGTTCATCAACCTCTTCCGGACGGACCGATCCGTCGATTTTGGACTTTTTTTTTTTTTTTTAAATCCATTTCGCCTATGAACTCGAGCCAAATCCGTCCAACGGACCACTACTAGATCTGGTCTTAGATCTGGAATCAGAATATGTTATACAGTCTTGTCTCAAGAGCCACTCGATCTAATGACCTCTAGTTTTGAAAATTCAGTTGATTTTAAATATATAATTTCATTTAAATACACAACTAAATATTCAATTCATTTGATTTTTTCAACGCTATTGGTCTATTTTATATTTTTTAATCATAAAAAATAAAATATTGTATATTTTTTTTTATAGTAACTCCACATTTTGAGAATAAGACGCTGGAGAAAAATTCTTGACACCATCTCTTAATCGTTGTGCCGAATGGTTACAGAGGAAGCAATAGACATTGTAATATGGCAAATCAACATTACTAACCAAAATTTTAACCAAAAAGAAAAAAATATTACCAACCAAAACCTGACATTACGATAGCTAGGGAAGACGATCGAAGGTGGAGAAGAGGAGAGAAACATAAGAACACTTAATTTTGAAGATTCTTTTCTTTATCATAAGGTTTACTTCTCACTAAAAAAAAAAATCTATATTTTCAACAACAATAGCAAGCGTAGAATTTCATATGTTTTAAAATGCGATTAAAAGATTATATCTAACATAAACCAAACGTAAAGCTTCAAGTGAATCTAATGAAAAATTGAAAAGTATGTTCACTGTGAAACTTGACTGAACCTTTCTTTCATTCATTGTCTAAATTTGTGGTTTGAGGAAGACAACTTTAGAGTCACAAAATACACTAGTCTCCGCTGATTTGGTTCTATCGAAAGACAACAATCATATGATTTTTTTTTGTTTTTAAAGAAAGACAATCATATGATTTATTCCTGGAAACAGATACATTAGGTATATATATGATTTAGATAAGATTTAGACATTAGATAAGATTTGTGAGACCATCAAAATGCAACATTTAAAAAAAAAGATTTTGTTAAAGTACGTCATTATGTCAATAATATTATGGAAAGAGCGAGACACATCTAGCAACAAAAAGAACAAAGAAAGAAAGAACGAGACACTAAAAAAGTTATCCTTCTAAATTATATGGTTCTCCTTCTAAATTGCAACATATATACGTCATTTAAAAATAAATAAAAAACATGACACTTATTACATATGGCTATTATTGTCTCTTTATCGTCTTCTCTTGATTGATGACGTAATGACATTTTACGTCATCTTGTGACGTCATTTAAAAAATAATATTATCATATATGTTAAAAATGGAAAAAATATATTAAAATGGATTACACAAGCTATACAAAAGATGAGTGAAGATAAACTTGTGAATGGAGATAAAGTTGTGGAGACTAGTCAGTCAACCACTGTTTGTGAGAAGAATCCAAGAGGCAAAGAAGAATGACTGACTCGTTTACTTGAAATCGTGATTGTGAAAGAATGAAGATGAGTTAATAACTGAACCCTAACCCGTGGCTTTAATTTTTTTTTTTTTATCAAAACAAGAACTTTTCGAATTATGTCTTACCATGATTTAGTTAGTCAGCTCACACCATGGGAAGAAAATTCGGTGATACATGTTGTTATTTACAAGAAATGGATTGAGAAAGACAGCAGTGGTCGGGATCGTGTCGAATTCATATATGCCGACGAAGAGGTAAATAAGTTGATATATTACGCTAGATGAATTTTTGGTGATGTCCGTAAAAAATTTGCCTTAATAGTTTGGCAATATTTTACAATCTGTTGTTTTATAGGGCTGCAAAATTCATGCGTCTGCTCATAACTGGATCCATGAATATTTCAAGAATGAATGTCACGAAGGAGAATGGTTTGAAATTCGCAATTTTATTGTCACATCTTCAGACTGGAACAATTGGAACGAACGCCCAACTAAACATCCTTACAATATCGTTCTTACTAGAGATACTACGCTTGACTTTATACGAGAGCCGGTATCTAATTGGTATTTCTTGAATTTTATCAAATTCGAAGATATTGTGAAGAGAAAAATGGAGCCTGCGTTTCCTGTTGGTAATAATTTAGTTTCTTTATTGATTTATTTAATTTCATTGTTTTTAATAATATTTAGTCTATTATTTGTTAGGGAATCATAATGTTAGTTTAACTTCCATTCTTTTTTTTTATAAAATAGACTTGGTTGGTGTGATCGATTTTGTTGGTGAAATATCCATGGGCAATGACTTTGACTCCATTTCAAGAATCCAGCCAAACAAATTTCTTGAATTTCATATAAGAGACCTCGAGTAAGTATATTTCTATATGTTATGCTAATTAATTTTATATAAGTATTATTCATTGTTGTTATGTTTACTTTTTTATATAGGGATGCTGTTATCAAATGTTTTGCGTTTGATAACTGCTCAATTTGTTTCGATAATGCCTGGAAATCGAGAAAGACTGATCGTATTTTCGTTCTGTTAACTGAATGGAGACTTGGTGTCTATAAAGGTTAGATACCCCATGTATATTATTATTGAATTTGGTAACTGAACTTCTACCAAAGTATATAATAGTGTCAAATGCTAAATTATATTTTTCTTTGTAGGTGAACACATTGTCAGAAACGGAAGAGTCAGTCTCGATTTCTTTTCAACCCAGAGATTACTGAAGTTCAAGAGTTTGCATACATATAAGCCGTGTTATCTTTATTGTTAAATGAAATCATAATTTATAGTTGCTAACTAGACATATTTATATCAACAGCTTCGTTCTGGCCGACAAGAAATCAAATATCAAACCAGGAAATTAAGATGTGCAGATGAAACCGGTCTAAATTATAGCACATTTTCATTCAAAGGAGATATGTCATCCTATTTACATTTATGTAATGAATCTAATATCTTGAACTTATTAATTTTGGTTTTGTTTTTTTACAATGGTTGTTATGTATTTTCGTAACATATTTTATTTTCATATCTATATGACTATCTGCTTAGATATTTATCAATAATCGTTAATAATTTATAACGAATCGTGTGATAGAAATATGAAAATTAAGTTATTAACTAGATTAATTTTATCATTATTATATATACGGTATTATATGAAATGATATTATCTTGTATTCTTGTATTTGCCAAAAATAAAGGACATACTTTGTCAACACTTAAATTTACAGTTTTCTTAACAATTAGATTTTTTGGGCCATTACCATAATTTACACTCTATAATTGCTAAGGTTGTGGGCTTTGATGGTGTATCATTTTTGAAATTGTGAATGAATTTGACCCATTTTAGATATACATTTATATTTTATGTTTAATTAATTCATCGGTTTATTGGCGTACCATTAGTTTGTTCTATATAATTGATAAAGTGTTGGGATTTCATTATAATATAACAAATGTTTGGTCAAAAATGTGATGGGCTTTGATTGTTTAACATCTTTAAAATTGTCATGGGTCTTTTCATGTGTGCACAATCTTAATGGGCATGTGTTATCAATATTATCCTCATACGCATTCCAAACTTAATATACATTCACATATTTCGTACTTTTGTTTAGCATTTACTCATAATCAAAATCATTTAATAATTGTTTAGATTTTATTTAATTACTCCATTAATTAAATATATAAAACAAAACAAAAAATCACGCCCGTCCACCAATGGACGGGTTAGAATCTAGTAATTATTATTGTTCCTTTATCGTCTTCTCTTGATGATGTAATGACATTTTACGTCATCTTTTAACGTTATTTAAAAAAATGATATTATGGTATATGCCAAAAATGGAAAAAATATATTAAAACTGTTGTGAAAACTTAGAAACTTTATTAATCACTGGAATGTATATATAGAGTACATAGGGAATCTAGGTTAAGTACAATGCCCTGATGGGCCTAATAGGCCGGTATAAGAGTCCATATATGATATGTGTTATAACACTCCCCCTTGGACGAGTGAACCGGGTCAGCTACTCAATCGGGATATCGATAATGCGCTGGGGAATGTTGCCTCATTAAAACCTTACCAGGAAAAACCCAGTGGGACAAAACCATGGTGAAGGAAAAAGAGTACAACACGCATTACTCCCCCTGATTGTAGCATCACTGCAGATCTCTAAGTCTATACATTCCTATCTGTTTGACGAGCTTCCGGTGTGTTGAAGTAGGCAATGATTTGGTGAAGAGGTCAGCTGAATTCTCACTGGATCGGACCTGCTGAACGCTGAGAGTACCGTCCTTCTGCCAGTCTGAGGTTGAGAAGAACTTCGGTAGAATGTGCTTCGTCCGATCTCCTTTGATATATCCTTCCTTGAGCTGAGCTATGCATGCCGCGTTGTCTTCATACATCACCGTGGGCTGTATGTCTTCGTCCATACCACAATCTCTGCGGATGTGCTGAGTCATGGAGCGCAGCCAGACGCATTCCCTACTAGCCTCATGAATGGCTAGGATTTCAGCATGGTTTGATGAAGTGGCAGTGAGTGTCTGCTTCATTGATCTCCAAGAGATGGCTGTTCCTCCATGCGTAAAAACGTAGCCAGTTTGAGACTTGGCAGTGTGCGGATCTGATAGATATCCTGCATCGGCGAAGCCGACTAACCCATCTTTATTTTGGTTAGTATAGAAGAGTCCTAAGTCTTGAGTACCTCGAAGGTATCTTAGGAGATGTTTTATACCGTTCCAGTGCCTCTGAGTTGGAGATGAACTATATCGAGCGAGGAGGTTCACGGCGAAACATATGTCTGGTCTAGTGTGACTAGCCAGGTACATTAACGCTCCTACAGCACTGAGGTATGGCTTTTCAGGACCAAGGATTTCTTCATCATCCTTTTTGGGACCAAGAGGGTCATCACTTAAGCTTCTAACTACCATTGGGCTGGTCAATGGGTGAGCTTGGTCCATATTAAATCGCTTGAGTACCTTTTCGATATAAGCCGATTGATGCACAAGGATTCCTCCTTTGATGTACTCAAGTTGTAATCCCAAACAGTACTTTGTTTTGCCTAGGTCTTTCATTTCGAATTCTGCTTTTAAGCAGTCGACTGTTTGGGAGATCTCACCAGATGTTCCGAGGATGTTTAGATCATCCACGTATACTGCTATGATTACAAATCCTTTGTTTGAGTACTTCTTGATGAAGATGCATGGACTGATGGGGTCATTTTTGTAGCCTTCTTTGATGAGGTAATCGCTGAGGCGGTTGTACCACATACGCCCACTTTGTTTCAGTCCATACAAGGATTTGTTCAGCCTGATGCAGTATTGATCTCGAGATGCATTTTTGTCTTTTAGTTCAATGCCATCTGGGAGTCTCATATATATTTCGTTGTCCAGGGGCCCATAGAGATATGCGGTTACAACATCCATTAACCGCAGATCAAGATTTTCTCTATGGCCAGACTTATGAGGAATCGGAATGTTGTTGCATCCACCACTGGAGAATAAGTCTCCTCATAATCGATTCCGGGTCTCTGTGAGAATCCTTGTGCTACAAGCCGTGCTTTGTATCGAACGACTTCACCGAGTTCGTTCCTTTTGCGCACAAAGACCCATTTGTGGCCCACTGGCTTGATGTGTGATGGGGTCCGGATGATCGGACCGAACACGTTTCTGAGTTTGAGACTCTTTAACTCCACGTTTATGGCTTCTTTCCATTTTAGCCAATCTGTTCGATGTGTACACTGTGTTATTGACGTGGGTTCTAGATCCTCTTGCGTGAGCGCAACATCAAGTGCTACTTTGTATGCAAAGAGTGCATTTAAGTCGACTTCTTTTCGATTCCATTGTATTCCGGACATATTGTAATTGATGGAGATCTCATTGTTATCTTCTGAACCTGGAGATTCGGCGTCCCGAACTTCCATTGAGGGTTCATTAGATTGAGTCTCAGCCGCGGCTATGTCTGATATTGCAGGAATCCCGGTTTCGGTTATTGCACCTTTTTTTGATTTCCGGGGATTCTTATCTTTGGAACCGAGAGGTCTGCCCCGTTTGAGACGTGGTGCAGACTCTGTAGCAACTTGGGTCTGTCCCGTTGGGACAGCTATTCGTACTGGTGCATTACAAGCTGGGATGTACGATTTGGTTACTTTGGTCAGGTCAGCAAAGGAATGTGGCAATTGATTAGCTAGCTTTTGATAATGAATAATCTTTTGGATCTCTGAATCACATTCTAGAGTCCGAGGATCTTGCCAATTTAATGATGTTTGATTCCATGAAAGATCTTTGACCAGCTTGTTTGTCTCACCACCTAAAGAGGGATATACCGATTCATCGAATTGGCAATCCGCATATCTGGCCTTGAAGAGATCTCCAGTGGTTGGCTCGAGATATCTTATGATGGTGGGAGAGTCAAAACCAACATATATTCCCATCCTTCTTTGAGGTCCCATTTTGGTTCGATGTGGTGGAGCAATGGGTACATATACTGAACACCCAAATGTTTTGAGATGGGAGATGTCTGGCTCATGACCCGAGAGTAGTTGGGATGGGGAATATTTGTGTTCACTAGATGGCCGGATGCGTATGGGTTCAGCAGCATGTAATACTGCATGTCCCCATGCTGAGGCCGGGAGCTTTGATCTCATGAGTAATGGTCGGGCTATCCATTGAATGCGTTTAATGAATGATTCAGCCAATCCATTTTGAGTATGGACATGTGCTACAGGATGTTCCACGGTTACCCCCATGGCCATACAGTAGTCATTAAACGCTTGTGAGGTAAATTCACCAGCATTGTCAAGGCGGATAGTCTTTAGTGGGAAGTCAGGGAAATGGGCCCGCAATTTTATGATTTGGGCCAAGAACCTAGCGAAGGCTTGGTTCCGAGAGGACAAGAGACAAACATATGACCAACGGGTCGATGCGTCTATAAGGACCATGAAGTACCGGAATGGTCCGGAAGATGGATGTATAGGTCCACAGATATCGCCCTGGATTCTTTCTAGGAAATGAAGTGTTTGTTTAGAGATTTTAACTGGTGAAGGCCGAGTGATCAATTTGCCTTGAGAACAAGCTGTGCACATGAGGTGTTGAGGATAAGCTCGGTTTTCTTTGAGGGTATGCCCTTGAGAGTTTTGAATTAGTTTACGCATCATATTTGCACCGGGATGACCGAGCCGGTCGTGCCAAATAGTATAATCAGTAAACCGGGCTTTGAGAGTGGTATTAGCTTCAATCATACTGACTTTAGCATGGTAAAGTCCAGTAGAGAGCGCGGGTATGGTTTCGAGG
Source organism: Eutrema salsugineum (assembly GCF_000478725.1). Taxonomy (NCBI): domain Eukaryota; kingdom Viridiplantae; phylum Streptophyta; class Magnoliopsida; order Brassicales; family Brassicaceae; genus Eutrema; species Eutrema salsugineum. The sequence goes on from NW_006256858.1 coordinate 3,080,853, forward strand.
ATTTGTTTATGGCCGTCTACGGTTTTAGTGACTAGGAGGGATTCTTTGTTCCCTTGACCTTGGGTTTCTATGTGGAAATCATTCTGTCTTATATCCTTGAAGCTCAGAAGATTTCTCTTCGAACTAGGAGAATATAGAGCATCTGGTATTTCAAGTTGTGTGCCATTTGATAGCAACACATAGGCATGGCCATATCCTTCGATAAGGTTTGAGGGACCCGCGATGGTGCTAATATTTGCGGTTTGATAGGTTAGGTTTATGAAGTAACTTTTGTTTCTTAAGATAGTGTGGCTGGATCCACTATCTACGACTATGGTTTCCATTTGCTGGTGTGCTTCATTATGAATAGAAGATAGAATTCAGTATTGAGGAATTCAGAAAATGTGATAAATCATAAAGTAAAGCAGTGTCTGAGGCAAATGGAAAAAAAAATGAAACAAATCCCAAAATGAAAAAAATAAAGAACAAAATCAAATTGTATCAGAGTTTCAGATGATTGAATTAATCGAGGAGATCAGCTGTTCCATAGTCCATGGGGTCGGTCTGCTCGTTTGTGGTGTTCTCATCATCAAGGAGGTCGTCACCTTCCAGGTTAGCAGCATCGACTGGCTGAGTCATGTTGGCTTCAGCAGGAGCTTTTCCGTACTTCTGGTATAGATCGCAGTGGATCTTGGGGGTGCGACATTGCTTTGTTGGGTGGTTGAACATCCCACATCTGGTACAAGCAGAGTGATCTGGGTTGGTGTGGCGGGTCGGCTTGGTGATGCCTCGACCACGACCAGGACCATAACTGAGGTTAGGTCGGTTGCCACGACCATGTCCGCGTCCACGTCTTCCACGTCCATGTCCTCGGCCATTACCACGTCCATTACCACGTCCACGGCGGTGATCTGAGGATCTATCGGGTTGAACATGGTAGGACTCTTGACGAGAAGCTGGGACAGGAGCCGATCCCGGGGGCCTCATAGCGCTGTTCCTCATAAGCAGCTGGTTATTCTTCTCAGCGAGGAGAAGACAGGACAACAAGTCTTCGTACAATGTGTGTTTCATTGCACGGTATTGTTGTTGGAGCACAACATTCTCTGTGCTGAATGTGGATAATGTTTTCTCGAGGAGATCATTATCTGTCACATCCTCGCCACAGAGTTTCCGGATGGCAACAATACGAAAGAGTTCGTTGTTGTAATCATCTACGGATTTGTAGTCCTGGAACCGAAGGTTCTTCCAGTCGAAATCTGCCTGAGGCAACTGGACCATTTTCTGATGGTCATATCGCTTTTTCAGCGCTTGCCACAATTCAAGTGGATTCTCAAGAGTGAGATATTGCTGCTTAAGGCTCGGGGCCAGATGATGGCGTATGTGACATATCGCCTGAGACTGTCCCTTACGGGATGCGGTGTTACCGTCGGTAATACACGCATCGAGTTCTTTCGATGCAAGGAACAAGCGCATGTCTAGGGCCCACTCGAGGTAGTTATCCCCGGAGACGTGAAGGGCCTCGAATTCACATTTCTGAATGTTTGACATCTGAAACATGAGATTGATTTTGTTAGGGATTGTTTTGAGAAAATTTTGAATGCTGATGATGAAACTTTCTATTTTGAGAATATTTCTATTTTAGGAAAGTTTCTAAATTTGGAAAGTTTCTAATTTGGGTAATTTTCTAAATGAAGAAAGTTTCTATGTCGGGAAAATTTCTATATGAGGAAAGTTTTTATATGAGGAAACTTTCTATTAGAGGGAACTTTCTCGGAAATAGTAAATTTTAAAGGGTATGGTTTTAGTTACCCCGAACATGATGTCGGTTTAATAGCTGTGATTTAATCGGTTAAAGCCGAATATAATTTCGGTTAATGAGAAGCAGGTTTAGCCGGTTTTAGGCGGTTTAGGAGGAACCCTAGGGGAGCCGAATATGATTAGGGTTTTATCTAGGGTTTTAACGGTTTGGAAAACATATTTTGGATGTGATTTCGAGATCTATAGGATCTGTGGTCGATGGTTTTAATAATTTCACAAGGACAACAAAGAAATCACGTGAAAAGGACTAGGGTTTAAGCATTATGACTTACGATTTTGAAGATTACAAAATCGTGAATCAAGCTTAGGATTTAGGGTTGATTTTCTTAGTTTATTCAATCAAGTGTTTCAAGCAAGAGAATCAACAATCAAATAAGCTGCAACAAGCTTATTAAACATGAAGAAAATCGAATAGGTTTATGCCATAAACATAGCTTGTTAGGTTTTTGTAGATTAGGGTTTTATAAAACGAGTTTAAAATCTTTGAACATGCATAAACTTGTAATTTAAACAATCAATCAAAAAGTTATCAATCAATCATCAGAGTATCAAACACTTTCAATCAATTAGAGATCGATTTTTTTTTTTTTTATAGGGTTTTGAAGTGTTTAAACAACAGGTTCTATGGCTCTCAGTTTTAGAAGATACCTTTTCCACCTTTGGATTTATGACAGGCTAATGAAACTGGGAGCTAATAGACCTCAGTTAGCCGCTACAAATTCCAAGGATTGATCACCAAAACTGGAGAAGCTGCTGGTTGAAGAAGGGAAAACTCGGATCTGGTTTTTTTTCGGTTGATCGTCGTGTACTGTAAGTGTGCGTGAGGGCGCGTCCGACGTTGGATCGACAAACGGTTTTCACCAGTAGATTTGTCTCGTCGAGGGCTTCGATTTGATATGTAGATCGTCTTCTGGTTCCTCACGGTTTGGAAGATATGCGTCTTTTAAGTTTCGACTTGCTTTTAGGGTTTTGGTGGTGGCCGAATTTATTAGGGTTTTTCGCTCAGAGAGTCTTATCGTGCTGATAACGTGTTGTGAAAACTTAGAAACTTTATTAATCACTGGAATGTATATATAGAGTACATAGGGAATCTAGGTTAAGTACAATGCCCTGATGGGCCTAATGGGCCGCTATAAGAGTCCATATATGATATGTGTTATAACAAAAACGGATTACACAAACTATACAAGAGATGAGTGGAGGTAAACCTGTGGAGACTAGTCAGTCAACCGCTGCTTGTGAGAAGAATCCAAGAGGCAAAGAAGAACGACCGACTCGTTTATTTGAAATCATGATTGTGAAAGAATGAAGATGAGTCAATAACTGAACCATAACCCATGGTTTTATTTACTTTTTTTTTGCAGTTAGTTAAACATTGTTTTTTTTAGAACCTATCAAATAATTTAAAATTCTAAACCAACTATTCAACTGAAAATTAAGTTGATTTGACCAATTATAACCAAAAATAGAGACCAATGACCGGATTTATCCTACCGATTTTAATAAAATTGGATCAGTTATAAATTTTAATAAACAGTTAAGCAGATATAGTTTTATCGACTGATCGGGTCGGCAACATGCTATAAAGTGAACTTTTCACTTTGATTTAACGATTCAACTGACATCATAAGTTCCAAGCGAAATCGAATCAACAGGCCATGAAATCCATGAGATTCAAATGAACCATCACACTATCTGTTCCAAATTTGAAATGCTTCCGACTAATGTTTAGGATAGTCAAATTGTGATTATCGTATAACCTATAACCTGGCCAAACCACTTCCAACATAATTATATTTTTTTTAGGGAATCAAAACTGGGTGAAATAGTCCTTCTACACAATCTTTCTTACCACTAGACCATAACAATAGGGATTATTGGGATCTAATTCTCCGTTATTATTTATCACTGTAACTCCATTAATAGTTTTTCAACTCTGTTCTGGTTATTTTTTTCCAAGTCTCCGCTCTTATTTTTTTTTCAAGTTTGCTCTCTTGTTTTTTTGTCAGATTCATTTTCTTTCTTTTTTATTACTCCACCGAATCAATGTTTGATAAATGGCTATTTAACGACAACAAAGATTTTTGTTTTGGGTTTAATGTTAAGAACAACAAAGGTTTCTATTTTCATTGTATGACCAATTCTGTTTTATATGCCCATTATTTATCAAATCTAAGTGTAAGAACAATTTTGTAAAAGTTAGAAAAAAATTTATACATAATTGCATTAGTAAAAAAACTAACTTCATCATAACATATACATAATCACATCGTCGTCAATTTCGCAAATACTATTTAATAGCTCTTCTCACACTAATCGAATTACGGGCCCAGCCTCGCGCGTTATGATTCATGAGATTCGATTAAAACAAAAAAAGTTTTATGTAATTTGATTGGCCATTTACTTGCGTATCGAATTTGGCAACCATAGCTAGAAATGTCGTTAGAATATTCAAAAGAAGAAAACATGCGACCATACACACTTCGAATTAAACCCCTATATAAACACCACCTTCTCATACTCGTTTCTTGGCAACCAAGACATATAAAACCCAAACAATCATATTAAAAAAAAAAAAAACATTTCATACATTTTCTCTTTAAACAATGGCTTCGATCATTTTCTTGATCCTAGCAATTCTTTTACTTTCCACAACTTCAGGAGCCACTTCTCGTGGGGATTTCTTTGAAGTTTCTGCTGCCACGGAGAAACATGAGCAATGGATGGCTCAATTCCATCGCGTTTACCCCGACGATTCTGAAAAGAAGAGTAGGTTTGAGATCTTTAAGAAGAACTTGGAGTTCGTGGAGAGGTTCAACATGAACACGAACATGACGTACAAGTTGGATGTCAACGAGTTCTCTGATCTCACCGAAGAGGAATTTCAGGCGAGGTACATGGGGTTAGTGATTCCCGAGGGTATGATCGGAGACTCACCCGACAAAACGGCGTCGTTTAAATATGAAAGTGTCAGTGAAACCGGTGAGAGCATGGATTGGAGACAGCTGGGAGCCGTTACATCCGTTAAGAACCAAAACCCATGTGGTATAATTAATATAATATAGTTTTTCCTATATCACATTTCAAAAGAAAATATACAGTAAAAATTCTATAAATTAATAATGTTAAAATTCTTAATTTATATTAATTTATAGAGATATTAATTTATAAAGAATTAATTAGATTAAAAATTAAATTTGGGACTAATTAAATTTATTAATTAATCGAATTTATTAATTTATTAAATATTAATTTAAAAAGTTTATACTGTATTAATAAATAAATATAAATTATGAAAAATCAGGATGTTGCTGGGCTTTCGCGGCGGTGGCAGCCGTAGAAGGCATAACGAAGATAGCGAAAGGAGAGCTTATATCGCTGTCGGAGCAGCAACTGGTTGATTGCAGCAGAAACGGCATCAACAATGGATGTAAAGGAGGGGCAGCATTGAATGCTTTCGAGTACATAATCAAAAACAAAGGAATCACAAGAGAGGCTAACTATCCCTACAAGGCATCACAACAAACATGTTCTTCGTCAACCAATTACGCTGCTGCTACCATCAGCAATTACGCAATGGTTCCTCAAAATGACGAGGAAGCATTGCTTAAAGCGGTGTCTCAACAGCCTGTTTCCGTGGCCATAGCCACAGGGCCTGCGTTTAGGAGTTACTCGGAGGGGATATTTGGTGGAGAGTACTGTCCGAGGAATCTGACTCATGCGGTTACTATTGTTGGTTACGGGACGAGTCAACAAGGGACTAAGTATTGGTTGTTGAAGAACTCGTGGGGACCAAGGTGGGGAGAAAATGGTTACATGAGAATCAAGAGAGGCGTGGGAGCGTGTGGTTTGGCCAGTTTTGCTGTATATCCACTTGCTTGAAGTCCTATTATCTGTTGTTCAAATATATATATGTAGTAGATGGTTTTTGTTCAGAGTAATTGACAACACCCATATCTAATCTTATGAAAATGCATGGTCCCACGTTGTCGTTGTTGGAGTCATATATATTGGAATAAAGTTACGTTTTACGTTGGTGTAATAATAATATACATAAAGTTCCTATATACATATATGCTTATTACATCTTATAGCCAAACAGATACAGAGGCAAACGTTACCAATGAGTTAGAACTTAGAAGTTAGAAATATTAAAACAGTAACTATATATATAGACAAGCATGTTTACACACTGATTAGCTTTTCTACCGGTGAATTTGAAATCAATAATTACGCTTAATTAACCACTTCATAAATCTCTTATAGAGTATTAATTAAACAAGTTTTATATTCATTAGAAGGCATCTAGATGCATAATAAATATGAGGATCCATTCACTTATATATATGGATATTTTTAGACATGTGCATATTTCTCTCTAGGGTTTAGAGCATGTCCAGATCCTGATGGGTCTTTACCTTTTTTTATTATTAAAATGTGTTGTTTTAGTATTAGAGAGTTAATAAGAGAAACCTGATTTTTTTTTAAAAGTTCAATGGGAGAAATCTGAATTTTGTCAGGTTAAAAAAAAAAAGAATGAGTACCCAAAACAAACTTTTTCTCATTCTTCTCTTTTATCCAATGAAATTTGGACATGTGCAGCTCAAGAGATATTTCTCTCATCTCGGAAAATTGGCTTTTTCAGGCTCGAACTTTCTGAAAATGGTAAATGTATATGTAAACTTATGCGCAATGCTTTAACATATTTAATCTATGTTAACATTTAAAGTTCATCTTTAAACGTGGTTTTAGTTTGAATTTCAACCTTAATCTTTTTCATTTGTGCTAAAAACAATTTCCGACCTAACTCTGTTAATTCTCCGTCAAGATTTAAATTGTTTAAGTTTTGCATGACGGAAAAAGTGGATTAGTATCTCTTGTGCATTGGTGAGAATTTTCTAGACTAAGTTGTGGATTGATGCACTATCTTTGGTCCTAGTTTAGCAGTTCATGTCTATGAGATTTGTGCATTCTCTATTTTTGTTTTCACTTAACCAGTTTAGGCTTTTGCTTTGTTTGAGGACAAACAAAGTTTAAGTCTGGGGAGTTGATAACACCGTATTTTGACCACTTTTATGGATCGTTTTGAAATATTATTTCTATGTTTTTAATTGCTTTTAAGTACTTTTATCACGTTTTTCTAGTATTTGTAGTTCCAAGACTCTTTTCAGGAAACTTAGGGAAAAGCTTAACAAAATGGATAGAAAACCAGATTTCAGCTCAGAGTCAAACCGTCAGAAGTTCACCCCTGATTGAAGGCCTTCTCACCGTCTGATCCAGCTCAAATTTGGAGACCTTAAAGATGGAAGTATCAGCTTTCCAATGCACTTTACAGCTTGGCAATCCAACGGTTCAATCAAAAGATACGCGAAGAGCAAGATGTCCCGTAAACCAGTTGACCAGCACTTCCACCCGCGGCCAACAAGCATTTTCCCGCGGTCAGGAGCATCCCGACCGCGGCAAACCACTCATCCACCGCGGTCACACTTGTCCCGACCGCGGCCTTCAACCTCCGAGCCCAAAAAGCCCATTTCTAAACCCCACATTTGGAGAAACCCTAAGTGACGTCCAAAGAGGTCTTGAGCACTATAAATACATGTCTTAGGAGCCCTAGAAATCGTGTAACCTATCACCACCGAAATATTTACTTCATATTCTTATTGTTTTTGCTTTAGCTTTTAGGGAGAGAGAGATTTGTTCTCTTGAACCCTTGTTCTTTCTTTTTCAATTTCGGTTTCTATTCTACTTCTTAATATTATGTCTTTGATTTCGTTCATTATGTCTGAGTAGTTTTATTGTTGGGATTAAGGGATTTTCGATGGGGATTTATATGTTCGGTGAGGATTCCATTGGCTTTTGAGCTGAATCTTAGAACTTTTTCTTCTGAATTCGTTTTTACTGCATGAGAGTAGCGTCATGAACTACAATCTGATCCAGATGCTTGGTGACACGAAAGTGTTCATCAGGTATCAGATCTAGTTTGGGAGAGCAAAACAAACATAGGAGTGGAAACCTACCTATGGGCGATTTGTGAATTAGGACGAGTCTTATACATAATGCATCTCTTCTCTTCCAGGGCCAGAGTGGAAACCTACTGGTCAGGGTTGAGAGAGATAGTTGTCTATGATCACGACAGTGGCGTATTCATACGTCCGTGACTCCAGTTCGAAAATTTTAAGCTAAGATCTTACAAAATTTCCTCTCTAGCAATGTTTTGAATCGTTCGTACCCCTGAGAAAACTTCCCTGAACCCCAACGCTTTCTTCTCCATTGTTTTACACCGATTTTCTTTAAGCTTTAATTCAATATGTCTTTCCTTTTTAGTTCATTTTCATTTAAGCATTAGAATATCCGTTTTTATCATTTTTAGTTATTTTCGTTAAGTTTAGTTATTACGCCATTTAATTTCCGTATTCTCTTTTAAGATTTCGTTTTTAGATTTTAAACACACTACCAAACCTCCACTAAACCGTTTTTGTTCTAGACTTCTTTACTTTAACTTATTTCAAAGGCTTTTTGCAGTAAAAGATCATCCTTCCCTGTGGATTCGATCCCTAAGTACTACAATCGATCAGCTGTGCACTTGCGGCTATTGATTTCAATTAGGGTAAAACTTGACAACCCTCGACACCACACATCAGGATCACCATCAATTTTTTGGCGCCGTTTCCGGGGAAGGCACGCATTTTCTTTTCTGCAAAACCCCAAGAAAGGTTAGTAAATCGACTCTAGAACCCCTTTTCTGCAACTTTCCATTTTTTCGGTTATTTTGTTTCCATTTCAGAAGATATGGATCCTATAAATCGAAATAAACAAAATGAGGAAGGTTTCTATAACACTCCTCAAGCCACAAGACGCAGAGAGAAGCATCTACGCGATCTCTACGAAGAAACTCAAAGCGAAGACAACAGAACGCCCCAGAAGGAACCCTGCGCACCTCAAATGGCCAACCCTGAACAACCTGCTCGTCGGTTGCCTCACAAGAATGAAAACGTCAAACCCATTCACCGATTGGAGCTACTAGAATTGGCGGTCTCGCACTTACTCGACGTTCAAGCAAGATCCACAATTGACGAGAGAATTGACGACTTGTCAATACTCTTTAACAGAAAGCTTGAAGATCTTTCAGCTCAAGTCAAAACCGTCGAAAGCAAGCTAAACGAAGGTGCTGAAACCGTCCAGGAGAGGATGAAAGCAATCGAAGAAGGAGTTGGAGCACACAAAGTTCGCATTCGCAAAGCCGGTTGGAGCATCCGCACCTTAGAGATCAAACTTGGTGAAGCAGAAGAGACTATTAACTACCACAACAACCAAACCTATTCCTATGTGGAAGAGATTTGGGATGGAGTACACAAGGTTCAAGAGAAAGCAGAGACAATAGACTCAACTATGGACGAAGTAGTCTATACCCTCAACGAAATCGAAAAGAAGGTCGAAAAGCTTATGCAAGGATGTGAAACGAATGGTTCGACGCTTCTCATCGAAGATCTTAGCCTAAAAGAGGAGAATACGGAGTTAGAAGGTGCAAAAATCAGTTCAGATGGCAGAGGAGTAGACGAAACTGAAGAAACGATTCGGAGCCCCATTCCCGCGGTCGGAACTCACGTGACCGCGGCCAACAAGCTTCCAGCCGCGGTCGTGAGCATCCTGACCGCGGCAAAGCCCTCTTCACCCGCGGTCGTGGAGCTTCTACCCGCGGCCAGCACTCCTTCAGATGCCCTTCAGCCCTTTTCAACTCCTACAGGTCAATACTCATTTGATACATCTGCTGGGATGGTCAAAACCCTTCTTCAGGAGCAGACGGTGTATGCTATCAACTCCAAAACATCTCAAGAAGAAAATAAGGTACTCCCTTGCAATATAGTCTTAGCATATGAAGATGAATATGAAGGGCACTACCTCGAAGATGAAGACTATCGTCTGTTCATAGAAGGAGGGAATCCAGACAAAATGGTGGAATTAGGAACACCAATCTCCAGAGAAAGGCTCATTGAATTCAACAAGTTTGTGAAATCAATCCCTCTTTACACAAGTTTCGATGATATATGGCATCTTGGTTGTTTGCAAGTTTTCTTTAGGTACAGCAAGGAGACAAAGGATGATATTCGAACCTACTTTGGGAGGGCCAGACGTCTGACTTTTCCCAGAACATCACCTGATGCTGCTGTTTATTCAATCCACCTCCAAAGACCGGAAGAGTGCAGCCACTACACCAACAGAATCAGCAAAGAAAAGCTCGATGAATTTAATGATGTGGTTCAAAATTTGCCTGAAGGAATCACGTTTGCTAGAGCTTGCAAGGACTTCATGATAAGCCACTACTTCTGTGAGAGCAAAGAATCAATCCCTGAGATAGAGGACTTGTTCAATCATGCCAGAAGAGGTAAACCTGTTCGAACACTTCATAAAATAGAAGGAAGAGGTCAGTTTCTTATCTCTTGTTCTATTAGAGGAGAAATGTTTAAAAACGTGCTATGTGATTCTGGAGCTTGTCTTAACATGATGTCCAAGGCAATTGCTTTGAGACTTGGTATTAGACACCTGCGCAGGACTAGAGCAAAGATTAGTCTAGCTGATGATTCTAATGCAACACCTCAAGGAATAGCTCATGAAATTCCTTTGAGAATAGGAGATTGCATAGTGCCTGTCGACTTCTACATTGTCGAGACGAGAGATGCAACATATCCAGTGATTCTCGGATGGTCTTTTCTAGCAACTTCCGGAGCTATAATGGACTGGCCAAACCGGAGGATTTTATTTGCTAATATCGACAAAGATGTCTTCATAGAAGCTGTTCTATACAACAGCAAAGCAGGAAAACGTCCTGCAACAGAAGAGTTTGAAGAAGAACTTTGGAGTGACGAAGAACCTGCTAAGCAAAGCAAGGAGATGTCGAAAAAGACTTGTCTCAGGACAAGGTCTTCTTCATTGGAATAAGTCACGTCCAACACCAAAAGTCGAGCTAAACGACTTAAAACAAAAGCGCTTAATGGGAGGCAACTCATTTAGGTATTGTTTTCTTTAGTATTTTTCTTTCTTTTTCTTTTGATCTTTTTCTTTTTCTTAGTTTCAAGTGTTTCTTATAAAACAAAAAGCCAAAAAAATCAAAAAACCAGAAAAAAACCAAAAAAGAGGATGGTACCTGACTGCTCGGCCCAACAGGAACCAAGGAGAAGCAGGAAGAGGCCGCGATATAAGCCCCAGCGGTCGCAGACGTTCTGACTGCGGGAAACTACTCATCGACCGCGGTCGCGTAGTCCTGACCGCGGCCAAGTGCTTGATTGCCGCGGTCGTGCAGCCCCTGACCGCGGCACTTGGTCGTTGAGATCCAAACCCGACCCAAACCACCCCTTTCACCCCATTCCACCTCACCAATCACCCTCCACCTCATTCATCACCTTCCACCACATTCATCACCACCTAATCACCTTCCCAAACCCCTTCGAATGAATCCGGTTCATCTCCACCAGCATCCCGGATCCAGGTAAGTTCTCTTTGTCCTTACCAATTCGATTATCTATGCATTTTTCTCATCCAATCTCGACTTGTTTCACACTGAGGACAGTGTGATTTAAGTCTGGGGGAGGATTTCATCCCTTTCTAACCACTTTTCTTTCATGAGTCTTGCATTATCTATACTTTTTGCATTTTCTTTAAAGTTTTTCAAAATCGGTTTTCAAAACAAAATACGTTTAAAAGGGAATGATGAACATGAATCAATGATAGTTGACTGTGTGCTTTAGACTGTTCCTAGTGATATGCTCATTCATGATTTAGGACTAGACTAGGCGGTAGCTAAGCACATTTGAAATGAAGTACCCCAGAGGAATTTGAATGATTTCGATTTAGATGAAGGGATACACTAGCTCTGTTTTATTTGGACTTAATTTGGACTTAATTTTCTCATTGAAGCATTAGACCAGGGAAACGAATCATACATTCAGGACTCCTTTATCCTTTTACCACTCTCTGTTGATCCTGAATGGCTAGTTCATCTTTAGCTAGTTCCCCACCTTAACCAATCCTCTTTCAAACCACATGCACCCTTGTTTTCTATTGTCTTATATGCAGATAAGTGCAAAAACGTTGGAGAGAAAGAGGAACGACGCAGTTTTCAGTCACCAAAGACAGAGACCTGCGATTTGCCGGAAAAGTTCCCGGAAGGATTCAACACAAGAGAAAGCTCAGCTTGCCTTAGAAAAATCTCAAATTTTGGTACAATCTCGTCCTCTAGTCTCTCTCTCTTTAAAAAGCATTTCCTTTCCAAAAAAAACAAAAAAAAAAAACAAAAAAAATCCGAAAATAAGAAAAAAAAGGAGATAAAAGCCTTAGAGAGTCTAGAGAGGTCGAATTTTAAGTCCCAAGGCAACTGGAGTTCGATTTTATGGAGTTTTGGAGATTGTTTTCTGATTCCCGAAAAGAATCTAAGTCTGGGGGAATAGCTGTTTACAACAAAGGAGGAAGGATTATGCAACAACATTTGGCAAGAAGAAGTGACTGAAAACTGTGGTCATCAACAGGTCCTTATCTCTCTTGCGGTTTTGCATATTATCTAGCATCCTCCAGATCTTCAGGTAACCCGAAACACTTTAACTCCACCACTTAAATAGCCCTTTAATGCCAAACGCCGTCTACCCTGGATGATGTCTTTAATGAGAACTCACTATTGAACTTAATGAATGTAGAGAGCTAGTTGACTGAAATCAAGATTTAAATTGTTTAAGTTTTGCATGACGGAAAAAGTGGACTAGTATCTCTTGTGCATTGGTGAGAATTTTCTAGACTAAGTTGTGGATTGATGCACTATCTTTGGTCCTAATTTAGCAGTTCATGTCTATGAGATTTGTGCATTCCTATTTTTGTTTTCACTTAACCAGTTTAGGCTTTTGCTTTGTTTGAGGACAAACAAAGGTTTAAGTATGGGGGAGTTGATAACACCGTATTTTAACCACTTTTATGGATCGTTTTGAAATACTTTTTCTATGTTTTTAATTGCTTTTAAGTACTTTTATCACGTTTTTCTAATATTTGTAGTTCCAAGACTCTTTTCAGGAAACTTAGGGAAAAGCTTAACAAAATGGATAGAAAACCAGATTTCAGCTCAGAGTCAAACCGTCAGAAGTTCACCCCTGATTGAAGGCTTTCTCACCGTCTGATCCAGCTCAAATTTGGAGACCTTAAAGATGGAAATATCAGCTTTCCAGTGCACTTTACAGCTTGGAAATCCAACGGTTCAATCAAAAGATACGCGAAGAGCAAGATGTCCCGTAAACCAGCTGGCCAGCACTTCCACCCGCGGCCAACAAGCATTTTCCCGCGGTCAGGAGCATCCCGACCGCGGCAAACCACTCATCCACTGCGGTCACACTTGTCCCGACCGCGGCCTTCAACCTCCGAGCCCAAAAAGCCCATTTCTAAAGCCCACATTTGGAGAAACCCTAAGTGACGTCCAGAGAGGTCTTGAGCACTATAAATACATGTCTTAGGAGCCCTAGAAATCGTGTAACCTATCACCACCGAAATATTTACTTCATATTCTTAGTGTTTTTGCTTTAGCTTTTAGGGAGAGAGAGATTTGTTCTCTTGAACCCTTGTTCTTTCTTTTTCAATTTCGGTTTCTATTCTACTACTTAATATTATGTCTTTGATTTCGTTCATTATGTCTGAGTAGTTTTATTGTTGGGATTAAGGGATTTTCGATGGGGATTTATATGTTCGGTGAGGATTCCATTGGCTTTTGAGCTGAATCTTAGAACTTTTTCTTCTGAATTCTTTTTTACTGCATGAGAGTAGCGTCATGAACTACAATCTGATCCAGATGCTTGGTGACACGAAAGTGTTCATCAGGTATCAGATCTAGTTTGGGAGAGCAAAACAAACATAGGAGTGGAAACCTACCTATGGGCGATTTGTGAATTAGGACGAATCTTAAACATAATGCATCTCTTCTCTTCCAGGGCCAGAGTGGAAACATACTGGTCAGGGTTGAGAGAGATAGTTGTCTATGGTCACGACAGTGGCGTATTCATACGTCCGTGACTCCAGTTCGAAAAGTTTAAGCTAAGATCTTACAAAATTTCCTCTCTAGCAATGTTTTGAATCGTTCGTACCCCTGAGAAAACTTCCCTGAACCCCAACGCTTTCTTCTCCATTGTTTTACACCGATTTTCTTTAAGCTTTAATTCAATATTGTCTTTCTTTTTTAGTTCATTTTCATTTAAGCATTAGAATATCCGTTTTTATCATTTTTAGTTATTTTCGTTAAGTTTAGTTATTACGCCATTTAATTTCCGTATTTTCTTTTAAAATTTCGTTTTTAGATTTTAAACACACTACCAAACCCCCACTAAACCGTTTTTGTTCTAGACTTCCTTACTTTAACTTATTTCAAAGGCTTTTTGCAGCAAAAGATCCTCATTCCCTGTGGATTCGATCCCTAAGTACTACAATCGATCAGCTGTGCACTTGCGGCTATTGATTTCAATTAGGGTAAAACTTGACAACCCTCGACACCACACATCAAGATCACCATCAGTGGTGCAGGATCTATTATCAGAACCTCGGAGACATATCAAAGCAGCTCTGTTTTCAGCACCATTGTCGTTGTTTTGATCCACACCATCATGCAAAGCAGCTCTGTTTTTCTGCAGGGATTTCATCATGCAAAGCAGCTCTGTTTTCAGCACCATTGTTGTCGTTTTGATCCACACCATCAACTCGTTCAACGAAATCTTTACGTTCCAAAAAAACATCTACAGCTTTCGTCCAGAACACAGCATCACACATTCTTCGAAAGTTTGTAGTCCCATCCCTAAGAACCTTCAGTTCCGTAAGTTCCTAAAACAGAAGTTTGTACCAAATCTTCTGTCCACTCAAAGAAATGTTCAATGATTCCATCAGATTAACAAAAAGTGATGTCGGGTTGCTTATGAGCGTGTGGACTTCTCCTCCGACATATGCTGTTCCGTTTTCGATCGAGATCTCAAACTTTCCATTGTGATAAACTTGAAACACACCCTCGTTCTCACTAAAACAACAGAGTTAGAACAAAATAAGAATCGAACATCATATATAGCCCTTGTCGAAGTCAACTAAGATACTGACTTAGAACAAATAACGTATCTACGTCGCGTAATTCTAAACCGATCTAATCGAAGCCACAAACTAGAAAACATTATCATGCAAGCCGTCTAAACCCTAATCGATCCAACAATAGAAAGAAAAATCATTATTTGAAAGTTTACCTCATGTTTCCAACCTGTAAGTGATGATAACCAAAAGCTTACACCACCTAAACACTGAACTCGATGTTTAGGGTTTCTAAACTCTTGATCGCTCTGTTACTTCACGTTGACGAAGAAGACGAGCATATGAAAGGTTGTCCCACTGTTTAAGTATTTTTCCAAGTTATATATATATATATTTTTATTATTTTTAAGGACCAAACGACTACGTATTTTTTTTTTTTTAAATCGATTTGTGATGAGTCAAACGATGTCGTCTGTGTTTTCTTCTAAAACTAAGACAGAATAATACGATGTCGTCACTTACGTGGACGCCACATAGACCATAGTTGACAGAATAATTAACAGAGTTGAGACATAAATTGCTTTTAGCACAAAAAGAAAAGATTAAAGTTAAAATTCAAACTAAAACAATGTTTAAGGATAAAATTCAAATGTTAACATAGATTAAGTATGTTAAAGCACCACACATAATTTTAGGTATATATTTAACATTTTTGGAATGTTTGAGCATGAAAAAGCCAATTTTCCCTCCCATCTCTAAATTAAGAAACGTCTTTCAATTTCTTTTTTGTGTTTTTCATTTATTTAATTTGGGAAAAATGGTAGAGACGGTGGTTAAATACCCCCATTGCACTTGCTCTTATGTTCTTTATTCTACTGATCATCGCTATTTTTCATTGTATGTAAGAAAAAGAGAGAGAAAAGGTTTTCAACTCTTAAATTTTAGGGAACATTAATGGAAAAAAATGCTTTACTTAATTTGCTTGAAGGTCAGATTTTTTTTTTCATAATGCCATATTTTTTTTTAACGTTTACGGTTCTGAACAAAGTTTTCCTTTTTCTTGTTTCTGTGTGTGCCTTTGGCCACCTCCGTCACAGTAGTAAGTTACGATTGTGGTGTTTCACTAGAATCTGATTCTTAATTATACAACTACATCGATCATCACTTACGACAATTACTTTTAACACTTACATTTAATAAGTAAAACACAATTTTTGCAGTTTTATACCCAAAAACATATATGATTAAGTAATTTTTTTCCACCAAGAAAAACACGATCTTGCTATTTCCTTCCAACGTTACAATTGAGCTAGAACTATTAACAAAAGAGCATACACAAACATGTCTACACACTAAAACAAGATTAAAAAAAAAGGGTATACAAAAAAATATGACGTCACAAAAATCATTTTTGAAAACTCGTTTTGAATAAATCTGACAAATACTGTATTAAATTCAAATATGATAAGAATTAAGAGAATAAAGCTCCGACTCCAAAATGATTTCGTTTCACGGCGTCTTCTTCTTCTTCTTCTTCGTAAGAGGAGGAGGCGGAGCGAGAATCCGGCTAGCATAAATCGCCATATCCGTCAAGATCCTCATGTTCCAATTCGCGTAAACCATCGGCGTCGGTTGAAAAAAACTCGTCCTGCACATGGAAATATTCACGAGCGCAAGAGCTTGATACGCTCTCATGAATCGATAATCACGGAGATACAAATACTTCAACGCGTTATCGAGATGAGCATCCACCAATTTATACGCTTTCCTGCAAGCATCGAACTCTGCTCTGCTTCTACGATCTTTCGCTCTCGGAAGAAGAGAGCTTTCGATGTTATCCAGCGTTTCTATGGCGTTGATCCACGCTTTCGCTGCGGTTAATTTCGCGATTGTTTTGATCGAGGTGCGTCGTCTGATTAGCTGAGAGGTGATTGTTTGATTGCAGAATTTGAAATCGATTGTTTGTTTGCAGATTCTGTTGATTAGCTCCTTTGTTGTTGGGTCAGGCACGACGGAGATTGAAGATTTGAAGTTAATGCAGACAAGAAGAGAGATGAGTAAGTGAACAAAAGCCATTGATCATAAGGTGTTTGATGATATGCGTAAGAGAAAGCTAATTCGGTAATAATCTCAAATATTTATACTCTTTTATCTCTACATTGAATGTATCGAATCTGTTCCAAAACGTAGTTGTTAGCCTTCAATGCATTATGATGTTGACATCTAATTTTCTGGTTTTTTTTTTTATCTTCTGGTCTAAATCTAGGTTTTGTGATTAGTGTAAGAAAAAATAATGATCATGAAAATATGTTTGGTGAATTTGGTTGAAGGGCAATGATGTGATGCTTATAGACCACATTTTCTCAAATTCCTTTGGTTTGAAGTCTTTCTAAAGTAAACTGGGTTGCATTTCTTTAATACTACTTACTATTTTTGCCATGTTAGTTTTGATCATTTTTTAAGAAACAAGAACAAACTTATCCAGCAAGTGAGGGTGATTATGTGTAAAAATATACAAAAACTGATATTCTGTTTGATGTATTGCTAGATGTAAACTCAATCGAGCATTTAGTCTGAGCCTAGTACGAATTAGATTAGCGTTTAAATGTAAAGGGTCCTACGATTAGAACAAAACAATAAATTTGATACATTGAATCAAGTAAAACAAATGTTGCGGAGTTTTGGAAACAATCAGCTTTGATTACCAGAATGTGAGTGTGGTGATCAACCATATTGGTAGGTCAACCAATGATCATCAACTCTATTAAAAATTCCCAATAAAATAGTAAAATATACAGTATCTCCGAAAAGGCAAAAAGTGTTAGAAATGTAACGTTTGAACGACAGCGTTTCCTAAAAGCCCAAAGTCCGTTAAACGGCGACGTTTAGTCGAGCTTAAACCCGCGACGTCAAGGGTTTAGATTTTGGTCGTCGGTTAACCATTTGGTTTCTCTTAGAGCCATGTTTGTTGGGTCGAGAGGTCTGTTCTGCAGCAGAATCTGGAATCATTCTCTGTTTCTGAAACGTTCTGCAAACTTTCGAGCTAATTTCTCTACAAATTCATTAGGGAAGCAGAAACGGGTTGGGACGCATAATGGAACTTTCCATTGCGACGAAACCTTAGCTTGCTTCATGCTTCGTCTTTCAAGCAGATTCTCCGATGCTCAAATCGTCCGGACCAGAGATCATCAGGTACTATTTGTTCTATATACCATGTAATTCAGGGTAGCTTTGTGCGAATCTTCTTTCTTTGAGTTTAATTTGATTTTCGAAATTTTGAGAAATGGTTCGAGATTAGCAAGGAGTGTCGATTTAGTTTGAGTTTTATGTGGAATTCATGGAATTTTTCAGAATTTCTCGTCGATTCTGTTTTTTTTGTGTGCTGTGTGTAGTTACGATTTTGCGCAGTAATTGATATATGTGTGCGATTTCACATTATCTCTGTCTTAGTTTCTACTTGATTTTGTGATGTAATCGTAAGGTTTTGGAGAAGCTTGATGCGGCTCTTGATGTTGGAGGTGTGTACGATCCTACGAGTGAACGTTATGACCATCATCAGAAAGGCTTCACTGAAGTGTTTGGCTACGGGTTTAATACTAAACTCAGTAGTGCCGGGCTAATCTATAAGGTAAGAGAAGATACTTTCTTGTGATTTTGGTGGCTAATTTGAGAAGATTGTGTTGATACTTATTACTTCATCTAGCACTATGGATTGGAGATAATTGCTAAGGAGCTTCAACTTGATCAGAGACATCCCGATGTGCATCGACTGTTTTTAGCTGTGTACAAATACTTCATTGAGGTAGTTCTTCTTGCTCTATAAATGTTGCTCCTTACGCTGCTAGTTTCTTAGTTATCTATTGAGTAAACTATCCATTCACGGCATTGAACAAGCTAAAGTTTGTGGCTTTTAGTGTTTGGTGGACAATAGTTACTGCATCTGTTTTCTGATTGGTCAAATATTCTATTTCCTAGCTGAAATTTTTTGTCATGTGTATCGAATGTCACCACCAAGTCATGGCTCTGTCTGAAATCTTCTTTTGAAATTGAGATTAACGGAGAAAGAGATTTCAGTTATGATTTTACATATAGTGGACCAGCTCTTGAACTATTCATATTCCGTCATGTTTTTACATGGTTCTAATGTAGCTCCTTGTTGTATACGGGTTACAGGCAGTAGATGCTATAGACAACGGCATCCATCAGTATGACACTGATAAGCCTCCACGATATGAAAACAATACAAGCTTGGCATATAGGATTGGAAGGTTGAACTTAGACTGGATTGAACTTGATCAGTCTAGTAGCAAAGAAGATGAAGCCTTTCATAGGGCAATGGAACTTGCTGGCTCCGAGTTTTTGGAGGTTTTTTCCCCCTTCTATATCTTATCTAATTATATAAAGTACTGAACCTCCTTTGAAAAGAGATGCAAATAGGAAAATTGCTAGTACCCAAACTAAATCTAGTGCTGGCAAAATTGCTTTGAATGAATCAACCTAATGGCATACTAATATTCTTATAACGACTGTTGCTTACTTCTGATAAACAAATGGTATTGGTTTCATTTCACTTGTTTCTAAGAACTGATTAATACCAGAATATGTTTGCCTTCCTATTTGAGTTAGATGTGAGAATAGAGAGCCAGAACAATCCCTGAGTCTACCTTATGTTCTGCCTTTTGATAGTGTATTCATTTTCACGCGAAATCATGGTTACCAGCTCGGTCAATTGTTATGGAGTGTCTTGCAGAACGACATGATATAGACTCCAGTGGAGAAATCATGAAGCTCAGCAAGCAATGCCCAGTAAGTTAAAAAAATTAGCTCTTTAGAGGTTCCATACATCATCTTTCGAATTTTCTAGATGGATTATAGTTGATTCTGGTGGGAATTAGTTTTGAACGTTTTAAAGAGTTTTGTGCAATTGACAGTGGAAACTCCATATATTCGAGCTAGAGAAAGAAATGAAGATTGATCCTCCCATAAAATATGTTATTTACCAGGTATGTATGCAACGATCTTACTATTGTAAGCTTAACGTCTGTCTGTTAAGCCAATGAGTGTGACTTGTGCAGGATGATAGAAGCGAAAACTGGAGAATCCAGGCGGTTTCGGTTTCACCAGACAGGTTTGAGAGCCGTAAAGCTTTGCCAAGTTCATGGAGGGGCCTAGAAAAGGAGAAGCTCTCTGAGGAAAGCTCAATTCCGGGATGTGTATTTGTGCACATGAGTGGTTTCATTGGTGCAAACCGGACCTTTGAAGGTGCCCTGGCAATGGCAAGAGCCTCTTTGATTGCTTAGTTTCTCTGTATAAACCAAAAATGGTTTTTTTGACCCCCAAAAACAAAGGAAAAAACCCAAAGATTGGTTATTTGGTTTGTTGAATCGGTTTTCTATACATAGAATCTATATCCAAGTAACTATACTGTAAACAAATCTGGATCAAGAATTTCTGTATTGAATTTTTTTTATATACATTTTTTAAAATTTCTAGTTTTCCATTACTAGGAGATAAATAGTTAAAAATAGCAGTCTAAATCATCGCAAAGGTAAAAAGCTTTGACTTCTCTTTTGTCAAGATTGAGATTTTAGATTATAACGCCAAAAAACATGAATCCCATTCCAAAGCATACTCTAATTAAGTAATTAGTAAATATAATTGATACATTATTTTAGTTATTCAAATTTTTATGTAAAATAGAATAGTGATACTCACCGACTCACGCTTACGTGTATCGTAACCGCGTTGTACCAGATAATTTCCATACTCGGTAAATTGGTTCGGTACAATCGCACACACCTTCTCCACTCCGTGACATTGCCTTCTTCTTCTGCTTCTTCTTCTTCTCCGTAGCTCTCTAACTCTGAGTGAGAGAGAGATAGAAGCAAAAGCAACAATGGAGGTCTTCTACTACTTGGTGTTCGGAGCCATGGCTGCCGTAGTGGCGGCGTTGGAGCTGAGCAAGACAAACAAGGATCGGATCAACACTTCCTCTTCCTTCAATTCATTCAAGAACAATTACCTCGTCGTTTTCTCTATTATGATGGGTACGTCTTTCCACCATTATTGCTCAGATGCGAAATCGTTTTTACACACGATTTTTGCTTTCATTTTGTGATTACTTATGAAATTGGATACCGGAATCAGCTCTGTAAAATTCATCGGCACCTGCAATTTCGATTGTTGTTTCCTGTTATGGATCTGATCTATGTAGTTCTGTGTCGGTCTTTCGTTATCCGAAGTTGCACGAGAGAGTAAATTTCTTCGAGTTCTTCTTTTTTGGTTTAGGCGTCGTCCACTTCTGTACTAGATCGAATCCAGATGCAGATACAATTTATGTATACGTTTTCTTCTGTTAGTCATCGATTGATGGATTTCTTGTTGTAGCTCATACTAAATCTGGCAAGTTCGTTTTATGCATCATCTCTAGGTTTGGTCAAATGTGTCGTAGATCAGAGATTTATTTGAGATTGATGGAATATTTATGGCGAAAGATTATCTCACCTGATACATTATGTGTTCCATTTTTTGGGGGTTTTGATCAGGTAAAGAAGATAATACTGTTATAACCAATAATGAAGCAATTATTGATGGTAGTATGATTGTTCTAGAATGCATTCATGTCAAATGGATCAATTTCATGCTGATACGCACTTATGTATATGATTATGTTGCTACAGCTGGGGATTGGCTTCAGGGTCCTTATGTGTATTACCTTTACAGCACTTATGGTTTCGGGAAAGGAGATATTGGTCAGCTGTTCATTGCTGGTTTTGGCTCCTCGATGTTGTTTGGAACCATTGTTGGATCTCTGGCTGACAAACAGTGAGGAATTTTATCCGTTGAATTCAACTCCATGTTATCAGAGTAGAACTATGTCTATAGGCTAATAATATCCCTGTGTTTTGGATTCAGGGGTCGAAAGAGGGCATGTGTTACATACTGCATAGTTTACATACTAAGCTGCATCACCAAGCACTCTCCACAGTACAGAGTTTTGATGGTCGGGCGTATCTTGGGTGGTATTGCTACATCTCTCTTGTTTTCAGCCTTCGAATCTTGGCTCATTGCAGAGCACAACAAGGTAAGCCTTAGCTTTATTACTCTTATCATCATGTGAATATCAGTCAGTCTAGGTATTGGAAATGTTTTTTGTTAGGTTGGTTCCTCCGTAAATTCCTCTAAATACTTCTTAGTGGTCCAATAGAAAGTAGAAACGTAGTCTTCCTCCCAGTCATGTCTGTTTCTCGTTGAGTGTGATGTGTCGCACAGTTAACTCAGTCCATACTCGATGGCTGTAAATTCCGTAGTACCTTGATTTCTGGACTTCAAAGCTTTCTATAACATATCAAAGCTCACTTGCAATCTTTATACAAAAATGATAAAAAAAAAGTAAAGACTGGGACGCTTGTAAAGGATTATCTTAAAGGATTAGCCATGGCTGATGTGAAATTTTTGCTTTTCTGAACAACTTTGCACAGAGGAACTTTGAGCAACAGTGGCTTTCACTGACGTTCTCTAAAGCTGTTTTCCTTGGGAATGGTCTGGTCGCTATTCTCTCCGGTTTGTTTGGAAATCTTCTTGTTGATACATTTTCCTTTGGTCCTGTTGCTCCCTTTGACGCTGCTGCGTGCTTTCTTGCCATTGGAATGGCCATCATATTGACAACATGGTCTGAGAATTTCGGAGATCCATCTGACAGCAAAGATTTGATGACTCAGTTCAAAGTCGCTGCCATAGCAATTGCTTCAGGCAGGTTCAAAGTTAACGTTAAACTTGTTGACTCAGATGCCTCTGAATATACTCTTGTCTCCATTCGTCCAATCCCGCATCAAATTTGAAAGCTATGTTTCTTCATTATCTCTAACACAGTCTATGGGGATTTCTCAGATGAAAAGATTGCATTACTGGGCGCTATTCAGTCACTATTTGAAGCCTCGATGTACACATTTGTTTTCCTCTGGACACCAGCTCTCAGCCCGAACGACGAAGAAATTCCGCATGGCTTCGTCTTTGCAACCTTCATGTTGGCCTCGATGTTAGGAAGCTCCCTTGCAGCTCGTCTCATGGCTCGCTCGTCTCTCAGAGTCGAAAACTACATGCAAATCGTCTTTCTAATCTCTGCTGCTTCTCTTCTTCTTCCTATTACAACAAGCGTATGTCTCAGATTCTGAAGCTACATTGTATATAAAATCTTTTTATATGCACACTGACCTTATAATAACGTGTGGCTCAGGTCTTGGTGACGCCATCAAAGGTGATAGGTGAAGGCTTGTCGTTAACTTGCTCCATTCAGCTACTTGGTTTCTGTGTTTTCGAGGCTTGTGTAGGAATTTTTTGGCCATCGATAATGAAGATGAGATCACAGTATATCCCTGAAGAAGCACGAAGCACCATAATGAATTTCTTCCGTGTTCCGCTCAATATCTTTGTCTGCATCGTCTTGTACAACGTAAGAAAAGTCATGTCTTTATAATCTTCACAAAATAAGAGAGAGAAAAAAACCTAATCTGTAAAATTCGATTTTGAATAATAATTGTGGTTCTGCAGGTGGACGCATTTCCGATCACAATCATGTTTGGTATGTGCTCAATCTTCCTCTTTGTAGCCTCTATATTACAACGGCGACTCATGGTCATCTCCGAAAAGCCAAGTACGTTTGATTCTCAATCGATACTCTTTATTTTTGGTCTTATATATGCATATATAACCCAAAATTTTGAAGACACTATTTTAAGTGTGGAAAAGTAGAGACCGAGTTGTGTTTGTTTGTGGTAAATGGTAATGTCCTATTAAGAGTTGGCTATGTTTATTGCAGAGGGAGAAGAGTGGAGTCCAATGAAGGAGCGAAACTCGGAAGTTGATCCTCTAAACCTCTGATCATGTTCCACTCCCGGCTCGTAATTCTTAATTTGATTTTTTTGGTGATTTTCTCTTTTTGTTTAACTAATTCGCCGAATCATTGGGAAATAGAAAAAGAAACAGTCAAAAGGAAGAAAGGTATTGTTTTGCTCTTAGATTTTTACATAGTGATGTTGATTATTTGATAGGTATGTAACTCTATATAACCAGTTACGCACAATTATCAATTAAATCTTATAGTTTTACGTAATTTTGGGTTGTGAAAGTTTGCGAATTTCTTGTTCACTATATACACAGTACTAGAAATTGATCCACTCGTTGCGCATGTTTAATGCTTTTTCAGTTGTTTGTCGTTGTTTATTACAGCCAACAAAAAAATGTTGATTACAATTTCAAAAGGAGAGCGATTAATAATTATGATCACAACGGATATGAACATGAATATCCTAAGCATAATTTTGTGCAAGTTCGTTTCCCTTTTTGAGCCTCAGTAATTAATCTCTTTCTCTGCTTTGCTTTGCTTTGGTTTTGAATTTCTTTTGTGAGATGCCCTGGTATCATTTTGTCTTAGTTCGTTTAATACTCTACTCTTGTAGTCTTTTCATTCATACAAGCGTTTGAATATGTTACTTGTCTGTAAAACCTAAAAAGATGAAAACTTTGACCAAAAGAACTCACGGGGAGTAGAATTTATGTTCATGAAGAAATTCAAGGTGTAATAATTAAGAGACACCTGACATATGGAAGAAGAAATACTTATTCAAGTTGCCCAAATAAGGCCACCTTGAATATGTTTTTTTGGTTAAAAGGCTTTAATAAATATGCTTAATGAGGTCAACAAAAAAGTAGATGCATTAAAAGACACATAATTTGCAAATACATAATGGTGAATATAGCTTTGCCAAATGCCAACACATTTATCTTCCCAACGGATAACTACGCGGGATACCTCATACCTGCGTATATATAGATGCATGCGTTGGTTTCAGACAACAACAAAATTATTTCTCTTGTGTTATCAGGAAAAAAAACAACTTTGAAAGATGAAGTTGGTGATTCTCATGTCGTTCTTGCTTCTGCTTCCATTGTGCTCTTCAGGTAGTTAAATTTGTGTATACAGTAGTGTAAATTACAGCGTACCCAAAATACAGTATTACAGTTGTATGACATATTTAAGATGTAAGAAAAAGTCATTTGATATTCGAAAACGTTTTGTAGATATTTAACATTTTAACATCGAGATCTAGGTTCTGAATGGTGACTATTAGAGAAACAATAAAAATAAGACAGAAAAGAATGAAAAAAAAAATTGCTTTATTTTTTTCCTCAAATTTGATAAGATATATTTTTGTTTTATTTTTCCCTTCAAAAATAAATAAAGAATAAAAAGGAATCATCTGTACATATATTTTTTTCAGGATTAAAGAGAGACTCATTATTCCTCCTCTTCATGTTTTTGTTACCATTCAACGCCTCAGTTTGATGGTTACGGATTTCACACCACGATAAGGATTTTACTATTAATAAATAATTACACATATGAAATCCGATATTTGTTTATAGGGTTTGAGGAGGATCATGGAGTTGCTCATACTGACCAATATTCCTTAAACAAGGTAGACAATCTGACAAAATAAAATGCTTATTTTTCACAGATTTTTATCTTCTCCCATATTATCATTGATTAAAGATAATATTTATATCCAGTTTAAAAATTCAATAGAATAATCATTGTTGTGATTTCTTTCAAAAAAAGGAAAAAAGAGTAATTGTTGATGATCAGGCATGTAATAAACTGTAGGTTGAAGAGACTAATCCGGTGATTATGGATTATCCGGACCCATGCCCAAATCCAAGACATGACCCAACAAAATCTCCGCCACCGCCGCCGCAGAACTGAAAGCAAAAATATGTAATATCACTACATTGGATCATTCCATCTTTATGATTATGATATGTACTATCAAACTAATCATCTAAATAAAGTAAAATACTATTATGAGTTGGTTTTTTTATTATCTAACTAAACTATAATTAGATAGGTCAACAATACAAAAAAGTAAAATATAATTAATTAGTCAAAGAATTGGTCATCTATATTCATCCGTGATTACTTTTTATAAGATAAATTACCAATAGAGTAAACTTTTGACTCGAAAATTTTTTGATCTACTGAACTAATAATCACTTGATCGGAAATATTACGCATCTTATTCTTACTATAACTTTGGTTTGAAAACACTTGACAAAAGCATTGATGATACAATGTCTACCAATATGGTAATTATCTTTCAGTAATTGACTGGACAAGACAGTCACAAACTGTTGTTTTTCGTTTGACACCCCAAAGATGGCAAGATTACAACTTAGCAAGAAAGCTCCCCATCTTTTTCAGTTTTCGAGATGATCATATCATGTGAATTCTTCTCTTGAGGTAACCGGGGTCGGCTCTGAGTCCGGTTTAGTTTTTCTTGGTTTGGTTCCTACTATTCACCGGTTTTGTTTGGCGAGTGTAGCGTATTATATGTGTTGGATCCTTCAAATTTTGTGTTGGGTTTGGTTCCATTTCAAAAAACAAAATTCTAAAAGTCGCATTCACATTTTACAATAACAGTCATATACCTCGTAATTTTGTTTACTCTTCTCTTCAATTTTTGATTTAGAACAGTTGCTTCGCACACCGAATCTCTTCAGGATTTTTAGTTCGTTTGTTATGGTTCTGGCTGGTTCAAGAATCAAGATAGGTTTGTATCAGAACTACGTGAGGAAATGAACTGAGCCGGTTAACACCTGGCTCAAATTCGACCTCAATTAGGTGTGTCCAATCCGATTTTCGGATTTTTTTGGTATAGAAACCAAAAGAAAATCAAACACCATTTGGTTTGTTTTCGGTTTGGAAACTGTTAATCGTTTTTTGTTCCATTTGGACCGGTTTAACTGGATTGGATCCCTATCCCAAATCAAATAGAAATAGATCGCATGAAACCAAATTATATTCCAATCATAAAAGTGCTGAACCAGAACCAAATCCGTATGATCCAGTAATCAAACGAAAACTGGACTTCTTCCAGATCTTTGAAGGTTTGATCTATCTATTTGTTGAATCAATGTGCAGAAGATCGTAAGAAGTGAAACGTGAAATGGAACGTAAAAGGAGAAGCTAGGGCTCTTTTTGTAGACAGGGCCGGATCTGAGATTTTGGGTACTTCAAACAAAAAGCCTAATTGGTTTTATAAAAAAAAAAAAATTTTAAAAAAAAAATATCGGCTAAATTGGACAAAAAAATTTGGGGATTTAAAACAAATGTTTCAATAGGCTTGGCCCAAATCCGGCCATGTT
Source organism: Eutrema salsugineum (assembly GCF_000478725.1). Taxonomy (NCBI): domain Eukaryota; kingdom Viridiplantae; phylum Streptophyta; class Magnoliopsida; order Brassicales; family Brassicaceae; genus Eutrema; species Eutrema salsugineum. The sequence continues at coordinate 3,107,880 of NW_006256858.1, forward strand.
GTAGAGAACAGATATATATCTAAAGGAGAGCGGATATTTTATAATTACAATGAATGTCAACATGAATTTCCCCCACACATCATTTTGTATAACCCTAACCTCAATGTAAATTTTTTTTAAAAAAAATGTTAGAAAGATGGAAGTAATCAAATATTCAAGGGGCTTAACGTTGTAAGTATTCAAACATCCAATATATCCAACGTTTGTAGTGACCGGGAATGTCACTAGTGCAACGTATACGTAGATAACACATAAATTTTAAGGGTTTTATTTGTCCAAATTCCATACATATATGCTCAGTTACAATCTACAAATTATATGATACACGATTCACGAATGATGCAACGTGAGTTTCTCCAACGAATATATCTCTAGTTCTTCTGTGAGCATGTGTACGTTTTTCCTTCGGACTTTATCTCTTTGGGGAGTTTTAAAATGCTTAAATTGCTTTTGTTTCTTCGTAGTCTAGGATATTGATTTCTATTTCTTATTTAAGCTATGCAGTAAGTTGTAAGAGGAAAGTTTTGATTGATTTAGAACAAAAAACAGAAAAGATTGACTAGTAAAGATCATTTTTAAGATTTTTTGATAAGAAGAGAACATAAAAACAATCCAAGAGGAATTTTGATGATAGAAAGCTAGTCAATATTTTCTAATTAATCTGATTATTCTTTTCTAATTATGATTCAACAGTTTCTTGGAAATAATGATTTACTGTATTACAAATATCTTACGTGTCTTTATACTAATATTCAAACAAAATCTTTGATTTGATTTGGATTGTATTAAATATGAATGGTCAAAGTCTCAAAATTAATTTGTTAATGAAATTTTTAAACTAATTATGGTTATGTATGGCACATTAGGAGGGTATAAATAGGATATCTTCTCCTTGACAAAGACCTCCATAAACAAAACATACTTACGTATAATTAAACAAAATATAGTTCCAATTTCATATTCTTTCAAACCGAGTCACAAAAGGGACTCTCGCATCTACAAGGATGAAGTTGGTGGTTTTCATCACGTTCTTGCTTTTGTCACCATTGTGTTCTCTAGGTAATCACAAATCAAAACTCATATGTTATTTGGATTTTTAAACCGATTAAATATGATTTACGTTATCTCATCAATCGATATATTAATAATATACACCTTATATTCATATGTATTTTTTTTTGTTCCTTAGGGTTTGAGGAGGACCGTGGAGTTACTCATACTGATCATTATTCCTCAGACAATGTAAGCACTAAAAGAAAATCTGCTTAATTTAATATTTTTATTAATAAGAGTATTAGACAGTATTGAGAAGCTTAACGTGCAAAAATATGTAAAGGTTGTAGACAGTATTGAGAACCTGATGGACTATCCACCAGTAGGTCCCAACGTACCTGGTGGGCATCGTGCCAGACCTGGACGTCCTCCGCGTCCCATGATATGATGAGGATGTAGAACCAAAAATATTCACTCTTAATGGGCTCAATAATTTCGGCCCAACAGAGGAACCCTTAATTTAGAAGAAACAAAAAAATCTATGTATGGAAAAGAAAAAAACACAAAAACAACATCTATGTAATATTGGATCAATACATTACATCCTTCTCTTTCATTTTTTTTTTGGTCGAAGTAATACATTACATACACTCTAGTTATATATCCATGACTAGAGTGTCAAAAGTTTATCAATCCAGTAATCTATGATGTTCGTGATTCGATCAAATATTATCTACTACTTGTCCTGTGATTTCTACGGTTTTTACTTTTAGCTCGATTTTAATACGCTGAAAATAAAACTATAATTGATGCAATGCAACATCTATTAATGGCTCAGAGTCAGCATAACCAATGTACCATCACCAGTTCTTGGCCATTTTGGCACCGGCTCAACTTTTTACAGTCCGGTTTGAATTTTTTTTCGTTGAGTTGTTCTACTATTTACCGGTGAAGTTTCGCAAGGGAGGATAAAAATAAAAAACCGTGTAAACCCCGAAATAACCGACCTTAATTTTGTGTCAAGTTCGTTCAAGCTAACAAAAAAAAAAAAAACAAAATTGCTGTATCGCATTCACATTTAATAGTATAGAGTTCGGTTTACATCATCGATTTTTTTTCGCAACAACAAAATATAAATAGATATAATTTTCTCTATTATATGATATTTTTTAATTTTTTGATAAAGATCTTGGAAAAAAGAAGGAACTTGTCAATCATCCGGTTAAGTAAACCCGCTTCCACAATTAAACCGATAATTGTATTTCAGTATTCGTCCAAGAAAGTGTAAAGAGTGTCGTCTTTCTTGGTTTTCCGTCGACTAAGCAAAGCCTTGAGCAGTCGTTTGCTCTTGCTAGGTTGTTGTTGCTCTGTTTCTTTCTGGTTTTCTTTCTCGCACGCAACCCGAACCGAAGCCGATCTTCTTGGTTCTGATGGGTACTGGAAAAAAATAACATGCAAAAGAAGAAGAATCAATTCAAGAAGACAAAATTTTTGATGAAACAAAATCCTTTTTTGGTTGCTTTTTTACCCGTATAGGAGTAATAGCTCTGCTCTTGCTTGGTGTAGTTGGCCGGCTGATTGATGCTGATTTCCGAGTAGCGACTGATCCTGATCTTAGCAGCGGAAACCGATGTGGTGAAACTGATCTCTTATCTGATTACAAATCACACAAAAACATGTCAAAAAGATCGGTTTTTTAAGACTCTATAAGTTCAACGAAAACACCAAACTACTCACCTTGCTCTTTCTTTGGCATGGTGGACGTAAACGAAAAGGTTGCTGATCGTTGAGGTGGTTTCCGTGGAGGTGGAGTATGAGATGTTGATTTTCTACAAAAGGGAATTAGATTGTAACGCAAGTTTAAAAGTCATCTGGTTTCAAAACTTGTTTTGGCAAGGAGTATTTACCTAGCAGGTGGTGGAGGTGTTTCTCGGATTGTAGCACGCACAGCTTTAAGAGAGTGAGACCAACCAAAAACCAAATCAAGAATCCAGGTTAGGGAATGAAATCTTGAATCTTGGATTGTACACGACTAAGAAACATAGGATAATATTAAATTACCATTTTTGAATTGGTTCCAATCATCTGAATCTTCCAAACTGCTTCCAAAGTACTTAACTTTTTCAAGATTGGTAGCAGTCATAATTTCACCCGCTGATAAAGAAGTGCAGCTTTAGCTCGTGAGTCTCGGAAACTTCTAACTCGAGTGCGACAGAGAGAAAGAGAGAATTTACCGGGTAAGATGTATCGTTTATGGAACTTTGGAGTGTCAATAACAAGCGATTGCTGTGAACGCCCTTCATGATCCATATACTCTTGGCACATCCTTAGCCTCTAAACCACCATCCCCATTGTTTATATCACGACATAAACACGAAAAGAAGAAAACAAATCAGTAAGCTGAACAAGAACCTAAAGTAAGGACCTTTACACATAAAGACAGCTTTGGTGAGGAACTTTTATGTACCTGTTCAATGCAAGATACTCTTAGTTCGGTCTCTGATACTACATCGACCTTTTCATCGATAAAGTCGTTTACTTTATACGTAATAGAGCCTAAATGGTCAACTGTATTAACCAGAGCCTTCACCGCGTAATCTTTCAGTGTCTCTACAACTCTGCATTTAACTCGGAAAAACAATTTGTATTGAGAAAAAAGGAACAGTTTTTATGACACAATTAGCCTTAAGCACTGCTGAGTACTGTAACTCACATTTGCCTCTTGTCGTCGGTTGTGTAAGATAGTTCGAAATACTCAGCTGCTGAATACAACTGCGTTCGCAAATTCCTCAAGTCCTGAGAACAAAAGAATAAAAACAGAGAGCATTTCCCATATTAACATTCACGGATTTGAAAAACGAGATATGAATGAAAATTTTAACTGATGCTTAGATCTTCAATCGCAGAGACAATTATCATTTCACTGATCTATCGCATAGAATGAATGCTACAAAATATCTGTGGTCGATAGAGCAAAATATATGCAAATACAGAATCTACCTTAAGACCATCAGAGAAGAGCATGCTTTGCTGCATAGAGACCTCATCGTAATTCGATGCTTCTTGAGACTCGGGCATTGTAGCCGCCGCAATCTTCTTTTCTCCTTCAAGAAAGGGACAGTGGAATCTCTCAACCTTGTTTTCCTTGTCACTGTGGAAAAAAAAGATATAACCAAGAATGAAGATAGATAAACCCTCGTTCTGTATAGCTATTTCTTTCTAGATTATCCAAGAACACTTAGCATACAGTATGAGCATAAAAGATGACGATCTTGTTCAAATTGCTATTCTCAGACGATGAAAGAAGATCAAACCAATCTATTCTTAATAAGGAGAGAGTAATCTTCAAACTGTAGGATAACAGCAATCAATAAGGATAGTGATGTTCAACCTTAGATTGAATTTCTTTTCAAGAAGAGGGTAGATCTTCTGAGATAGAATCTCTAGGAACAAATAAACTCTGTTGCGCAGAAGTTGTTACCATCTTCAAAAACAAAACTTTTACTTTGATCCATATCTCTAATCTGATAATAGAAAAAACAGAGAAAAGTAGAATCCATAGCTCTCTAAAGCAACTTAGAATTTGATCTGAAGCAGATAGATAATCTTTTATTACTACTCTTCTAACTCTAATAGAACTTTTATAAAAAATTCCCAAGAAGGAAACTATGGATTAAACAACACAAAAAGAAAAAGGGAAACTCTGGGAGAAGGTGCAATTGTTTTTGTTTATGAGAAAGGGAATAATTTTTGAAATTCAGTAATACAATTTTCAACAACCACAGATCAATAATACTTCAGACAATATCGTCTAATTTACCATGAGCACCTCAAGAACATTAGAGAACTACAATTTTTTATCATAGCAGATAAACAGGCAAGCAAAACCCAGGTCAAGTTAAGTCCTAAACTTTTTTAGAACAAAAAACACTAAAACCCAGAAACCCTCAAGAACACTAAAAAAGCTTTAACTCTTAAACCATGAGAGTAGAACTGGCATAACCAAACTCGAATTCACAAGTTAAACCCTAAGGAAGTCGATAACTTTCTTGAAAATGAAAAAGAAAATCACTCTGCCAAAAAGTTTCGACCTTTCCTAATTGCAACCAAAATTTAAGATGATGAGAGTGGAATCAAACCTACAAAATGTGATTACTTAACCTAACCTTCTCACTCTTGTTCCTCGCTGGTGTTTTGCTCGAAGGAAAGATTCAATTCGTTTGAATCAATGAAATTTGGAAGACAGTAATAACACAGAGAAAGCTGAAGGGAGTGGCTTTTATTCTCTCGATTGGTTTTTTTATTTCCTTTATTGCCATAGATTTCATTTTACCGATCGAAAATGAACTTTTAAAAAAGTTAATGAAAAAAGATTTGCAAAAATATATCAAAATAAAGGTATCACATTTTGTTATAATAAATTTTCTTGTCACTTACAAAACACGAATGAAGTTCACAATATTTAAATAATTATCGTCACAAAAAAGGTATGATCTAGAAGTTATATAGGTATAAAACGTAAAAAATATATATATAATATCAAGCATACATATGTAAGTTTAAATGTAACTTTAAAAAAAAAAGAATAAAAATCAACAAAAAAGTAACTAGAAAGAAAAAAAACTATTTTAGTTTAAATGTTAGACAAATGTTAGACCGGGATTTATTCTTAAAAGTCAGACCAAACGTTAAATATATATATAACTTATATATATATAAAAAACAGTAAATACATGTACTCCGTTTTTTTACTTCTCCTTAAAATTAATGAATCAAAGCTTAAACAAAACGATATACATGAATGATGAAGACATGATAATTTTCTGTTGTTTTTGTTAACGAAATACGTATGAGTTTCTATGTAAGTAACAAGCTTATGATCATGTCGTGCGTGCTTCAAAGATAACAATTTCATGTTTAAAACCAAAAAAAAAAAAAACAATTTCATGTAAATTTTTAACGAATTAATTTTAATGAAAAAAAAGGAGCAAACAAAATGAAGAGCATACACAATGATTTTAGGGAAGCACGTCTCTGGACAACAATGGAATTGTTTAATATATTATCTAATTAAAACTATATAATTCCATGAATGTTTTCCTCTGTGTCATTCTTCTTTTACTGAGAAGTTTTTAGAATGGCTGATCATCATTTTTTGCTCCCCAAAGTTATATCATCAATTATTTCCTACCACCAACAAATTTTTTGGTGCAACCAATTAAATATGGGATTCATTTTTCTTTCGGTTGCATTATTTTAATTTAGACATTCAAACTTTGAGTCACATATTTTAATTTACCTTTTTTTTTAATTTTCAATCTAATATCCTCAAACCGGTTTACTTCGAATATCTATTTTTAGAATCTTCTCATAATTACTCTTTTTAAAGAGAGTATAATTTTGACACTTTTTTGTTACATAAAGAGTGTCATTTTTTTATTTTAATACAAATTTAGACAAAATATTTATTTTCTAATCTTGAATCTTATATATAAAAGACAATCAACTCTCTCTAGCTGAGTGACACATCAGCAATGGAGAGAGTGATATGTGGCACATCCAAAAATTGATAAAATAAATAATTAATTAAATTTAAAGCAAAACACATTAAAAACATAAATAAAGATTAATATATATATATACATTAGAATGCAATTCAAATTTAATTTAAATATAGAAAAACTTATAAATTTTATATAATACAAGATTTTTTAGATGCACTATTCTATTTTCTTCTTTCAAATGATTTAAATTTCATTTTCAAACTAAAAATATATTAAATTTTAATGCAAATAAAAAAAATTAAGACTGAATAAATTACGAAGTTTCAAATATTCTTATATAAAACTTCAACTAATAAATTAAAAACACACAAAAATATTTAATAAACGATTAAAGAGATAACAATTATTAAAAAAAAATTAGTATAAAGAAAGATGTGCACGTAAAAATGTCATACATGAATTTAAATTAAAAAATAGAATCAATAAAATATATATAACTAAAAAATTCAAAATGGTAAATTGAAGAATTTAACAAGTATTATATTAGTAAGATTTACAAGAATAAAAAGAATATGAAGATCGAAAAACAAAAAAATATTCCTCTCTGATATTAAACGTATATTTATAAGTGAGTTATTACGTTTTCATACAAAATTTAAAATAGTTTATTTTTAATCCCTTATTATTTTGGAAGAAAAATTAGACTATTTGGCACAACCGGTGTAGAAGAGATTACAAATAATGTATCATCAAAAAGAAATTAAGGAAAATATAAATATTTTAAACGCAAAAACATTGATAATAAACATAAAATTCAAACAAATTTTTAAAATATAATATTTAAATATATATTAAAACAAGACGCGCGTATATACGCAGGTTTTCTCCTAGTTAAAGTAATTAAATATGATAAAATTCTAAAAGCCACTTAAAAAATTGTCTAAGAGTTTAGTGATTGGTGTCGATGCTAATTGCATTTAATTATCATAATGATTGTTGTTGACTCAATTTAGAAATAGTGTAACGGTTGAACCATTGTTATAAATAATTATTTGTATCTAGCGGACTATATTGGTAAATATATTAGATTGATAGCTGACTATAGTTGTATATAAATACAAAGATTTACATTCACTTTCTAATTAATAAAGTATCATTTTTATATATAAAAAAACATCTATCAGTTCTTTCTAAATCCAATTATGGTATCAGAGTTTTAAAAATTGGTCGTTGGTGAAAATTATATCTTTTGTGTTAATTATTTTTAATGGACAGGATAAGGGAAAGAAAAAGTGGTGGAATTGACATATCCCATATTAACTCAAATGTTCATTGGTTCCGCTTTGTTGCTAACTTGCTTATAGCCTTTTAAAAATCTCATGACCTATTTTGCTTTCAAGTCTTTTTTTTGTTTGTCTTTTGTGAATCCAGGAAGGAAGATATGAATTATCACATCTGGATATATGATTTTGATATGGTTCAAAGTATTAGAGTTGTATCTTCCGAGGTTTCAGATTGGAGACGAGCCCAATCATAAAACAGAAGGACTCATTAACTTGTCAAAATATGATTATGTGACGAAGCTTGAAAAAAATACTCACAAAGCCTTTATTCTAATGGCTGACAGATAGTTTTTTGTGCCTAGTTATCAACGTCGGGTTAAGAAAAAATGGTGGTGCTCAGAAACGAGATGGGTTAAATTTTTCTAGTCAATTAGTTCATTGTTTATTATCCTGACAGATTATGACAGAAAAACCTAATGAACTATGCATGATTTGGGATCTTTGCCCAGGGTGATGATACATGATTTTGTAAATTGACGACTGAGAAACCACAAAAGGTGCAGCAGAATGAGATTTGCTTTTTCGGTCTTATAGATCCTCTTCCTTACATGTTATGTCTCATATATTTACTTTTTCCTAGATAATTTTTCATCAATATAGCATAGAGTTTTTGTTTTTCTTGTGAATGGGCCTATTGGCCAGAATTTTGATTTCAATGTAATAGAAATTTGATAATACCCGGTGAAATTAGTTCTTTCTTCCTACTTGGTGATTAACTTTTGTTTGAGTTATCTGATAAGTGATAACCTTGTGTTTGAAAGCTCAGGTTGTTTGATATACATGTCATATGAAAATGATGGATAAAGGAACATTAGTTCATATTCATTGATAACCTTGTGTTTGAAAGCTCAACTTGTTTTCTCTAGGATGTCTCAATGGTGTTGATCATGTTGCTTGGGTGTGACACGCTATGTTCTGTTGCTTATCAATCACGTTCTTGAATTGTTTACTGTTGATTTTATTTCGCAACCATGCATCTACCATTCATTAATCACAGATGGTTTGTGTTGAACTTTTATGTTGCTCAAGTGGATTTTTTTAAAGGTTTGATGAATGCATTAAGCTTAAAAGTAACAACAGTTGTTGTTGGGATACCAGGGTTGCTGGCCACATCAAGGATCATTTATTAGTGTTGTCACTCCAGATACTTTTATCTTGTATAGTGTTCCCAAGCTATGATTTCTCGTGATATATTATTTTTTAGTTCGAAAACCCCATGGTGATTTGTTGTTTCTTCTTCTCAGTTCTCAGTGTAGGTTGTGCAGAAACATCGAATGACTACATGTGGTGAGTTGTTCTCTAATATCTTAACGAGTAAATAGCTTTAATTTGTCAATTGTCGAACTGTACTTAGAGAATGGATATTCATATTGACTTTGGTGATAATGTTTTGGTAAAGACAAGGACGAAGCAGAAGTTTGGGTTGTTGGTTTTTCATAATCTTAAAAAAAATTGAACGACCACCTTACAGTTTGGAGCATCATCTTACCACAGGTTCAAGTTATTCAACCCTCTACTGAGACTTCTGAACCAAACTGGTTGGGAAAAGTTCTCTTGATATACGGAATCCAATACTATCAAGCTACCTAATGATTTGATGGTTCAAATTCTTCCCAACTATTATTTTTCTCGACCAGTTTACGTTTACTACCATTGTCGGTGTGGAGACAAAATATTTTTTAGAACACATGGAAAGGTACATCTACCAAAATAGTTTGCAAGATATCCATGAGCTATCTCTTTTCTAAATTTCCCTTTATTTCTTTTTGTTGTTTTCTTTTTAAAAGTAAAAGTGATTGTGTACTCTGTTACCTGTGCAGTTTCGGCTTGGAATGTTTCCATGTTTCGACTGTAAGTATAGCCGACAAAGAACTTGATCTTTAGCAAAACTCATTCCAAAATGTTTATATTGAGCTTAATTTGTTGGTTTATATACTTCTGGTGGATCGGTTTAACCAGACCAAGCCCTATTCAAGGAAATCAAAGTAGACCGTGACACACAAAAAACTCGAGAGTACATACATATATATTCACTTATTAATGTCATATACAATTAGTGGATGTAACAAAGAAGATATATTCAAACAAGATAATTAACCAACCACACAAATGTAAGTTTTTATTCAAGAAACCAACAAAAAAAGAAAGAGATTAAAATACTTCTTCTAGTGATCATGTCTCCAGCTTCTCTTCCCAAACCCGGTAGGACTTTGACTAGGACTAACCGGTTTACGTCGAATATCCATTTTTGGGTTAGGACTCCTAGGACCGGGATAACTACTTGTTACTGCTCCACCGGAACTTGATGAATCACAACCCGATCCGTTAATAGAACCGTTTTTGGTGGAGGAGTTCCAATACGGCATAAAAGATGTTCCTTGAAGCTTCACGGTCGTGCCTTGGTCACGAACTTTAGCCTTTGCAGATGCAGTTGGAGCCATATAGCTCGGTATATGGGTTGGGCTTTTACGTTGCTTATGGGCTTGTCTATATGATCCTAAGTCTATATACTCTCGATCAATCATACCGATTATCTTGTCCTTGAGGCTAGTCGGAGTGGTCACGTCCATTTCCACCGTCTTCTCCGATACTTCATCAGGTGTGGTTGTACCAGCTGTGGTCGCCACGGCCGTGGGGAAAGGTGGATATGGAGGAGGATTATATTGTCCAGGGTTGGTTTGACGGCCTGTGTATGGTTGTGTAGACATCCAATGGTCAAGCCAATTCCAAGCCCATTGGGGTCTATCAGGCCCATTAACAGAAAATCCAATTGCATCATCATCATTTGTGTGTTGCATTTGCCGCTTCAATATGAAAACAGTAATCAATCATAAGGAATGATGTCAAGTATAAGTAACTAATACATAGATTTCAAATTTCAAATTTTCATGTGTAACAATAATTTCCATATTAAATTTTTTAACGAATAAAAACCTATTTTGGGAGAAAAAGTCTTTAGGAAAAAGAGACATGACCAACCTGGTAGGTGTACGCATAAGCAAGAGCCCTCTCTCTTTTCATCATTCCCTCACTCCTCTCTTTTTCCTGTATATTAAAATTTACAGTGAACTAATACTTTGTCATTTCATCTAAGAGAATACTAACAGTGGAACATAGTAGTACGTAAGATTTTTCCACATTACATTTCCTGGAGTTTGGTATACGCTGGTTCGGTTCACTTCGTGCAATTTTTTCGTTTTCTCTCGATCGGTTTGGAGATTCGCAAACCCTACAAAGCCATACAAATACTATGTTCACCATGCCATTATAATTTGTACTGAATATCTTTTCAATACGGTATGTACGTACGTTTGTTCGGTTTTTCCATCCCAGACCGCTTCTCTTCTTCCTCAATTTGTTTCTTAAACCGGTCATTGGCCACTTGGAGCCTTCTTGCTCTAACTCGGCCTTGGACACGAACCAGAGCTTGCATACATTTCATAGTCATCTGTGCCTGTTTTCGTACGTGGTTGCCACGGACTAATGCTTGAAGCCTTACTAGTCCTTTCAAGGCACGCAGTGCTCGTCTTGCCTACAAAAGAGAAGAACAAAACCACGAATTTCAAACCGGCCATTATTTTGGGTAAACCGGACTACTTAAGATTTCTGGTTTCGCATTAGCTTACAACTACATCTATATATAATAGAAAATGAAATAAAAGAACTATGCCGCCAGTCAATAATTTGTATACTAAACTCTAAATTTCTTTAATACCAGTTTAACGACAGTACTCAAACTGAATTTAGTTGTACCGGATTCTAACCTAAATGCATTTCGATATTAGAGGTAAAGATAACCGGTAAAAGTTTGTGATTAAGTGGTAGATAAAATTTGTTAACCAAACAAATAGGAGTAATATTTAAGGGTCGAAAATTACCAGATAGCCCCTGTAGTGTGATTGGATGAGCACGGCGGCACTATCTTCCTCCGTCCGGTGGTTGTAGCCTGCAAGCCGAACGACTTTAGCAGCAGCTTGTGCGGCTGCAACGGCTGCTTCGGCAGCAGCTGCCGTGGCTATAGCCACAGCCATGGCGTGTTTTCTCTCTCCAACGTTGGTTGCCGGAGTAGAAGCTGTGCTCTCGACGTCATGTGAGATCTCCGGCGAACTTTCCGCCGGGAAATTTTCAAAAGATACGACTTCTTGCGTGTCGTGTTGCTGCTGCCACCTATCGGCGTCGTTGTTGCTAACGTTGCTCTCTCTCTACAAATAGTAATTATCATTTTAAATATTTCTATCTTTACACAAGTTTGTTCGTTTATGATTACTTCCTTTTCGTTCTATATTTTATACTTGAAAGTGTGTAGCTTTTTTTTTACTATCATTACTGCTACCACTAGCTAGTATTTCGTTTTGTGCATGGTGACTTTTATGTTATATTATAATCTAATTTGATAAAAGACGAATTCAAACTAAAAATGTAGAAGCTAGTCTATATATATAATGATATATTGTCATTGTTAGTCGCAAACTATAATCCAATTTTATTAAACGCATTTTTATGTTGTCAACTTATTAAACGCATATTTAGTTATCAAAGGTAATATTAGTCCAATTTTTTTCACAAGATCACAGAGAATCAATAAGGAATTAGATCAGTTGAGATCCAAAATAAATAGAAATTGACAAAAATAGTGGGGCTAAACTTTGGATACTGGTAAAAAAAAGGACATATACTATAGTCATGTTAAGATATGCCGATCTATACTCTATAGATACAAGTTGACATGAATAAAGATATATCTATAGGTGGGGAAATAAATGGGTGGAGTGATGGCGAGGGAACAAAGCAATGCACATGAAATTTGGGAGAAGATAAAAGATCTTTTTAGGTGTCATGAAAATCATATTTCAGTGCTCTTATAAGGTGCTCTTATAGTCCATCTCTTTCAGAAGGGGACCAATCTTTTTCGGCTTTTTATTCATAAATATATATATAGATACATTAATTTCTGTAACTCAACTTGTCATGCATTTATAAGTTAAACGGTCATATTATTTTCCCCCTTTTTAAGCTAAAACATAAATATATCTTACGGACACTCATTAAATAGCGCAAACATAAGGAAACAACAAAGTTTAATTTGCAAAAAGATTAACTGAATTCTCTCTCTCTCTCTCTCTCTCTCTCTCTCTCTCGATCGATAGTACAATGTAGTGAGTTAATTTGTTTTGCAGACTTTCACAGGTTGATAAAACTGAGTTGAGAAAAGTATAAAAACTCTAATAAAAAGTGATATTTGAGGAAAAAAAAAAGTGATATTTTTTGGCCAACCAGTAATATCAATATTGCTTAATTTAAGAAGAAAGAGACATTAAACCAAAATTGCTTATTAGTTAAGAAATAGTTATGGGCTCATTATAGTATATCTTATTCTTGAAGTTACGTTTGTTATTTACTGCTAAACTAATTAAAACTTTATGTATCAATTCTTTCTTTCTTTCTTTTTGGGTAAAATGACTTTAATGTTCTATATTAAAAATTTAGATCCCAATACTCTAAGTTACCCACCTAAAATTCTAATTTTCCGTAATATGTTTAAAATACACATAGTAATGATGTTGTAATTACCTTTGAATCTTTAGGAGAGGATTTAAAGACTTTCTTCTTCACCGTTGAGAACCACCCAGTACTTCCTTTCTTCCCCATTTCCAGCAAAACTCTGTGATCATAAGCTCTATTAATACTGAACAATTATATTAAAAGTACTTATAATCAAAGTTCCCAAAAAATGGCTTTAAATTTGACATTGCAAAATCAATTCCAAACGTAGCCAAAACCAGAATGTATCAAAATGAGTAAATAGACATGCCTTAAAACACATTGTAATATACATGCGTTTATATATAACATTGCCATATATCTCATCATGCAATCAGTATACAAAAATTAGACATAAATGTATATATGTGAACTTACATGTTTGTGCGATGTGATCAAACCATTGAAGCTATTTTTGAAGTTTTGAGAGAGAGAGAGAGGGGGACAGAGAATGAGAGAAAGATGGGAGGTGTGAGAGAGAGAGAGAAGTAACACAGAGTTAAGTTGAGAAGGAAGAGGCGTCATTTCACCACCGATAATGAAATCATTAACGGAGTCACGTGGGGTTCGGTTAAACGCCGTTAAGTGTTTTTACGAAGTTCACGAGGTTTTCTACTTTTGTCTTTTTCTTTGAGATTTTATTTTTAACGCCAATCACCTTTTTTGGGTATTATTAAGTCTTCTGACATTTGTGATGATCGAAAACAAAGAGAAAGAAGACAAGTGAGCCCATCATTAATATATAAAATAATATTTGACTTTTCGTAACTCTGTGGACTTGTATGGACCTAATTCCATATATACATATTTCTGATAAGAAGATGTATACTTCGACGTAAATATATTTTTATAGTTATCAGAGAAAAGCTTCAGAACTGGCTAATCCTCAGAATAATTAGAAAAAGAATTGTACATTTCGTAAGATATATTAGCCTAGCTTGATCACATTCGAAAAATATTTTAAATTATATTGTATGTTTTTGGTAAAATTAATTTGTATGTTGTTGGTAAAAAGAATTGTATCTAGAAGACTAGATATGATATTCTCATGCTTAAATACTTTTTTCCTTTATCATATAGGTTTGTGAGATTATGAGTGTTTTATTAGCAATACTAAAAATGTATATGCTGGTCCCATATTGTTTGCATTGATACATAAATTTACGGATTGTTTTATTACAATTGGGTGATATGAACTTAGATCTATTGGAATTGTTTTTGAGTACGAATGAAAAATTAAAAAAAAATTATTTCCCATTGGAGTGTAATCTATAAATTGGTTGATGAATTGCAAAATTTGATATTTCAATGGACTGTAATATCAAATGACGCCGTTAGTACGTATTTTAGTTTTGTAGATGTCAATTAAATAAGAATGGAATAAAACAAAAATGACAATGTGAAGTTGTTTTTATAACGACGACCTAACTTCTTTAGGCGGACCCAAGACCAACACCACCTCCAAGTTGGACCACCTTTCGATTTCACTACTCATTGAGTCTCTCTCACACACACACACACACGAATAGCTATAAAGTTTTTTATGCACCAAATACTGTGAGATTAGATCAGTAGATCACGAGAATGGTAGAGATATGAGATCTGTATTAATAATAATAAAAAGGCTTAAACAAAACAATCCTTCGAGATATGCTATATTGTACTTATTTTTCTTCATATTTATGGTAATTGACATCTCTTATTTTATTATTTATGCAATTGGATCATTTCAGTCGTTTTGAGGTTTGTACAGTATTTATACAAAGAACACAAAATGAATCATTGAATCTCATGGACTTGGAAAAGTTAAAGAATGTTTGTATTGACATTTGAAGAAAAATGTCGGATTTCAAGTTGACTTTTTTGTGTCGACGGATTTCAAGTTGACATTGTCAATGTCTCACGACTCTCATCATTCAGCCTTTCCGAAGCTTAATGGGCTTTCTAAAGGAAAAATACAAACTCATTTAGCAAAAAAAGGCAAAATTGTTGAACTTCTCCCTTGTTGTTGGAACACTCTTGACTTTCTTCACTCTTATTAGCTAACTCAGGTTTTTTTTCATTTTCTCTATTCTCACTCTCTTCTCTCTCTCTAGTTCTCTGTTTCACTCATTATTGTTGTTTGGTTGTTCTAAGTGAAAACAAGAAGAGAGAGATAAACTTTAAAGACTACATTTTTATATATGGGATCCAAAAGATCATTCTACAAAAACATAACACACACATACTTGTACTACTTGATACAACTCTAGCACTTGGACTCTAGTCTTAACCACTTCTCCTAGTCCATACCTCTAATACAAGCTAGACTAGTTGTACAAGCAATCTTACTTCAAACATCAAAAACTCTAACAACTCTTAACCACTCTAACAACTCCTAATCCCTTCTAACTCTAACATAACTTAGTTAGCTTTAACCAAACTAATTTCTGGTTCACTCTTGGGCTGTAGTAGAAAACATATGCCCACTTAATTCAGTAGCCTAAATTTCTTTCTCTTGTTGACTTCTTTTCTGTGGCTTTTTCTCTTCTTCTTTCTACGAGGCACGATCTGTGCTTTTTGAGCTTGCTTGCTCTTCTTCTTTCTTTTCCTTTTTATCGATATCTACTTTCTCTTCTTGTGAATGTTCAATCAAAGAATTTAACTTCAACAAAAATACATCCTTGCAGACGAAATTAGAATGAAAAAAATGATAATACAATAAAAATCCTCCGTTCATTGGATAGTTATGAAAGAATGTGTGTTACTAGAAAGAAACGTGTATTGTGGTATCCCAAAATGAAGAACACATGCTTAAACCAATCTTCAAACAAGTAGATGTGAAAAGTTTTTGATACCCAAACCAGAACCATAAAGCTGGTCAAAGAATAACAATTCAGAGAAAAAAGAGCCCTGAGATTTAATTAAACTAGGCAAAAATAGGTAAAAATATAGCCCATACAAGTTCAATTTGTTGCATTGGAGAGAGAGTAAGAAAGAATCTTAAATATGATAGTCTTATATGGAATGAGATCAATATCAAATGAATAAATGAATGTACATCCAACTCAAATATAATGTAAAAATTCAACTCATTAGTACAATCAAATAAATAGAATGTAAAAATACTATCATTATCGAATTCTAAACATAGTCAAATTTTAAAATACCAAATACGTTCACACAATAGAAGAAAATAAATTAAATGTAAAATTTTGATATTGGGTGGGAAATTACCTAGTATATTTTTAAAAATAAACTGATTAAATCAATTTGAAATATAATTGCTGACGTGTCTAGGCCCAAAAAGAAAGGAAAAATATTTGGCTTTTATCTCCAGTAGAAGACCTTGCATTAAAACCTCTGTGAGACCAAAGAAGAAGGCGAATCAAGCACCGAGAGAGAGAGAGAGAGGAAGAGAGTGAGAAAGATAGATTCTCCGATTATAACATTGAAGCAGAGCAGTAATGTATCCGACCGGTCAACAGGTTAGTTCAAGAATTTTTCAGTTTTGTTACCTAGAAAATTGCAAACAAAAGAAGATTTGTCGGACTGTAATCTCTCGTATGCGATCAATCTCTCTGGCGATTCTGGAGAAAAAGACTCGTAATTGTATCTTTCTGGTGAAATTTCTCGAATTTTGTTCCGTCGATTTTGTTTCTTTCAATTTGCATGCGACTACATTGGATGCGTTTTGTTCATTGGTTTGAATGCAGTTGCTTATTTGTTCATTTCCTCGTTAACCAGATAAGCAAATTTGAGAGTTGCGAAAAGAGGGTTTATATTTCAGTCAGATTTTTACGAATTTGAAATTTAGGGTTTTATGAAAGGCATGGACTTTTTTAATCAGATTTTTGCATCCAATTGTAGATTTCGTTTCAGACCTCCCATTCGGCAGTTCAAGATCCACCAACGAGGATGCTTGTGGATCCAAGAGAAATGGCGTCACCAGTTCCAAGAGTTGTAACCCAGAATAATGGAGGAGGAGAAGGGGGAGGGATGTCTCAGGCCGAGTTTGCTATGTTCAATTCCAGGAGGCTTCAGTCTGATCTTGAAGCCATGGGCAGAAAAATCAAACAGCACGAGGATAATCTGCTATTCCTCAAGTCTCAGAAGAACAAATTGGATGAATCGATCCTCGATTTGCAAGGTTCTAGCTTTGCTTCCTCCTACGTTTTAGCAGAGGAAAAAGTTTGTTCATTTAGAGTTCTGTGAGAGAATATAGTCTCCGAATGTGAGGTCTTTTTGTTTTCTTTACTTTTGCAGTTCGTATGAGCCAACTTCAATCATCGGCAACTCCTATAAGCGAAAACTTTGGTGACAATCATCAGGGTGAAGATGTCGATGAACAGATCCTCCGGTATGAAAACTCAGCTGCTGGAGTTTTAGGTCTTGTTCAATCTCGCCATGGCTCGCAGGTTTCTCAGTTGACGCTGACAAAAGGAGTCGTTGGAGTTGTAGCGCAACTGGGGAGAGTCAGTGATGAAAACCTGAGCCAGTTAGTCCCATTCCTCACTGTCACAGTATGGTTTGTTTTTTTAATCTGAAACTGATTAGTTTCTCTTATGGTACATTGAAAATGCAGGGCTTTGTCGGATTATCTAGGGACTCGCTCGATGTTGGCACTTGTATGCAAGGATTACGAAAGTGTCAAGGGTTTAGAGAGTTATGACAATCAAGGCAACGTTGATAAGAATGCTGGCCTTCACGGGCTTGGCGCTTCGATTGGCAGAAACATTGAAGGCCATTTTGATGCCATCTGCCTTGAAACTCTGAGGTACTTGTTCTTGTTTAGCTCCAAGTGTTTTAAATACTCTTTCATCTGCGATCCTTTTCTAATACCTTTATTTGGTGACCTTTTAGACCGTATGTTGGCCAGTACATAGCTGATGATCCGCAAAGAAGGCTTGATCTTCTGAAGCCGAAATTGCCCAACGGCGAGTATCCTCCTGGGTTTCTAGGATTTGCTGTGAACATGATACAAATCGTACCAGCTTACTTGCTCTGTGTCACAGCAAATGGATATGGTCTTCGTGAGACCTTGTTCTACAGTCTCTTCTCCCGCCTTCAAGTTTACAAAACAAGGGTTGATATGATCAATGCCCGTCCTTGCATAAGTGATGGTGCTATATCTTTGGATGGAGGAATCATCAGATCAGGTGGGATCTTCACGCTTGGAAGCTGGTAAGATTCTCACAACTCTGTAACCTGGAAACTTTATTTCCCTCTTCGGGTTGTTTTCATTTCTTCTCATGTTTTCCACTGTTCTGAAACCAATGCCAATTTCAGTGATGAGGTGAACATAAGATTTGCAAAGCCAATTGCTTCACGTGTGATGGACAATTATAGTGAGACGGAGAAGCAAATGAGAGAGATGAAATGGAAGAAGGATAAAACGCTGGAGGACATAAAGCGAGAGCAAGTGCTCCGTGAAGAGGCTGTGTTCAACTTTGGCAAGAAGAAAGAAGAGTTTGTTCGATTCTTGGCTCAGACCGCATACTAAACATGCATGTGCTTCTAAAGGAATCCTATATTGACTTTAAGAACTTGCTTCCAGTCTTTTAGTTTTTGATAAATTGCTTCCATAACCAAAAAACCGTTAGGTGTTCCTGGAAAGCTTAGTTGACTGGTTTGGTTTAGATCGGTTAGCTTTCGGTTATGTATTTCTAGACTTTTTTTCGGGGTACATATGATGGAAATTTGTTATATAACTCATCTCTCTTTCTAGTCTAGTCTATGTTTCTAGTTTGGAAATCAATGTTCACCAACCATCTCACTCACCATCTACTTCAAATCATTGTCTCAAATGGTTACAAATCTTTAATTTCTTGTTGCATATATATGCACATCAAGTGGATTATTCTTGCTATAAAATTTGAAACAAGAATAAAACTTGAAAAAAAATATTGCCAAAAGCTTATTGTCTCAACCAAATCAGGTTAAATAGTGAATATAAATAGAAACTATAATGAACTCGAGCAAACGACAATAAGATGGAATGTGGATCCAAACCGAACTGTTGGATCCACCTACTTCCTCTCTTTGAATCACCTGCTTCTTCTCCTACCTCTACCTAGAACCTGTCTTGAGATTTAGAAAGCTAAAAGTAAAACTTTTTTTGTGTGTATTAAGTTTGATCGTAAAATTTTGATTATTGTACTACTTTATTAAACCATATAAATCATTAAATCTTTAAAAAAATAGATCCTCCAAAAAATTATTAACTCGAAGACTCTAATCATATATTTGATGAACTTATATATTTCAACCAAATTTAGCATTGTATTTTAAAATAAAAATTACAGCTAATCAATAGGATTGTTGACAAAAAAAAAATTAAAACATAATTATAATTGTTCCACTAATGTCAATTTTCTCCACTTATGTAATTTTTTCTATGTCAGGTTAGTGTTTGCTTTAAATTTAATGACAATTTTATTTATAATAACTAGAAAAAATCAATCTTTCATTCCATAATTCGTAGCTTGATAATCAGCATGTATATTTAGTATAAACAATTTCGATAAATACACTTACTTGCCAAAAATATACATTTGTTTGACAAAGCATTACTATAATTTATGCTATTAATAGATGTGTTTATTTATAATTTTATAATATGTTATTTAGATCTCTATCATGATATTTTGAATTTTGATATTTCTTGTATTTAGTTGGAATTTCATCGTATCTTGAAATATATATTTAATACTATAAAGAGAAAAAAAATTGAATATAAGCAATACTATACTTATATAATCACATTATGTGACTTATATAATCTTGTTATGGAGTAATTTTGATATTTGGCCTCTTATCATTTATTTAAAAATATTTTCAGTTTTAAAAAAAAATATCACAACAACAAAACAGTCTCAAAGACTCAAAAGAAAAACAAGGAGAAAAAAGTGTTAAAAAAAAGAGAGAACATTTGCCAACTTGTTCAATTAAAGCAAAATGATAAAGAAATCATAGCTTCATAGACTCGAACTTTAGACCTAGATATTAAAAAAAAAAAAAAAAAAAGCCTCGGCCATTCACAAATATTTTGAACTTATGGGCTCCCAAGGACATGCTTCATGAGCTTCGGCCCGGCTCCGCCTCCACCACATTTGCTTCTTCAACATCATTGTTATCCCAAAGCATCTTTACCTTCTCTTCCTTTTCTTCCTTTTCTTCCCCTTGTTTTGGAGGAATTAGTGAAGCTATGCTGATTTGTGTACTCCTCTTCTTCGCTTCTGCTGCTTCTAACTCTTTAGCCTTTGCCTCCGCTTTCGATCTCTCTTTCTCATCAATAAGTTTCTGCAGATCATCCTCTCTTCCTCCTTTCCTCAGCTCTTCTTTCACAAACTCCTGCAATTCCTCACTCACTCTGACCGTTTCGTCGTCCAGCATCTCATCCACAATCTTAAGCATCTCGTCGAGTCTCCCAGCTTCACTTAACGCCCTCATGATAAATTTATAAGCCTCATCGTCCATCTTGAGCTTGTTCACCATCATATCGAAGAAGGACTTTGCATCGTCGAGTTTACCGGATTTAACCAACTGATCTTGCAACCGGTTATACACTGCCAAGTTTGGTCTTAGACTCGACTCAACCATCGTTTTGTAATACGCAGCTCCTTCGTCTATCTTACCTTCCTTGAAACAAGTATCCATCAACAGACCATATGTGTACTCATCAGGCTTCACCTTCTTCTCATCCATTTCACCGTAAAGCTTCTCAGCCTCGGCCAACAATCCGTTATCGCACAGCTGATTCATCAGATTGTTGAACGATAAAGTATCTGGACTACACCTAAAATCACCCATTTGCCTGAGAACTTCCATAGCTTCCTCAAACCTTCCTTCTGCACAATACCCATTAACAATCACATTAAAACTTCCCAAGTTCATAGCCAAAAGCCTCGGTGGATTATGTTCCTTCTTCATCGCATCAAACAACTTCAAAGCCTCATCGAACTTCCCATTTTCGCTTAAAGCCTCCAGCACGTAATTATAAGCCATAGCACTCATCTTAACCTTTGAGTTCTCTCCAATAGCTTCATCATAACACTCCATGGCTTCTTTCTCCATCCCTTTCATGAAATATCCTTTCATCAGTTGCCCATAAACCACACCATCTTCAACAAACCCACCAAGCTTCTCCTTCAACTCCTCATAAAGCTTAAAAACACCATCTGCATCAGATTTCTTCACACACCCAATCATCAGATGGCTATAAACAACAGGGTCTGCAACAAAACCTCTAACACCCATATCCTCCTTAATCTCCATCGCCTTCTCAAGATTATCATTATCAACTAAACCCTTTACCAGAATCCTAAAAGTAGCAATCGAAGGATTCAATGGCGCACCATCAATAAACAGCTTGTACTGTTCAAGAGCAACTTCGGGTTTCCTAACATCAAGATAAGCCTGGAAAATTAAGTTGTATGTGATGATATTAGCGGCGATACCAGCTTGATTGATGAAACCATGCAACTGCAGAAGCGCTCCGTATTTGGCTTGCCGGAGCTGCGCAGCCAAAACGGCGTTCACGGTGAAAATCGTCGGCCGGCAATTTGAATACACAGAGTGACGAGTGTAGAGAGCTGCTTCTTCCAGATCGTTCTCCCGAATCAATTTCAAGATATGATTGTGGAGATCGAGGCGTTTCCCGGTGAGAGCCGACACCGATTCTGGCAATTTCGGGACATTTGGGTTCTGGATAGGTCTAGGGATTTGAGGCTGCTGCTGCTGTTGCGGGGATCTGTTGAACGAATTAAGCGGTGGCTCCATGCGAAGACGACGCTTACGACGGCGACGTTCCGCGGCGGCCTCTTCCTGCGTCGCGAAAGACATGTGCCGGACGGCGAACAATGGCGACGGAACACGGGGACGGCAGGCTCTCGCGATTGTTTGCAGGTGGTTCAAAAAGACGGCTTTAGAAATCGACATGGTTGAAATGTTCGTTCTGGAGATTTTCTCAGTGGGAGTATGGAAAAAATGTTTCCAGAAAATGGGAGATAGGGTTCTTGTTAGGGTTTTAGAAGAGTTTGGGATTTTGGAGATGATGAAGTTGTGGGCTTGTTTGGGAACTGGGTTAAGTTTGTTTATGCGTGGGAGTAGAGAAAGACAGTGATGGAATATACGTGCGCTTAGGGCTTGTGGCTATTCATATCCGGGCTGTTTTGGGCCACACACCCGATTTTTAGAGTGATCCATTGTTTTTTTTTTTTTGTATGCAACAATTGATATATTTTTGTATTAGATTCTCAATTTGTGTAAACTTGTTTATTCGAAATCGCATGAGATATACTTGAATCCAGGTTAACAAAAACTCTCTTAAATAACAATATTATAAGTTTAGTTACAATATACCCACATACAAGACCCCCTGATTCGGGTGTATGAAATGCAACATAGATTGAGACATAAGGCGGACTCCCCTGTAAACCTTTAACCGGTTGGGCTAAAGCGGATAAAACCTTTGCTTTAGGATGCCAAAAATTATATAAAAGTTAAGAGCATCAAATTTTGAAATTTGTAGTGT
Source organism: Eutrema salsugineum (assembly GCF_000478725.1). Classification (NCBI taxonomy): domain Eukaryota; kingdom Viridiplantae; phylum Streptophyta; class Magnoliopsida; order Brassicales; family Brassicaceae; genus Eutrema; species Eutrema salsugineum. Next base: position 3,130,775 of record NW_006256858.1, read on the forward strand.
AATGTAGTAGTTTATATAAGAAATTATATCATATTGATCGCAGGTTCGAATCTTAAGCATGTTGTTTATGATTTTTTTTAACTATGAATTTTTTTTTGTTGGGTTTTAGACGGCAAAAACTCATGGATCGGTCTTCCTAAATAAGTTAGACAGGTTAAGTGGATTAGACCAAAGTCATTGAACAAATATCCGTTGGGCAGGTTAAATAGATTAGACCAAAGTCACTGAACAAATATGTTGATTAGGAACCAATAATGCATAAGAAAAACAGAATGGTGATCATACTTTTTTGTTGAATCTTTAAACAAAATCACATTTAAAAGCAGCTGCATCAGAACAGTAGCTTAAGGATTACTTTTAGGGAGATTTACTTGAATAACTCTAATTTTAACTAAAATTACTAGACTAACTTACAAAAAATATAGGTTATTCTAGTAAAATTATTACCCAAACTGCCCTTATAAAACAGTTATACGAAAAAATATTATAAAAATGCCATTATTAATTTATTTACACCTCAGCAAAAAAATCGAATTAATTACAGTTATGCCACCACACGTTTCGTATTTAATTATGTCTATTATGTTAAATCTATCAGTATAATAATGACAAAGTTATGAGCGTTTGGTAAAATTATTTGCGTTTGGTAGACTTAAAATGAAATCATAGACTTAATACCATAAGTTTATATCACGACACCACAAACTTATTCGCGATGACAGATTTTAAGGACAAATCATAGATTTTTTACGTAAAATCTATCTTCCAACACAGTAGAAATAATTTTAGTCGGTAGAGTTTTTGTCAAATGGCAAACTTAATAATTATTGGTAGATATATTTAATAAATTTACCAATAGACACGTCAAACTTATTTCAAATATGGCAGTTTTAATATTTAATACTTTAAATTTGAGACAGATTTAAGTTATTTGACAGAGTTATGCATCCAAGTGATGATATATTTGTTCTTATGGAAGCAGAGTTTTATTAACATTTAATAAGTCTATTAGTTAGCAGATTTATTTGGACATTAATTTTGTTTACTAGATTGACTTTTACGTTACGGTAGAATTATGTTTACGTTACAATAAACTTATATATATCTGTCGTTTGGTAACATATTTACAGTATTGTAGTAATGACAGACATGTACTCTTACTAGATTAACCTTTTTATTGATAGAAAATTTATTTTCAGCAGACATATATATTGCAGTTATGATAGATAAATAAGAACAGATTTAATTATTAGTTATGAAAGGTTTACTTTCTTTGACAGATTTAATTATGGAAATTATCCATGTCAGCATGTTTTTTTTAGCACATGCAACCGAGGATGATCTAGGGTTGCCGCACGTATTATCGAACATAAGAGTTTAACTTTTAGAGAACGATGTCTGTATCTACCTCTTTATCCTCCTCTTAAACTAATTATCGATATTTGTAGTTTGCATGTTCTCTTCTTATACTCTTTTCTTCTACGATGGATCAAGTGATTCTGGTATGTGGTCACTGGCGATTTGACAATTGCAGATGGCTGTTTGGGGTTGACAATTCTAGAGGATGCAAAATTCTGAATGCTAATAAGAGTACACGGTATGTTGATTTTCTTTGGATGGTGTTTGAAGATTACGGGTTAGATAATAATACACATGAGGTTAAGCTCAGTTACATGCTTCCAAAGAGGGTTCTTTGTAAGCTTACGCTACCACCTGTTTTTGTTGGCAATTGTAGACAATTTCAAGGTTTTCTTGGACAGTTTAGATCTGATACAGTTACTGTGCGTTGAAATAACGGAAAAAGTTGCCGGAAATGGGAAAGGAATGTGCTGTGAAGAAGGAAGACGTAAGATGAAGTGCAATGAAAATGATGTTGGTTGTAATACAAATGAAAACAATAAGGGTGGCAATTCTGGGTTTAACGAGGACGTATTTGACGACGATGAGGAGTTCAGATTTGATTGCTGTGATGATTCTGATGGAGCAACTTCTGATGATGAGGATTTTAGCGTATACGGAAGGCAAATCGAAGACGAGTCTGAGAAACAAAAGTTACCTCTAAAAAGAAAAGGTTCGAGTATGCCAACCAAGGACGTAAAAGAACTTGAACCGCATGTTCAACTAGAACTAAATTCACTTAATTTAGTTGTCGGTCAAAGGTACGACTCTAAAGGTGCATTAGAGACAAGATTGAAAATTTTATCTGTTTTGAAAAAGTTTGATTTCGTTGTTGATAAATCAACGCCAAGCCTTTTAGTTGTCAAGTGTTGGGTTGAAGAATGTAGTTGGAGAGTCCGAGCTACACCCGTCGGAGATTCTGCATCATTTTACGTTCGAGTATATATTTCAGAACATACATGCTCTGTAATGGATAGATCTTCTCGATCACGAAAAGCAAGTCCTGACATTCTTGCAGTTTTGTACAAGGATTATGTTGGTGGAATTGAACCTACTGTTCTACCAAGTCATGTAGCAAACTTGATGAGCTTTCGTTTTGGAATTCAGGTAGTTTACTTTATAGTTTCTTATGTCCACTTTTACTTTGACGAAGTGGAAGACTTGTTACTTATTTTTTTACTCGTGCAGATGAAGTATTGGAAAGCTCATCGCACATTAAAAATTGCTCGAGATCTGGTTAGAGGAAGTCCCGAGAAAGGATATGAAACATTACCTGCGTATCTGTACATGATAAAAAGAGATAATCCTGGAACATTTACCCGTCTTGAGGTTGATGGTAGTGAAAGATTCAAGTACCTCTTCATTGCATACGGTGCTAGCATGTCAGGGTTTCCTTTCTTGAGAAAAGTAGTTGTTGTTGATGGGACTTATTTACAGGGTAAATATAAAGGGACGCTCCTCATAGCAACGGCTCAAGATGGCAATTTTCAGATTTTTCCAATCGCATTTGCAATTGTTGACACAGAAAATGATAATTCTTGGGAATGGTTCTTCAGACAACTCAATTCTGTGATCCCGGATGATGAGAGACTTGCCATTATTTCTGATAGACACAAAGCAATTGGTAATGCAATTGGCAAGGTATATCCCATGGCAACTCGAGGAATTTGTACTTATCATCTATATAAGAATATACTCCAGCGATACAGAGGTGGTGATGCATTTGGGTTGGTTAAAAAAGCTGCAAACTGTTTCAGACTTTCCGATTTTGAAACGATATTTGCGCAAATTGGAGAGTTAAATCCAGTATTACATAGTTATCTTCTGCGAGCTGATGTGAAGATGTGGGCTCGGGTTCATTTTCCCGGTGATAGGTACAATCTAACTACAACCAACATTGCTGAATCCATCAACAAGTGCTATCAAAGTCCAGGAGTTTACCAATTGTAAGACTTTTAGAAGAAGTTAGGCTAATGATGACTAGATGGTTTTCTGAAAGAAGAAATGAAGCAGAGCAATTGAAGACAACACTTTCACGTGGAGTTGAGAAGCTGCTAGAGGTATAAATATTAAACTAGTTACATCTTCTATTTAATCAAACATTATTCGTGGTTCTAAAAATTCAAATTATTTGTACAGTCTCGGGTGAATTATGCAAAGCAGCTTACGGTACAAGCGATTGACGATCATCAATCACAAGTGACTGGTAGTTCATCTCTCCATGTTGTAAATTTGACAGAAAAAAAATGCTCTTGTCGTAGAATTGACTTGGAGAAGTTGCCGTGTGTTCATGCTCTTGCAGCAGCAGAGGCTAAAAATAAGTCTCGCATTTCACTTTATCATCCTTATTATACCAAATATTATTTGTACAACACATACAATGGCGTTGTGATGCCAGGAGATTCTGCTTTACCTGTTCGAGAACATGTCGCTATGAAAATCTGTCAACCGCCTGAGGTACGTCAACCACCGGGAGGGCCGAAGGCGAGTAGGATAAAATCAGCTTTGGAAAAAGCGCTGGATAAGAAACGGCCAAGAAAAGAACACAAATGCTCAATCTGTAACCAAAGTGGTCATAATTGCAAGACATGTGTAGCAAACATGTAATTGAGAACACTGTTTACGTTTCTTTATTTTTAGAGTGCTTTCATAAGTTATGTCGCTTATATTGTGTACAATTTCTTCAAAGTTTTATATGTTTTGGAACATTAATAGCCTATCATGGATTTCCTGCTCTCCTAAATTTGTGTTGCCGTTATCAGATGATCTTTGTCTTTGCCATGAGGAAATGGATCAGTCCTTTCCTTTTCATGTTCATCCAACTCATCAAACAACTCTGATGCTATCTGATCACGAAGACGATCTACATTTTTGTCACAAATGCCATCGAAAGTACATCCCAGAGCAAGGCATTCAATGTACTTAATAGAAAAAACACCACAATCTCCAGGGTTGAGGTTCTGTGGTACCCCTTTCTTCCTAGTTACCTTGTATTGATTGTTATGCTTCTTCCGGAGGTTCTCAGGCATCATAATGTTAAGCAACTGGGGAAGCATTCGAGAAAATTGCCGACATGCAATATTAATCTCCTTGTCGTCGGAATGGGACATTATGCTATCGTAAATGTGAATGGTCTCTTTACGCAAGTTGATGTCCAAAGCAATCCAATGGTCACCTTTAATGAAATGCGTGGCGTACAAGTGATCAATGTCAAAGAACCACCTCTTGTTTGTACGCAGATCATGCTAATATTCACCATTGAATGCCTCCAGGTAAATTCTTCCGAAAGTAAACGACTTTGGGTTGTAGCGGTTGAAGTCAAGAGTCCATGCAGCTATGAAATTATTGTCCAAAAACGCGATTCGTGGTTATTGGAAAGGAGATTTTGGACGTGTAGACCGTTTTGTGAACATCTTCATGACTGCTGCCATGTGCTGCATCACAATAACAAAACTAATTAGCAACAATACCTCGGATACTTATTAATGACATATATATAACCTTGTCTCTTGTAACAAAGCAGTAAAAGCATAAAGAACAAAAACTAACATCTCATTCAGCCAGCATACTTGGCTCAGCCAATCTGGCCTTGCCAAATAATTTTCTTGTAGAATAACAACGCTGAATGGGTGGTTCCTAGTGGTAGTTGACTGCAATGTACGATGTCATGAGCTAAGATAATAAATTTTTCAATTAAAAGTTACAATGAATACATTAAACTTACTAGTCGTCTTCAATGAAGTCCATCATTGCACGCCGTTTGCTTTCTGGCACTTTTGATATTGGATCATAAATTTCAGTGGACCTCGTAGTGGTAATGATGCGTTTCATGTCTGAACTGCCTACGTAAGGCCATCTCAGGGGCGGCGCCAATAGAGGTTGTCTTTTATCTGTAGGATCATCATCATCTAAGCCTTTTATACCGGCTAAGAGAGAATTCAAAGTATTACTAAACGCTTGTTCTCTTCGAACTGACTCGGTAGAGGCTTCTTCCCCCAAATCAACAACGTATTTTCCCTTTTCAACATTGACACCTTGTTTTCTGTCTTGAGGCTTACCAACATCTTTTTTACACACAGCCTTAACACCACCCTTACTCCTTTGTGCATGTTTTGCAGCCTTTACAACACAGTGGACAGGCATATTATCTTGTGATGATGCTTTAGTCTCTACCAAAAACCAAAAAAAAATTGACATACTTAACTAAATAATGTACCTTGCAAAGCAAGCAAGTGAAAAAAACATATATATATATATATATGTCACATAATTCAAAAAAAATTTGTCATGTTTTATGAAAGAGCTACGACATAGTTACCTATTTAGTACAAAACAGAGACAAAGAAACCAAATTTAAACATGATTTAAGTTTTCAAATACAGACATGACAACACAAAAAGAAATACACACAAAACATGGGAACTTTTAACATACCGGAGTTTGGCTTGATGCGTCATCATCAACGTTAACATTTGAAACCGCCACTTCTCTCTTTTCAGTGGGTATAAGTTTCTCTTTAAGCTCCTTCATGTCATTCTCAAGGGACCTGATCCTTATATTGAGTCCACCCTCAACGCTTGTGCAACGTGCAGCAATAGTAGCATCAATTGCACCATCTCTTTCTTCAATTTTTTTTGCAAGACTCTCCATCATCTTCATAAGCCCGCATAATGTAAGATCATCATCCGATTTCTTTTCTAAAGTGAGCTTCACGTCATCAACTTACCAGAAAGTGTCTCCACCATGTTCACAAGCCCAGCAACGTTTGAATCAAGTACACGCTGGTCTTCCGATGCAACCTTGATACATTAAGAAAAAATAAAATAGGTGGTCAAAACAATAGTAAAACATTATGAAAACAACAAACAGATAGGTGGTTAAAATTTCTTATCACCTTTGAAGTGTCTGTCCCCACGATTAGTGTAGTCTCTCATCGTTTCTTCTTTACGAAGTCTTTAACGTTGGTAACTTTGTCATCGTCATCCTCACCGGGTTTGCGTTTTTTAATAGGAGGAAAATCCCAAGCTTTTGTGTCCAACTGATCATTAAGAATGTCCTTGATCATATTGTCTAAGTCCTCATCATGTTCATCACCCTCCCACTTAGGGTATATATCCTCGTATGGTTTGATAATCATATGGCGAACACGTACCTAATAAAGAAATAATCTTTAACTAAAAAAAAATATCATATTACTACAAAGGATCAGTGAATTTGATATGAGTAAGGTTAAGTGATACCTCGCCATGTTTTTCCTGCTCTTCCAAAACGAACCGATCGAACTTGAATCTCATCCGTGATCCACCCCATGAGAGTAGAGGCACTTGCGGAGTCCCTTGTATCTTTCTACCAGATATCTCACCTATTCCAACAACTGCCTCACACGCCCAGATTTGCAAGACATGGACGAACCCACGAATTATGTAAGTGAGCTTGCCTTCGTAAGTTACACATTTAATGGACTCTATCAATTGCTTAAATCCAACCCGACCCCAAGGATATGTATCAAACTTCTCTCGATCCATAACCCTTTTTGCAGTCGGCAATGGGATTCTGCTAGTTTGTGATATACCATAGATTCCAATAGAAAGAAGACAGAGCAAGCCGACCATTCTCCTTTTTTCAAAATCCCAAGGACGACATCTGCCCAAAACCGTCAGCAACTCTTTCAAATTAGGTCCTTCAATTGTAGACACTCCCATTTCTCCCCAGAGCTCCTTATGGTCAACATCCCAGGTATCTTTGGCCTCAAATGGATCAATATTCAAGCCGGTGATATCTCCATACTCATACAATGAAAATCGTATTGGTTTGCTTCCAACCAAAGACCACATTTCATAAGTCCTCTTTGTAGCCAGCTGATTTGTGAGAAAGTAGTGAACATGCTTCGCAGACCACACATACTCGATTTCATGAAGCTTAATTATCACCCCAATGGATGATTCTTTCAAGTCGTTCCATACAGCATCCCCAAGGGATTCTTTTATGAAACTGAGATTGGCCAAGTGGCAGTTGTGATTCATGCTCTTCTTTTGAATCGGTGCTTTTCCCAGTTCATACTCTCGTTGAGGGTACTTTCTTATTGAAAGTGAAGAAGCCATACCTGCAAAGATATACAAACTAACTCAGTAAATTTGCAATAATTAACACGAAGATTTACTCCAAATGAAAAACAGATGCATGTTAAAAAAATTCAATGGCGCCAAGATGCAAAACAAAATAAATCGATTAGAGTGGGAAACAACTTACCGGTAGTAAACTCTTACCTGGAAATGACAGGAGCAGATTTCTAGGTCACCAGGACAGACTGAAAACGGATTGCTACTTCGACTCTGAGACAACAAGACCGGCTTACGTTTTCCAATCGAAAATCGCTTCGGCACAAAGGTGACTTAATGGCAGCTAGATTAGAGGATTTCGTTTCTTTAAGAGATTTTTTGTTTAGGAAAATAAAATCGTGACTGAGAAATTTAGAAAGAAAATGATGACTGAAGGGGATTTAGGAAACAAAATCGTATCATTTTGCACAATATTAGGATAAATTTTTAAAAATTTAAAATAACTGGATAAAAACGTTTGATGGGGGAAAGTGAATATTTTTCCTTCAAAAATTAATTAAAAATGGCAAATCCGTGATTAGTAAAACAAGTTACGATTTAAGGGTCTTATTAGCATAAAATTAGAGTTATTCTAGTAAAAGTCTGGAGAGGAAGTCAATTTAGTAATTTTTAAAAAGATTTGAGTCATTTCAGGTAATTTCTCTTACTTTTATTTTATTTCATAAAATGTCCGGGATAGAGGCACAATTAAATAATTGTTTGTTTTTTTCCAAAATAAATACATGCGGATCATATGTTAATTAATTAGAGACAATAGGACGGTTGAAAGAAGATAAAGGTAGGCGATTTTATTTTTTTATTTAAGGATTTGGAAGTGCGATTCCTCTCCAAACAAAATGCTTGATTGGATTTTAGATCCAGCAAAGCTTATTCTGCGTTTCTATAGCAGATCGCAAGAATGTACTTAAGCTACCAGATTACTGATTAAATTTTTCTTTTTGGTCACGTTCAATTGTTTACTGATTAAATTAATCTTTGAGATTTATATTAAACACTATTTTTGCCACTCAAAACGTTTACAATAACAAAGATGGTAGAATTTGATCCCTTACCCATATGACGGCCGTCTATTTCTTCTAATAGATACTAGTTCTTGACGTGAAGTAAATGGAACAGTAACTTATATCAGTACTTATAGGTTCTAGCTAATGTTAGGTCATCAATTTGTCATATTTAATTATTTCTCAGTTTAAACTAAAATGAATGATAACACATAACGTAAAAGAGCATTTTCTTGTTTGGTAGTATTGTCGAGTGATGAGTCGGAACATAGAATTATTAGAACCAAAGTTCCCAAAACCGTGGACCCCACAGTCAGTGTCGGTCGTGGGCCGTGACCTTATTGACTTCGGTCACATTGGTTCGTCTCCGTCACCGACACATCCACTTCAGTTTTTTTTGTAATGTTTGAATATAATATAATATAGATATAATTTGTTACAGCTTTCATAACATTCAATGGGTTCAAATATAATGTCGCAAGAGTTTTAGTCCTCTTATTGACACAAAAATGACCTTAAAGTAAATTTTGTTGGAGTATTATTTATTTTCTAAACGGAAAAAAAAATCGATTCAAAATCTAATGTAAAATCAAACTAGTTTGTATATTTATATAGACATCAGTCATCGATTACCTCATCGCACCGAATTGAATGATCTGTATTATCAAAAAAGATATTATAAAATTATCCTCACGTCACGATCTTATTGAATAATACCTTTGGAGAGAATACAATTAAAAAAGTTAAAATATATATGGGATTAATCATATGTCCATTAATATAAGGACGTAAGAATGAAACAAATCATCAGAAACAAAAGCATTTTTTCTCTACCTAAATATTTAATCCGGCCAAGAACGAAACCCCGGTTGAAGGCAACCACGATGAACCATATATAAATTCCGCCACCGTAAACCGGTTTGCCTCTGCCGTCGAATTGATGACCCGATAGCCTGGCCAATTCACACGTTGCGTAATATTCGACCCGGGTCCAGTGTTCAAATACTCTCCATAGTATAAAGTTTCCAAAGCAAATGTTGTGTTCCACTCGAGCCAACCTCTCGTGTGTACATGATTTCCAATATATGATAACATGTAAACCGCCCTAGAAAATTGCTTCCATGGTCGACCTAGAAACGTCTGGATAGTACCATTGGTTGCTAGGAGATCAGGTGTTGCAAGAACTCTAGAGGCGTGTATCGATATTCCCGTGTTTTGATTCGGGTCTTTTCTGTTTTGAGCTGTGATTGTGTTTTTCTGAAGATCCATGGGTTTGCGCGCATAAATGCTACAGTTTTGTAACACTACCGCCGCATTACCGAAGATGAAATCAACTGTACCGTAAATATCGCATTCGCGAAAAAATTGGCGATTTGAATGAACGTAGAGCGTGTCTTGGTAACCGATTATATTGCACCGGTAGATCACTGCGTGGTCAGCTCCAATGCGGAGTGCAACAGCTTGGTGCTTTGCTGGACCAGCCCAATTTTGAAATGTAATGTCCCTTGCAATAAACCCGGCTCCAGTTGCGGCTAAAACAATAAACAAAACAAGAAAAACAAGAATTAATTACTTTTGTGTTATACTAGCTAGCTCCTTAAATTTAACAGGCATATTAATAAGTTAACTCATCATCAATAAGTGTTTGATATCTAGATATAGATGCAACAAATGTAATCAGACAAAACTTAAATTTGATTTATATATAATTAAAATCAAAGACTAGTATTTGAGAAATGTCTTTACCTAATAATGTTAATGCGACTAGTGGTGGTCTCTAACGCGTCCAACCACAAAATTAGCCATGACCCACATCCAACTATATATATATAAATAAATGCAACTCTTCTCTGTCTCCCATCATGCATGTATATATATACACAAATATGTGTCAGTAATTGCGCGGCTTACCCCCAACTTTTTAAGATACGTTACATGTGAACGCGTTTATCCTTCTAGATGTATATATAATTATATAAATCTCCAAATGTGATATATCTATGATGATATGAATATGCATGCATTTACGAAACATGCGTTTACTAATGTGGTGATGTACGTACGTGGATGAGGGTATACAGGAGTGAAAATTAGATGAGTGTGATGTTGAACTTTGTTTTACGAAAGAATGTTTTTTATTTGTCGAATTCATTTGGGTAGTAATGCATTTAATGCACATTAAGAACCACAACAACATGCATGTGAGTTTAGTTGGATTATTGGATAAGCGGCAGCATCACATAGGATGTCCGATTCGGTGTAAGTATGTATAGCCTAACCAAATCCAATCGCAAACATATTGAAAATCAATCCAAAAACAGAAACCGAACTACAAAGCATTAAATCATCAGATCAAATATAAAATTCTGTAAAAAAAATAATAAAAAATCTAAGTATGTACAGAGGAAGAAAAAAGGTGATAATTTAGTTTCTATTGCTAACCAGAAATTTTTTTGGTTAAAAATAAGTAAATTTGTTTGGATATAATATTGAAAGGTTTTTGAGGAAGCGATCATGGTATTCTCTAAGTTTTTAACACACAAACAAGCAAAATGTACCTAAGAAGAACGTACAAATTAGGTATGAACTACCATGAGTGAGAAAAAAGTTGGTAGAAAATTAAAGTTAGTCTGTGATATGGTGGGTTTGGAACCGAATCGGTAGAGAATGGGTAAATGACCGCGGTATATAATGGGTAAATGACAACAACAAAAAGAGTAAATGACAACAAAAAAGGGTAAATGACGTTTCTTTTTTAATTTCTTTGTTTAAAAAAGATGATTAAAAACAAAAAAACGATTACTTACGGTCTTGGCAAAAAAAAGCTTTAAAATATTCCAATAAAAATCAAAATTTAGTGGTCCATAATATTGACATTGTTATCTGGTCCGAGTACATATTACTATTACAAATTTTACTTAAACTAGCTTTCTTTAGTGGTCCATAATCCATATGAAGAATAAACACTAGTGGTAAAAGACAACTAGTTTTGTAAGTGATTCTGACTTTAAGAGAATCTGTCGGACACTCTTAACCTATCACTCCCAAATCTATACAGCTAAGCTCATGGCCCCGTCACGAATCTGATTCCAAGAACTTTCTTTTCAATATTTTCTTTTTTCTTTCGTAACTTATTAATACACCACAAATATCTTCAGTCAAAACATATTTTATATGTATATCACAAATTAAAATCAGTGGGAAAACGATACTATATTATTATATCATAAATGTTGACCGCCATTAAGCTCTTTTCATGATTGTATTTCTGTCATTACCACAAAATGAGCTTTAAATTTTTCAATCATGGTGCTAAAAAATATCTTTGGTTCGTTGTATTTGTTTAATAATGTTGTTTTTACGTGTTTTTACTGTTTAACTATTGATCATTATTGTTGTATTATTTTCAAAAAGTTGAAAGTGCTAAAAAAAAGAGAATCGAGGGAACCAAAAACCTTACCAAATGTCGCCGTGTGGAAAGTGGTAATGTTGTCAAATATACTTTTCCCTCCGGAAATGACAGTTTTACCCTTTCCATCCCCAACGAACATCAAATTAATTTTTTTTCTACCGACCTTGAGGTTGTTCTCTTCGTACCTTCCAAAAACACACACACAGAAGATTTCACTGAGATATAACGCAATTATTACCACATTCCGTACAATGTGCTACTTTCGTCATTATCACGGACGTCACAGTAAAAATTTCTTTTTAAAAAAAAAAAAATCGGTAAAACGCGAAATGGAAGGGGTAAAACAGTAAAATTACCTTCCGGCTTTGACGTAGATAATAGTCCGGCGAGTACTGTACTGAGGAGCTTTCTTGATGGCTTCCGATATGGTCTTGCACGTGCCGTTGCCGTCTTTCGAGACGATAATATCAGCTTGTATCTGAGATACCGGCATTTCCAATATCTCACGCTCTCTTCTCTTCGTCCATCTCGGGAATTTCTCGTCTCGCTCACTACCCTCCACTTCCAAAAGCCTCCGGTTCTGTATCGGCACTCCGGCGAAATCGTTCCCGTCGCCGTCGCCGCTCGCCGCGAAAATCGCTAAACAGTTGCTAACAAGCTCCGAGAGATTCTTCAGCGCCGCCGTCATCTGATCCTTCACGCCGCCGTCGTCGACGCCGTCGAATCCCTCGGCGCAAGTGTCCTGGTTCGTCAGAGCCGAGCTCAGCCACGTCGTCACGTCTTGCGGCTTCGTTTTTCCGCCGGAGACGACGGAGGAGAGAGCGCGTGAGAGCGCGTCGACCGAGTCGTCGAGTAGCTCGATGCAGGAGTCGTAGGCGGAGCGGACACGTGGCGGCATGTGGAGGAATGAGAAGGAGGAAGAGGAGTAGAGAGCGTGGCTGAAGTGGTGGAGCGTCATGTTCACCGTCACGTGGATCAGGTCTTTGGCGGAGGAAGCGGCGAGTGAGCCGGGAAAGTCCATGAGTGAGTCAACGCATAACTCGGGGAAACGAGTCAACTCGCAGGCTTTGGAGATTGCTTGGCTTGGTTTTCGAGCTAAGCCTGGGACGTGTTGGGACGATTTGAGTTGTGTTCTGATTCCGGCGAAGATCGCGGCGGCGAATATGAGTGCGAAGGCTACGATTATTGAAGACACAAGAAGCTTCTTTCTTCTCCGGTTAATATTCTCCGGTTGTGCTGAAGTAGAGACTTGGTTTAGGTTCGGAGACGGAGCTGTGGTTGTGGTGACCGAACCACTTGGTTTGGATGGTCCGAGCCTCTCGTACCCCATTTCGTTCTCGTTATAGTCTATTTTCTTTCTTGTGACTTAACATTCCAAATAATGCTTTGAGTTTATATACATGAGTGAGTGAGAGAGAGGCTTGTGAAGTAGAGAGTGGTGGTGATTATTTGTGGGACACGCGTCATTGATTTGTTCATTTAGAAATTAGAATAAAGAATAAAACTGCTTTTATAATATTTTCTTGTGTTCCAGTTTTAATTGCTTGTGTTAATCATCGGTTGTTAGTGAGCTTTTTTATGTTTTTTTCGTCGACGTTTGTTAATCGTTAGTGAGTTTTTTTGTTGCTCGTCGACATGAGTTAAAACGATAAACTGAAAACAACAAAATCTATCACACAGTTTCTAGAATATCACATAATATATATAAATTTGCTTTATTTATTTTTGTGTTCCAGTTTTTTTAGTGCTTGTGTTATTCGTCGTCTAATTTGATTGTGAGCTTTTGTCATGAGTCTTATGACAAAATCGTCGACATGAATAGAATAAAAATCTATCTTATTATTTAGAATAATTAGTTGATTAATCTACTATCATCATACGTATAATTAGATGTAATCTTATATTTTAGCAGTTCATTTAAATGTTGTTTCCGTTTTTTATACCATCAACTATAAACATACTTAATTTAAAAGGTAAAAAAGAAGGTACACAAAAACATACATATCAAAATAATGTTGGTAGGAAATTATTGGCTATGAATACTAGGCTAAATTATTTCGGCTCGAAAAATATACATAGTACAGTACTAAACATTTAGTTATTTCCATATAATTCCTGAAATTTGTGTATTAGATATGTGCAATGTGCCTATTAAAGAGTCTGAGCTGGCACCTACCAACCAAGGTTAAACTATATACTAGTCCCTTTAGTTTCATTATGTTAAATTAAGACTATTTCGAAACAGTTATAAACACTTACACAGTTAACAAGCATTAATTATATATTGTTTCAACATTAATCTAACAGAAACCAAAAAAAAACACGACTCAGCTAATGCCAGAATGCGACTAGAAAAGACCCCCATTGTTTCTGATTACATAGACATCTCACGTTGTTCTTTTTCTGTTTTCAAATTTTGACATAATTTTAAATCGAGTGATTTGATTTAAATCTAGCTAAATTACCTTAATAGATGTACCTACATTTCCATGAATAATAAATCAGTATGATTGTTCGATTTCTTAATCAATTTCATGATGATATAACTAGCTTTGTTCAAAAAAGATATATATATATAACGAGCTCGTTATTAACCTATTACTCTTAACTGAGCGGACTTAAATCATGAAATCTATAGTAATACGTGTGAGGACCCGACCTATAGATTTAAGAATGTATTTTATTTTATTATTGTTTGAATTCTTTTATGAGCGAGTCTGGAACGTACACAAGCATTTAGCATATATACTTGAAAAATATAGACTATTATAGAGGTTAAAAAATTAATATTACCAGATAAGATGTGTGTGTTATAGAAATAAAGTGATTATGCCATCTTTTTCAGTATGGTTAGTGAAGTATCAGAACATGTTCAATTATGTTTGGAAAGTTGTGCGTCTCTTTTCTCTTTAATTTTAAAAGGTTGTTAACTTAAGGAGTAAGTTATACCTATATCAGTTCAAAGTCTGATTTATTTGAAGATTCCAAACCAAAACTACAATCGTTTTTATCTATTGCGGCTGATTTTAAAATCCAAGTGACAATTATTTGTGTCACTGAATTGATATACTCAGTTTAATTAATCTCATATATTGCTAGACTAATAAGCGAGTACAAAAAAAGATAACAATAATAAGCGAGTAATAAATCTCTGCAATATTAATGCTTTCTGGTTATAAATCATATAGTATATTACGAGATCTAAAAGAAGTGTTAGTATGAGTTAAAGATTGTAAGCTGTAACATCCATTTTTATTATTTGATAACGAAAGGTTATATCTTTGAACAAAAAATGTAAGAACACTTTGAATAATCATTGATTAGAAAAGGTTGATCCAAAGAAATGATAAAAGGTAGGAGGTAACATAGAGTAATTTGGTCTGTTGCTTGAATGGAAAGATTCATAAGACCTCTCTATACTATATATGGATTTCTTAGATATTTTATATAGTTCATAGTTATGGTGCAAAAAAACTATTTAAAAGTTAATCTGTATAAAAAAGCTAATAGTTAATGTGTTTCATCTTTAAAATAATATACATATACAAACTACACACTACAAACAAATTAAAATATTTTAGGAATCAGGGTTTCTACAAAAAAAAAAAAATTAAACATACACACTCATAATAAAAATTAGATAAAAATGGTTACAACTTACAAGTTTCACTTAATTAGGAGCTTCTCTAATGCATACTTTTTTTTTTCAACTTACAAATTTCAGTTAATCTATTATTATTTTTCGAATTAGTATGTAGTTTTCAGTTACAATTGTTAATGAAGAATGTTTTTATTTATTTATGAATTATGACTTTCTCTATTCTCTAAGAAACATAATTGCATTCAATGGATAGCTTGCATTTTTTTTCCCTTAAATCCCTGTAAATACGGTCATGTTAGTTTTGTTATTATACTGAAAATTAGTATAAAACCTGCGATTAACGATACAAATTTAAAGTTAAGAAATACAAATGAGGGAAACATATAAAATTAACATCACACAATCGAGAAACTTAAACAAATAACACAAAAATAAAAAGAAAAAACACAAGCCAAATATAAATTACTATCTAGATTAAATTGAAACTATCGATTCACGAACTGATAATATTTAATATAATTTATTTTTTCTGATGAGCTCGCGTATTAAAAATAAGATTGTATCTCATTATATTGCTAACGGCCAAGATCTGGCATGACCGCGAGAACACATAAGTTTTCAATCCAATCTCAAAAACGGCTTAGACCCAAAATTGGGTTATGTGATCCATATAGCGAGGAAATATACTACTCAAAACCTACTCTAAAAAGTTTGATCCAAACTGTAAGCAAAACACCTGTTCACCAGAAAAAGATACAATCTTGCTTCTATAAATTTTAATTTTGAAAAATTTAGAATTTAAATGAATAAGTATCTTAAACCTAAATATTTTTTATTACATAAATGCCATAAAGGTTTGTTATAGTAATAGCCCATAAGAAAATAATTATGGATATAGTCGTGTAGACTACTAAAGAGTAAACCTATCACAATGATCTCTATATTTACATCCAAAGCAACCATTACTAATGGTATTGATTAAATCTCTTCTAGAATAGCCAATGCTTGAAGTGTTTCTTTCCTTATCTATCAGCACATCTGTTACGGTTGTAGATAAGATTAACCTGCAAAAATCCTTTTTTTCTTTGCCTTTGTTTTTGAAAAGTAGAATCATCAACTGTCTCATAGTAGAATATATATTATGTCACATTTTTCTAACGCTAATTATTAACATCCTTAATATATAAATAGTCATAGCTAGGCCACATCGCTAATGGAAGAAATGATCAAAATTTTCAATTGTTTTAAGCGTATATTGTTGGAATTTGCGTAAACACAATTTTGACGTCCATAAAACCAGACGTTTATTGAATGACTTTCGACTTATATCGTATAACCGAAAGAACACTATAGTTTACAACTATTTGATTGACAATAACAACAGCCATACAATTTCAGTGTAGGCTTACCAAGAAATACTATATATAATATTTTTTTTGTGCTTATAATCAAATATATATTGTATATTAAATTGTAGTACATTTCTAGGAAATTGATGCTTTGTCATCAATCAAAACTTATCACCAAAGTGGTTTTTTTTTTTTCTTGTTTGGCTCATCCCATTATAGCGACCTAAAAAAATTATATATATTTATATAGTGATTAGTTAATATTCCATATAATAATTATACTTTTCTTGATCTAAACTTGCTTTTTTTTTATCGAGTACACTTTTTCCATCAAGGATTTTCATCTAGTATTCTATATGCTGACATAGACATGTTAAACTTTTGTATTTCTTATTTCGTTGTTAATTAATGCATGGTTTTCGTACGCATGTAGTAGCTTTTGTTTTTGGATAGTGAATGCAAAAGTTGGTTTTTCGAAAAATATTAAAATAGAGTTTATACACTACTTTTTTTAACTTATGATTCGGGTTAAGCAAACGAAAAGTTGTTATCGTCTCCTTTTACTCT
Source organism: Eutrema salsugineum (assembly GCF_000478725.1). Classification (NCBI taxonomy): domain Eukaryota; kingdom Viridiplantae; phylum Streptophyta; class Magnoliopsida; order Brassicales; family Brassicaceae; genus Eutrema; species Eutrema salsugineum. The sequence continues at coordinate 3,148,222 of NW_006256858.1, forward strand.
TTACTAAAAACATAAAGTAGATGCTTTAAAAATATACAGGGTTCTATTCATAAAATCGAATATAAGTTATTCGGTATAATATGATCATATGCCGAAGAAATTAAACTTTTAATAAGAAATGAATAAATCAAAGTTTCAGGAAGGTCAATGTACTTTTAATTTCGCCATAGCTTATGCATGCATAATAAGATCCAGCTACAATTTATACAGGTTTCGCTCTAAGCCTCTAAACTCTAATGATCCTTATTTTATGTCATGTTCTATAATAGTAATGCATGTGACCTTTTTTCATATTTTTGGTAATATACATAATATCAACAACGAAGGAAACGTATAATGGAAACACGTTATTTTACAAAAATATGAATAATGATAGCGAAAATAATTATAATAATAATGATGATGGAAAGGCATGCCATGTGATTTGGTTGTGAGTCTTGTGACGATATGAAAACATTACAACGTACATCTCACAACTTGTAACACACAAAGACAAGATGTCAAAAAAAACATATAGACAAAAATAGTACTTTATAAAATGAGTTCACTCTGTAATTCTGCGATTCTTATACCAAAAGTAGTATCAAATCGATATCCTTATTTTATATATAATAAAACAGGAGCCACAAATAAAGTTTTTAACATGTGTCATAATTAGAAATATAAAATAGAAATTCTTTTACTCGAATGAATTATAGAAAAAAAATCCCAAAAAAAACCTAAACTCACAACTTTTAGCTAAAAAATCCATCAACTTTTTTTTTTGACATCAATCCATCAACTACTCGATAGATAATATTAATTTTCCACTTTTATTGATTAAACTATTTAATCCCAAATTTATTTTTACCAAATTGTTTTAGACGCAACGTTAGTCAATAGTTATAGTTGACTAAAAATAGAATTATAATGGCTTGTTAATAAAAGTTAGGGATTTTTTGGAAATAGAATGCTGAAATTATTTACCAAAAAGTTAATTTTTTAAATAAAATTTTAAATTAAAATAGTAAAAATGATACATCAAATCTCATATAATTACATGATTCATCTTTTCTATAAAATTTTATATATTCCAACAATATTTAACCCAAAATTTACTTTAAATTATTTTTTTAAACAGAGAAACATTTTATAAAAAATTATAAATATTTATTAATAAAAAAATTACGAAAGATAACATTAATATGATTAATTATTTATCGGTAAAGTTTTGAAAATGAATTCATATTTTTTGTAAATAGTTATAAACTTTAGTAACATTTTTTGTATATTATAAAGTTAGTAAATAATATAAATTTTAGTAGTTATTTTCAAAATAATTATGAATACAAATCATATTTGTATTACTTTTATTAGAAATTGATTTTATTTTAAAAATGCTAATTTTATTTTTATACTAAAGTATAGATTTTTATTTATTAATATTTACATTTTTTTCTATCCTTATTATTTTCGATTATTTTAATCTAAAAATTTGAAAAAAAAATTTTTGATAAAAAAAGCCAAAAAAATTCCCAACTCTTTATTTACCAAAATAATTCTAAACTTTATATTCATAAAAACATCCCAACTTTTTATTTACGAAGTCATTTTAGCCTTATAGTTAGTCAACTATAAATATTGACTAATATTGAGTCTAAAGCGATTTGGTCAAAATAAGTTGAAGTTTAAACGGATTATTCAATAAAGGTTAAAAATTTATTTTGTTCAACTGATGGTTTTTTTGACTGAATGTTGTGAGTTAAGAATTTTTTTGGACATTTTTTTGATAATTATAATCTATTGTTAATATCATTAGAATAATGAAGAATAAAGGTAGTACAACTTACAAGAAAGCATTACCTTTATAATAAAGTACTTGGCAGAAAAAGAATAAAAACAAGATTACATGTGACTAATCTATATATCAGGAAAAACTGATCATGATCCGATGTATAGAGGACTGTGATTATGGGAATAAGAAGGTAGTCATATTCTGAATCAATAAAAGACTTTTGTGTTATAGGGTTTCACAACAAGAACTTATACCTAACATAACATATTAATTTATTTACAATCCATATTCTGGATCAATAAAAGACTGTGTTGTAGGGATTTACAATAAGGCCTTATACATTCTTTTTGTTGACAACAAATAATAAAAAAAACTTATCTAATTATAGAATGGAGTCACAATCACTCTCCACAGCACTATGGGCTAGTATATAAATGGGCCTAACTCCACCTACGGACCATTACTAAAAAATAGGAAAACTATATGCAATTGAGTTATTTTCATTACTTCTGTTCATACCTAAATCTAATATCGTCGAGAGAAAAACTCTAAGCTTTTGTTTTTTAACGTAGCTATGTTTGGTAACAGTTTAGCAAGGGTTTATTGGGGAGGTCGGGAGGAGTCGTAGAGACTAGAGACTTGAGAGACAAGTTCCTTAAAAGGACAAAAGAAAGAAAGAAAGACTGAACCCTAATTTTAAGGGACGTATTGATACTTTGATAGAGATATCATATAGTTAAAAGTAATTATTGGTTTTCGTTTTGGGTCCAACTGGCAAAGCCCGCACGGATGTGTTTTTGGGCTCCTTCTTAAAAGACTTCATATTAATTAGAGTTGGACATTACTTATATACTAGATTATATTAATCTAAATTTCTGATATAGGACTTTGGATAGATTTCCAACAATTATTTTCAGTTTGAGTTATGTGGAATATCTCCCAGATTGGTGTTATTTATTCGAGTCTCCATCCTCTAATGTTTTCGTATGTCCAAAAACTTTCCGATGTCTGTCTCCATTAGAATAAAAGATTCTTTAGAGGCAGAGCACACACCCTACAAAAAGGTTATCAAACATCTCTAAAAATCAGAGATGATAATTTCCTCTAAAAAATATAATAGTAATAAGTTTAACCAAAAAAAAAAGGGAAAAAATTGTGATAGTAAGAAAACTTAACTACTAGTTAGAACCGAGAAATTCCGGAATATGCATTCAAACATTTTTTTTTTTAGTTAAAAAATGCATTCAAACATTTTAAAGGGTACAATATTGCTTGTCCTCCTACCTTTTTTTCAAGGTAGCTTATACATGGTTCGCTTAACGTAGATTATAAGAAATACTACAAGAAAGATCGGGTTTTACGTCGGTATATATCGACGTAAAATCGACGTAAAAGAGCATTTACGTTGAATTAACGACGAAAAAAAAATCGTCGTAAAACGATCGTCGTAAAACCAAAATCGTCGTAAAATCGTCGTAAAATTACCAACTCCGGAAAATCGTCGTAAAATAGTCGGAAACTATTCGTCGTAAATGCGACGTAAAATTTCCAACGAAAGTACAACGAAAGAACTCCATCATAAGAACGACGTAAAATCGATGTAAAATTACATCGATTTAACAACGATTAGGAGACGAACAATTTCAATTAAGGGAAACTAATTTTTTAATTGTCGATGTTAAATCGTTGTAAATTTTCGACGTAAATCCGACGTAAACTTATTCGACATAAATTCGTCGTTAAATATTCGACGTTAGATCGACGTAAATTTATGACGAATTTACGTTGATTTATAAATTAAATATTTAATTCGATTTTAATTTAATTAATGAATTTTGAAAATAATAAAAAATTAAAAATAGAAAAAAACAATTTAAATTGAAATTTAAATTCAAAAATAATTTATAAATAAATAAAAAAATTTAATACAAATTGTTTTTTACAAAAAAAACCTAATCTACAATGTGATTTCGTAATCGTCGAGGTTCAGATCGACGTCACGAGGAGGCTCTCCGTCTTGGCCGCCCGTCGCTGTTGGGCCGTCGTTTCCCGTCTGCACTACCGGAGCCGAAGACTGACCACCCTGCGTCTGCTGGTCCGATGGTCCAGTACCGGAAGTACCACCGGTCTCAAAAACCCTTCGTGCTCGCTGTTGCCTCGCTCGGATTGCGGTGGCCAAATGCGGAACCGCTTCCGCAACGATGTCGAAGAGATCATGTATCTCGGTGAGCTCCTGCTTCTGGGCCACTTGCTCATGCCTGAGAGTGGTGATCTCAGCATTGGCCGTAGCAAGCTCCTGGCGAAGCTGACTCGGATCCTCCTGCGTGCGGAATCCGGAAGCCGAGGCGGCAAGACAGTCTCTAATAGAGCCCATCCCTAAGGTTCGGCCCTTCTTCTTCGGAGCAACCTACAAATAGAAAATAAAAACGTTAATTATTTATTAAGTAATAAATATAATAAATTTTTAAAAAATTGAAATAGATCATACCTCTTCGAAAATCTGGTCTTGCTCAGCGACGGTCAACGGTACTTGGATAGTACCCTCAGGTGTGGCCTGGGTCTCCCGCTCGGCGATCCGCTGCATAGCGGCATTGTAGATCTACTCGGACCGAGCGTCGACAAAGCTCCCGTCCCTCTTCCGGTGAGTGGTCTCGAAGAGCTTCATCATTGGAGGTAGTTCTCCTCCGTTCTCCTCGGCCTACGAATTAGTAAACATTAGTCAAAAATATTTAATAAATTATAGCAATAAATAAAATTAAATTAAAATAATAATTACTTACCATCATGAGACGTCTTCCCGCAAAAGATATTTGGCCAGAAGTGTGCGGGGTCACTAACTTCTCACCAGTCAGCGGTGGTTTCGGACGGCCGAACACTTAGCAGCGGTGGTTTGGGCATGCGGGTCCAGCCAGTACGCCTTCAACCCGTTCCAACAGGTAGTGGACATGGAGCTCGGCTTTGCGTCGTCGCCGTCGGTCTCCCATTTCCGCTTCCAATCGGAAACGGTGTTGACTAGGCGTTTCTGCGCCTTCAGCCGGAAAGCTTCGCGGACCGTCTCGTTGATCCCGATGTCCCAGTTCCACCGTTGCTGCAAAAGAAAACAAAAAATTAGATAAATAATATAAAAGTAAGATTAATTGAATTTTACTACAATTTAAAATGATATAAATATTATTTAAAAAATATTACCGCAAAGCACTTGTACCAGGTGTCGAACGTCTCTTGCGACACCTTGCTCCAATTTTAGTGCGGCTCCACGAAATGACTCTTAATTGTGTCGGAAACGCTCCGACCGACACAATTATCCAAACTAAACCTATGAAACAAAAAAAAAACTTATTACATTAATATTTAAGTAAATTAAAGCATTAATTTAAAAAAATATAAAAAACTAAAAAGTTTACTTACCAATAAGAGCCTGGTTCCGCTTTTCCGGGAACCAGACGTCGTAAAACCCCCCGTCCCGGTAGGGCTAGTAAATCCTCAACCGTAAACTGGACATACGGATGAGGAGGGGCGGGTACCGGTTCGGCAGCCGGCGGTGGAGGTGGTGGTGGAGGCGATGGTGGAGGCGGTGGTGGAGACGGCTCCGCGGTATTCAGAACCTGGGAGACTCCGGAAGATGAAGGGACATCAGTCCCGGTGTTTCCCGAGGCAGACGCCCGGGAAGAGTGTCCGTCCGCCATGAAATTGATGTAATGCGTCCTCCGTCGAGTCATCGTCTGCAAAACCGATAAAATTTTATTTTTCAAGTTAATTATAATTAATTTTTAATTACGATCCTAAATCTAAGAAATTCCGATCCTAAATCTAACAAATTTCGAGCCTAAACTAATTCCCGACCTAAACTGTTTGAATTTCTAAACTATTTAATAATAAAATAATTTAAAGTAATTAAAAAAAAATAATTACCTTTTTTTGCGTCAAAAAGAGGAGGAATGCAAGAGAGGAGGAAGCAGAGAGAGAGGAAGGAGAGATAAGCGATGAAATGAGGAAGGGGTGAGGTCCTATATATAGAATTTATATTCGTCGTAAATTCGACGTAACGATTACGTCAAATTTACGACGAATCCGTCATAAATTCGTCGCAAAGGTCCCACCGTATAACAAAGCGAATAAGACAAACACACGTGGCTGTATCTGGGCTTTGCGGCGATTTTACGATGATCCGTGTTATTCGTCGTAAAATCGTTGTTATGTTACGACGATTTTACGACGAATCGTATAAATCATAAAAATTAAGACGGCTGTGTATCCACAAATCGTCGTAAATTCGTCGTAATATTACGACGAATTTACGACGAATTATACCAAAACTGATGAAATTCAAAAATTGAAACATCCATTAGGACATACAAGCATGTCTATTCATGATAAATGTGGTGTGTATAACTTTCTAACATGTTTACATAACTTAATGAAGAATTTAGTAAGATGTAAGATGAATCCATACATCTTGTGTAAATGTATATAACACCTTAAGATTACTTGATAAACACATATATGTCAAATTTTGAATTTTTTATTTTTTTGTTTAGAAAGTTGTTTTACCTTATGAGATGGTAAGACATTTCATTCTCTTCATCAAAATCCCCCCTAAACCCCAGAAAAGATAGATTATAAGATTTAGGGGTTACATTTCGTCGTAATCTCGATGGTATATTACGACGGATTTACGACGATAACACCTATTCGTCGTAAATTCGTCGTAATAAAACCACATTTCTACAAGTTCCTGAACCTTATACTACAGACCTTTATATAATACATCAGTTTACTTAGGAAAATAAACCCAAAAACCATTCTGTAAGTTGGGAAAGCTAAACCCTATAGGGTTTAGGGTTTGCATTTTACGACGAATTTACGACGAATTCCAAAAAATCGTCGTAAATTCGTCGTAAAAGTCAACATATGTCCAAGTCAACACTTTAACAAATTTTCATCAACATTTAATTAGTTTTCATTAATTGGCTTTAATTTTTCAAAAATTAAAATTTGACAAATGTTACATTGAAACGTTCAAAGCATACAATTAAATGTCAACATATTTAATTAGTCTTCATCAACATTTTGCTCGGTGTCCTCATCATCATTGTCATCATCATCACTGCTTGTTTGAAATTCGTCAGCACCTTCTTCAGTTTCGTCCCCATGTAGATCTTCAACTTTTCGATTACGTGGATCAATTAAAAGAACATTTTCTTCAACATCCGGTGCTGTAATGTCGACACAATCATCTTGTTGCATTGGCGAGAGATCTACACCATCAATTATACCCCTTGGAGCAACTTTGACAATCGCCAGCCATGAAATTCCCGTATTCCGAACTCGAGGATATGGAACAAAGGTGACTTGTTCTGCTTGAATAGAACAGTTTTCATTCTGACTAATCCGGGGTATTCCACTTCAATTATCTCTTTGATGATCCCATAAAAGTCTACTTCACCTCGTACACAAACTCCATAGTTTGTAGTTGCCCGTTGAGTGCCATGACTATAAGTATGAAAAACATAGCCACGTGTGAAATACATAGCTGCAGTAGTTATCTTCGAAATAGGACCTACGAGCAACTCATGAAACCATACTGCATATGTCATGTCATCATGCTCGACTTGACCTTTTAACCACAATGCATAATGTTGGTCTTTTCGCTTGTTAATTTCATCTTCTGAAACACCGTCAATGCATTCTCGGACTTGACTGACGAAAGTGCTGAAATTTTAAAACATTGTTAAGGACATTTCGTCTGTTCAATCAAATTTTAATAATACATGGTTATAATTATGTACCTCTCGTAAGGTGCCAATTCCTCGTAATTCAGAAGTATATATGTATGTGCGCTGTGGTAGTCTTGTTCGTTTGACCAACAAGTTTCTTTTAGTTTCCCACTTAGACGTCCAATTTGTGAGAATATATCAGGCACACCTTCTACTGCGTAACTTTGTCCTACACCCCCATCGTCGTAACGTCTTGGAGCCCGTTTGCGTGTACAAACCTTTGGAGCAAAGTAATAAGACGTGAAATGAGAAGTCTCTTCTGTCAGACTTCCCGCCACGATAGACCCTTCAACTTTTGCTAAGTTTTTGGCCTTACCCTTCAAATGCTTCATAAATCGTTCAAACGGATACATCCACCTAAACTGAACAGGTCCTCCTAACTCTGCTTCATGAGGGAGGTGTATAGGTAAATGTTCCATAACATCGAAGAAAGCAGGTGGGAATATTTTCTCTAAATTGCACAACAATATTGGAATATTTGTAGACAGTTGTGCAACTACATCTTCTGATAATGTCCTTGTACTTAGATCACGGAAGAAAGCTCCAATGCCTCCTAGTGCCTCATGGACATGTCCCGGTAGGAGTTCAGCAAACGCAAAAGGAAGTAACCGTTGCATAAACACATGACAATCATGACTTTTCATCCCTGAAAACTTTTGTCCTTTATCCACAGATTTAGCCAGATTAGATACATATCCATCAGGAAATTTCACGGCTGATGATACCCAATTAAACAATGCTGTTTTTTGTTCAGCACCCAACCAAAATACAGGAACAGGTGCTTTCCCATTACTCACCATATGCAACTCAATTCTGTTACATATATCGGGTAAGTCCATCCGTGATTTAACGCTGTCTTTGGTTCTTCCTTGGACGTTCAAAACAGTATGCATGATGTTATCGAAAAAATTCTTCTCAATGTGCATAACATCAAGATTATGTCTAAGCAAATGATCTTTCAGTAAGGCAGATCCCAAAATATACTTTTCTTGTGCCAATTGTGATGAACCCCATATCCGTCAGGCATATTCGCAGGAGTATGCCAATTTCCTCCAAGGGGGACCGTTTCAAGTCCACCCCAATGATCTATTTGCGCTTCAAGCTCTACTCCAGTTAGGTACACTGGTGGAGGGAGACGAACCAATTTGTTCTTTATAAACAAACGCCTATTTCTTCTATATTGATGGTTTGGTAGTAAAAACCGACGGTGGCAATCAAACCAACAGGTTTTCCTACCATGTTTAAGCTGAAATGCATCAGTCCTATGAAGACAATAAGGACATGATAACCTCCCATGCGTTGTCCAACCTGATAGCATTCCGTATGCCGGGAAATCGCTTATTGTCCACATAAGCACCGCTCGCATCGTAAAATTTTTACCACTCGAACAGTCATATGTTCGTACTCCAACATGCCACAACTGGTTTAACTCATGTATGAGTGGTTGCAAAAACACATCAAGGGCCCGCTTCGGGTGATTTGGACCAAGGACTAATATACTTAGAAACAAAAACTCTCTTTGCATGCACATATCTGGAGGAAGGTTATATGGCGTAAGAATCACAGGCCATAATGAATATTGCCTACCAGACATACCAAATGGACTAAACCCGTCAGTGCAAAGACCATGATAAACATTTCGCTTAGACCTAGCAAAGTCTGGATGTACGGTGTTAAAATGTTTCCAAGATTTCCCGTCAGACGGGTGAGTCATTTTGCCATCTGTTTGTGAATGTTCCGCATGCCATCTCATCGACGCAGCTGTCCGTTCGGATTGATATAGTCTTTTTAACCTATCAGTGATAGGAAGATACCACATTCGTTGGTAAGGAATCTTCTTACGCCCAGCAATTTGCGGATATCTTGGCTTTTGGCAGAAACGACATTCTTCAAGCTTCTCATCATCTCTCAAAAAAGCATACAATTATCAACACAAACATCAATCATCTCAGAAGGCAATCCAAGACTAAAAACCAGCTTCTGAATTTCATAATACGTTTCAGCAGCCAAATTATCATCTGGCAAATACTCTTTAATAAGATCTGCCCAATCGTTCATGCAAACTTCAGATAGATTGTGATCAGTTTTTATTGTCATCATCCGAGCTGCCAATGATAATTTTGATAAACCTTCCCTACATCCCTCGTACAGAGGCTGTTTTGCTGCGTTTAACATATCATAAAAGCGTTTCGCATTTGCATTGGGCTCCTCAACAGTATCAGCATGTGTTTCATGAAATGCATCAGTAATCATTTCATGCATCCTATCATGATCTTCACCCTGAACTTGACTACTTTGATAATCATTGGACGCTTCAAAATCCACATGTTCTTGATGATTACTACTACTCCGTGCAGCCATCTGACCACTACTTTGACCATATCCCTCTCCATGCTGATACCAAATAAAGTATTGGGGCATGAACTCTCTATTCAATAAATGCTGCCAGACAGTGTCAATAAGAATATGTTTCCTATTTTTGCATTTCACACAAGGACAATACATTTTGCCGCTTTCAATTACAGTTTCCAGAAGGCCGGCTTGGTACATGAATATTTCCAATCCGTTTTTGAAGTCTTCAGTCAACGACCCATCACCATTTTTGGGCATATACATCCACTTTCGTAGATCGTATATAGACATTTCAAAAACAAATATTTGACTTTTTGTTTCTGAAATTTGATAGAAATTTCAACTACTAAAAATTTTACTTAAACATTCAAAGACTCAAAAAATTTGTGTCTTTATATGTTTTTTTGGGTTGATGGAATAATGAGAGAAGAAAGGGTATATATAGAATTTTTTGTTTGGTTACCAACATATTACCATTGCATATTTACATCAAATTTACGTCGAAATAAAATTTACATCATATTTACATCGATTTTACGTCAATTACAAGATAGAGGACAATTCGTCGTATTATCGATGTAAATATTACGACAAGATTACGATGAAATAAAATTCGTTCTTTATTCGTCGTAATATCGTCGTAATATTACGGCGATTTTACGAGGGTTATTTTTTATGTCGAATTTACGACAAAATTTTTGATCGTCGTAAATTTACGACGACATTACGTCGTATTTACGACGACTACAAATCGTCGTAAATAATTCGACGGAAAAGCCCCTCTTTCTTGTAGTGAAATTAGTATTGTATACAGGCTACAGATATTAAAAAAAAAAATTATATAACATATTGTGAGTCTACCCATAGATATTAGATATTATTGTTGTTGTGAGATATAAAGGCGACCGACGTTATTATTGGTTTCAATGGTTGTGTCGTCGTCACTAGCTAGCATCGTGCCGTGTTAGACCATGAATTTATATTATTATTAATTATTGTTGTTATATGTGCTGACACTTGTTCATATGCGTGTGTATATTTCAGTCAGTCGGATAAATTCATGTTATCTCCCTATAATCTGTTAAAAACAGAAAATATATTATTGACGTGGTCAATTTTCTGTCTTTCTGTATAACGGTCATATTGTCATACTAATCTCATTGAATTTGATTTATAAATGTCGTACATGTAGCTGTCAAACAGAGAAAAAAAAACTGTTGTATAATAAAAAGAAGAGTCTAAATCAATCGCGGAGAAGTACTAGAACGAGTTGTAAATACTTGACTAATTTCAAAAGTACAATTCATGTATAATTAAGTTATTAGAAGATATATGAGCGTCAGAGTCACGAGAGCGAATCATAAATCGACCAGTAAACGATTGTTAAATATTTGAAATTTTGAGTGAGTGCGTCTACAAGAAGCCTTTATCTGGTCTTTGGAGAACATTCTTTCAAATGAAATTGCTACCAAGGTTTCGAAACATATTTCTTAGAATTAAATAAGATGGTGAGTTATATATATTCAGAGCGGTCATTTATCTATTTTTTTTCTCAATGAATTCTTTCTGTTCCGACAAAAGGTCAATAGTTTTTTTATTTATTGTTGATTCCACGTCTTTGGAGCTCTTGAAAGAAGTGTTTGGTCCGATCTTTTAGATCCTCTATAATAATGTATTTCCGATATCTCTTTTCCATTGGATTGGATAATCAACCCAAGTTTATTTTATTATTTGGGAGGCTGAAAATATGAATTTATCTTTCTTTCTCGATTTTCGGACCACCTATAGCCTATAGGTCTGTTATTCATAAGCTCTTTTGTTATCTTGTCGATCAACGGATCAAGGGAACTTTTTACCTCACAAAAAAGGTTTTTGAACTTCCTATTACCTATATAATAAAACAGCAAGGTAATTAGCCTTGGTCTATAAGACAAGGCTTATAAGACAGTATATTATCTCCAAAAACTTTAAAATTTCCATTGGTCTATTTTGGAGTATCTAAACCCAGCATACATTAAATGATTTTTTTTCTGCATACATTAAATATTATCAATTGATAGTGCTATAATATTATTTAATACATGCAGAGAAAAAATGATATAACGCTTAGGGAAAGAGGGTAAATAATAAAACAAAATTAGTCTTATATATATATATATATATCAGTCCAGTTAAAGAGCCATCAGTAGATAAAAGTGTGGAAATTAAGAAATTTTTAGAATTAAAACATCTTATTTAATTATTAGTAAAAATAATAATTTAGCCAATAGAAAAGATTGCAGAATTCAAAAAACTATATCAGATAACATGAAAATTTGCATAGAAGACATCTTATAAAAGAAAAAAAAAGCATCTTATATTATAAAACAGAGAGAATAATATATTTTTTGATGTTTAAAAAAAATAACTTTTTTATAAACGCCACATATATTAAATTTATAATTGGGTATGTAAGCTTGTGGGTTAAACTATCCACGATGCTAATTCTTTTTGGTTAGAAAGTGATTAGATTTTTCAAAACACTATATAAAGAGAAAAGTGGCATAGCACAATTGGAGGCTATATTAAAAGAGCGAATATTTTATGTTGAGAGAGAGAGAAAGAGAAGGGTTAAGACCGAACAGCAAACTATGGAGATAGACACACGACGAGACCTATCAGAGGCCACCGTGAGCAAAGAGGAAGAAGAAGCGGAGCAACCGCTTAGTCCGGCGGCGCGTGTGTTCCACGCCCCGGAGTTTAATTGTTATGTTATCACGGTGATCGGTGTTAAGAGGAAGATCGAGCCAGATGCGATTATCGAAGGTTTAAAGCAAAGTTTGATCAGACATCCTCGTTTTTCCAGTAAATTGGTTAGTCCCACTCTTTTACATACATAAAAATCTGTTTAGAAATTAAAATCATTGTAACTTAAGTTTTATGGCAAAGATAATTAAACTTAATATGTATATCCATATACATCTGAAACTCGTATATATTAATGTTTTCTATGGCCAAAAATATATAGAAAAAAGAAATTATAACTCTTTTTGATGGATACAAACTTTTTTAACTAATTTTGATGGATTTTGACTTTTCTCCGAGTGTTGCGTGATCGTCGAGTCTGGATAGTGTTTCTTGACCAATAATCTTTTTGTAGGGCGGTTGTTTTTTTTTGGGTTTGTATTTTTTGAATTTTTCTTGACAATGTCTCACTAGAAAGCTCTCAAACCAGAGAAGATTTTAAGTTGCGCCTAAAATTAAACCACTGTCTGTACATATTTTTTTTTGTTGTCTCTTGTACTCAAGAGTTAATTTAATCGTCTACTTTTCTTATAGCTTTGTTTTCTATAATTACAAAATTTGTTGGGAAAACTATAGTTGTGTGTATTTTTGTAATTATAGATACAATATATAAGTATGAAACATATATATATATATATAGTAATTTATTAAGGCTTGGAATGGTTAACCTGTGAAATATATTTATGCAAGAAAAAACTTAGAATTCGGAAAATAATAAAAAGAAATGGCCATTTAATGAAATATTTTTGGTCAATGAATATAAATTTCTAAGTGGGAGGATATTGTTCCATTTTGGTTTAAAAAAAAAAGATCTCGCAGACAATTTCTTTTAACAATACAGAAGTATACCCAAAGATAAAAAAAGGTCATCGAGTACGCGAGTATTTCATCCTAAAAAAACTAACATTGATGCTTTATTTAGTCTAAAGACTAAGTAGTTCATTAGCTTTTACGAGAATTTTAGTTTTGATAGTCAAAATATTTTGCTCATGTTTGATTTGTTATCATATTTTATTATAATAATGTTATTAATTAAATATATATATATGTATTTTTTGTTGAAAAAATTATCTGTATTTGCGAATTAACCTTTTCTTTGTTGAAAAAAAAAATATATTCATAGTTTTCTCTTTTAACCCTTACAGAAATTTAGTAAGTGGCTACATATGTTTATTATCTGAAGATGTTTATGTTAGTTTTCATATATGATGAAAAATATTTAATTATTTGAAGGTGAACAAAAGGAACAAGAAAAGACAAACACAAAGATGGGTTCGGACAAACGTTTCCGCTAACGATCATGTCATTGTACCCGACATCCAAACGCAAAACATAGAGGACGCAAACGCAGACGCGTTTCTTGAGAGCTACGTCTCCGATCTAACGTTGGTCCCTTTAGACACCTCGAAGCCATTATGGGAGCTTCACTTGCTCGATTTGAAAACATCAGACGCAGAAAACGTCGCCGTTTTGAAGTTTCACCACTCTTTAGGAGACGGTATGTCTCTCATGGCCCTTGTCCTTGCTTGTATGCGTAAAACATCGAACCCCGAAGAGCTCCCTACTCTACCGTACCAAAACCGATCATCCTCTCGGTCTTCCCGGTTAACAGCAGGTTCAAGGGGTAATTTCCGGTTCTTGTGGTTAATTTTGGTTCTATGGTCGGCGATTATGTTGGTTTGGAATACGGTTTGTGATGCTTTGGAGTTTATTGCTACGGCAATTTTCCTTAAGGATACTGAAACACCAATCAAAGGCGATTTCCGGTTAAGTAAGCGTAAACGGATGTCTTTGGTTCATCGTACCGTAAGCTTAGACGACATAAAGCTAATCAAGAATACCATGAAGATGGTAAGAATCCTTTATAGAGTATTCTAGATCTGTAGATTCCTAACATTATTTTTGTGTTTATTATCGACGTTTGATTTAACTTATTTAGTTTTTTGGTATACTAGACTGTCAACGATGTAGTACTTGGAGTAACTCAGGCTGCTCTGTCCCAATACTTAGAGAGAAGATATGGTAATATATATAACGAGATTTACATGATTGCATATTATTAACGATTGAATTTAGATAATCTTTTGATAAATCAATAGGACAGAAGAAGAAGAAAATAGGAGAAGATCAAGAATCAAAAAGGAATTCAAATGATATGCCTAAAAAAATAAGGCTAAGATCAGCTATACTTGTAAACTTAAGACCCACCACTGGAATCCAGGCAATTTCATATACCTTATCACTTCTTTTTTTTTTAACGATGGTAATATAATAAACTTATTTTGTGATAAAGAAATTTATATTTTGTTGGTTCAAACAGGATCTTGCTGATATGATGGCTAAAGGATCAAAGTGTAGATGGGGAAATTGGATCGGCTACATAGTCTTCCCGTTTTCTATTAGTTTACGCGATGATCCATTAGAACATCTACGAAAAGCCAAAAAGATCATCGACCGGAAGAAAAACTCGTTGGAAGCTGCTCTAACTTTCATCGTTGGTAAACTCATGATCCACTCGTTTGGAGTTAAGGTAATTAGTTAGACTAATAATTAGCACATTTGATATATATCGTTAAACACCAAAACCTAACTCATCATTTATTTTTGTTAGTTGGTCGTTAATCTAATCATATGAATTGAAATGAATGTAGGTGACAGCTAATATAATAAATAGAGCATTGTCTAACACAACGATGTCGTTTTCAAACTTGATTGGTCCTATTGAAGAAATTAGCTTCTTTGGACATCCCATCACTTACATGGCCCCAAGTGTCTATGGACATCCTCATGTAAGTTGTTTTAACAAATTATATTATTAAATTTTTTTTCTTAATTAGTGAATAAGATCTGAGGATCTTCTATGGGTATTTTATTAGGCGTTGACAATGCATTTCCAAAGTTACATGAACAAGATGACGATTTCTGTAACCGTTGATCCAATGGTCATAAGTGATCCTCATCAGCTGCTTGACGACTGGGAGGAATCTTTAAGAATGATCAAAATTGCTGTTCAAGAAAGAGGCTCCACTCATCAGTAGATTGTGCTATCTTTACTATTTTTCTTCTTATTCAAAGAGAAAAAGATTAAAAATTGAAAGTGATAAGAGAAAACACTTACCACGTACCAGTATGTACAATTGTAATTAAAGTGGTGTTTGGGGTAAAACGTACGAGGCATGATCATCATATTAATATAGAATAATTTTTGGGTTAATAAATGTATTTGTATATATATAATCACTCCAAGAATATCATTGGTTAAAAAGCCTAGAATATCAAACTGGCCTAACTCCAGATATGGCCATGGCAAAAATGTGAAATAATTATTATTTTGCAGCTATATATATAATAATAATTATTATTAAAAACTATATAGAATTCTAAATAAATGTTGAGGAAGACATTATCTGGTGGAAAGAAGATTATGGCCGATTCTTGAAAGGTTTGTATCGTCGTCAGCAACTTAGCATCGTGCCTAATCGTGCCGTTCATGTTTGGGAGTTGGGACTGAGGTTAATCCAACAACTAATTAACGGACTAATAGTTTAGATATAAAACCGACCAAATCAAATTATATATAATAATAGTTTTAGTTTTAGTTTAAAAATTTTAAAATTGCAATTGGTTATATTTTTTTACGGCGAAATAGATTTTATTAATTAGAAATCATATATATGTAAATTCGATACCACCGGTTTGACTAGTTGACCGTTTTAAGTTAATGACAAAAAATGAAAATCATATAGTTAGAATATAAAGTATCAATTAGCCAATGTGGTGGATAGACACAATCCGAATAGAGATTATAATTTGGAGGTCTATTCTTTGCCAACAGATGGGCAACCTTTGCAATTGGTTACAATTTTAAATTTGGTGAGAGAATTATGGATTTTATATTTTCTAGGGGGATTGTCAAAACTATGCTACTGATTATTAATTTAAGAAATCGGTTCAGAATTTTGTATACATTTCTGACAACAATAACCAGAGAGGAACTCACCGAACATTGTCTTTGTCACACCTAACAGTTTTGTCTTTTGTTGTAAGCATCATCTATATATTATTTGATAAGTTAAATTTTTTTAATAAACTATGTTATTGAATTTTATTTATCAGATAAACACTAAAAAACAACTTTAATAAATATAGTTCGAACAAAGATCTTTTTTTTTTCTTAGTCTCAAAATTCAAAATTTAAAATAGAAACTAGAAGAAGTACTATAGTTAAAATGTCGATCTTTGTTTATATTATAAGAATTTTGTTTTCTAATTCGAGAAAATTTGTAAACATTTGTTTAAATAGCCTCTTGTTTTCATTCATCATTTATACAAAATGGATCAGTAGTAGTTGAAAGTTAATGAATTACAATACAGTAGATTTCTTATTATGTGTTTTGAATGACTAAACTTAATAGTTTGTACGTTTTTATAAATTCTAATATTAATTATAAATTTCAAATTAAATCGTACCTAAAATGTAATCTTAAAAGAGTATATTCTATTAATTATCTTTACACGCCAATCGTAGTTATTAATTTTTTTTGGGTAAAAAGGCATCTAGTTTTGATATGTTTCTATGTATTTCTGGATTTTTTATGGACCATATAATCTTTAAGCGAGGCTCATACATCGGTATAGTTTTGGATCCATGAATTGAAAGTTTCCACACAAAATAAAAAGAAAGGGAAAGTTTACGACCGAAAAGAATACTAAGAATTGAAAGTTTCCAAACTGAAAACGACCCATGAATTTATAAAGAAAAGGTGGCACAGCACGACTGGAGAATATTCGAATCGAGACTTCACTCGAGTTACACACTTACACACATAGAGAGAGATAATCAAAACAATGGAGATTAAGACACTACGACGACGACACGGGAACATAGCGAATATAACAGTGGAAAAGAAGGAAGAAGAGGACGAGCAACCGCTTAGCCCGGCGGCGCGTCTGTTTCACGCGCCGGAGTTCAACTGCTACATCATATCGGTGATTGGTTTGAAGAACAAGATCAAGCCAGATGAAATTATCCAAGGCATAAAGCAGACTTTGATTAAACATCCTCGTTTCTCCAGTAAATTGGTGAGTCTTGTACACTTTCTTACATATGATACACACACACATATATAAATATCCAGTTAATTATAACCTTTAAATAACGGTAACATTAATTATAACCTTTAAATAACGGTAACGAGAAACATTATGTGTAAAATGCTTTTTTACCAACCTTGTTTTGTTCAAATGAAACTAATATTGAACAAATTATTATTTTTTTTTTTGTTAAAGAATATTGAACAAAAATACATAGACATGACTTGGGTGTATTATTAATTGACAAAAGCATATATACAAGTGGGGCATTTATATTTCTTGCATGTGTAAAATGTTTTTCATTTTTTTAATGAATTTATCTTTCATTGGATGTTGGTGTGTGATTGATATAATAGTGTTTTTCTTTATGCTTACAAGTACATGAAATTCTCCTACCATGTCAAGTCCTAATTGATTTCGATATAGCAGCGCATTGATTGTATATGGCTTAGACCAGGTTCATCAGTGAACTTCTGAGAAATAGGTTCATCCGAATATAATAATATTTTTTTTTTATTTTTTTAAATTAAAATTATTTTTTTGGACTAATCAGGATGCTCCACGTGTGATGAATCTAGATGAACCTGGGTTCTTCAGGTTCGTCGGGAAAAACCTGGGCCATGAACTTCTACCTTTAAAATTATTATTTTATTAAATTTCGTCTTAAAACCTGTGCCATAAACTCTTGAAGAACCCCTGATGGACATGCTCTTAGGAAGACGTATCAATTGGAAAAAGAAAACACTAAGGATTTGTTGTTTTTAGTCAAAATGAGAGGAAAGAAATCCAAAGTATATATATATATATATTTCTAGTCAACAGGAATATATACATTTGAGGATTATATTCCAAATCGGGGAGGACAATTTTCATTTTCGTAGCACATAATTGAAATTTTACTGGTTGACTAAGAAAGGACATTGTTATTCCACCAAATGGTATTCTTTTTTCAGGAATATAGTAATTATTTCAGAAAAACATCGATTGATTTACAATATTCTTGGCATTCTCTTATTTTTATAGGAAAATGATTTTAACATTTTTATTTGAATAAATAAAATTTATTGAAGGTGAACAGTGGGAGCAACAATAGACAAGAACAAAAATGGGTTCGGACAAACGTGGTGGCCGAGGATCACGTCATCATACCCAAATTCGAAACGCAAGATATAGAAAACGCAAACGCAGACGCTTTTCTTGAGAGCTACGTCTCCGACCTCACTACGACCCCATTAAACACTTCGAAGCCATTATGGGAAGTTCACTTACTCGACTTGAAAACCTCAGACGCTGAAAACGTTGCCATTTTAAAGATCCATCACTCTGTTGGCGATGGTATGTCTCTAATGTCTCTAGTCCTCGCGTGTACGCGTAAAACATCAAACCCCGATGAGTTCCCGAGCCTCCCGTATCAGAACCAGTCTTCTTCTGGGTCATCGCGTTTAATGCCCGGTTCAGTGGGTGATTCCCGGTTATTGTGGTTGCTTATGGCTCTATGGTCGGCGATTATGGTGGTTTTGAATACGGTTTGTGATGCTTTGGAGTTTATTGCTACGACATTGTTTCTCAAGGACACGTCAACACCGATCAAAGGCGATTTTCGGTTAAGAAAGTGTAAACGGATGTGTTTGGTTCATCGTACCGTAAGTTTTGACGACATAAAGCTAATCAAGAACGCCATGAAAATGGTAAAGTGATTTTCTCATCTTGGTAAACCGTAAATTTTACCATATTAAAATAAATAGATAGTATAGGTGACATGTATGATTTTGCCATTTTATCTATTTTCTGGTCTAGTAGACTGTCAACGACGTTATACTTGGAGTATCTCAGGCTGGTCTCTCGCAATATTTAAAGAGAAGATACGGTAAATCACTAATATTTATGAATTTTCTGTTAATGAACATTAAATATGTTATCAAAGTAAGAAATTTAAGTTTTTTAATTTTGATAAATAATAGGAGAGAAGAAGAAGAAAACAGTAGACCAAGAAGAATCCATTCCTAAAGAAATAAGGCTAAGGGCAGCTGTTCTTGTAAACATAAGACCTACTACTGGAATCCAGGCAAATTAACATCATTTACTTACAATATTATATAAAAGCTATACATTTTAATTAATTTTCTTTTGTTTTTGATAACAAAACAGGATCTAGCTGATATGATGACTAAAGGATCCAAGTGTAGATGGGGAAATTGGATTGGTTACATAGTTTTTCCAGTCTCTATTGCATTACACAATGACCCGTTGGACCATATCCGAAGAGCCAAGTCCATCATCGACCGGAAGAAGAACTCGTTAGAGGCTGCGTTGACGTTCATTGTCGGTAAAATGATTATCAAATCACTTGGGGTTCAGGTTAGTTTAATACAATATTCTTATATATTTAATTATTTCGAAATTTAACCATAGTCATACACTTTGAAGTGTCATTAATCAACTAACAAACACTCCATCAAATTAAAAATAAAAGCTAACGTTCATATATTTTTCTTAGTTAGTATAAATCCGATCTTGTGAATTTAAATGAATGCAGAGAGCAGCTAATATATTACATAGAGCATTGTCGAACACAACGATGACGTTTTCAAACTTGGTTGGTCCTATGGAAGAAATTAGCTTCTATGGACATCCCGTCACTTACATGGCCCCAAGTGTTTATGGTCATCCCCATGTAAGATTTTAGACCATTCTATTTTATACTATTATATTTTTAATGATTTAGAGTTAAGACTAAACGATCGCACTGGTCTTTGATTAGGCGTTGACGATGCATTTTCAAAGTTATATGAACAAGATGACTATTTCTTTATCTGTTGATCCAACGGTCATTAGCGATCCTCATCGGCTTTGTGATGATTGGGAGGAATCTCTAAGAAGCATCAAAGCTGCTGTCCAAAAAAGAGGCTCTACTCAGTAAATTGTGTTGAGTTCTTCTTTGATTTAGAGAAAATATTAAGAACTTAATACTTAAAAGAGATTACAAAACTATACAAAAGGGCATTTACCAATACATACTATTTTGATTGAATACAATTTTCATCTTTGCTATAAATAATTTTCATATTTCTTTTGCATTCTCTTATCTTTAACTAATCGAACAAGAGCCGCACCTTGTTTTAGTGAAACAATTAATATCTGCTGCATGTAATTTTGATTCTATACTAGCATATGCCTTAATGTTAATCACACCTAAAAGAAAAGAGAGAGAGAGTGATGTTCATTACAAGGAACGAAACTGGAAAAATAACTAAAACATCTTTAATTGCGAGATTAAATATCATTTGAAAAAAGTGTTTTACTTGTAAAACATAGTTTTTGAGTTTGTTTTACAGATTTTTGTGTTAGGTTTACAGAAAAAGACACTGTATTATTATTGATGCATTTATTATTTTCCTTAAATCCGAAATTGTCTTTCATTTTCTTTAAATCCCAAAAAAACACTAAAAATATTGTCATAAAACCAAATATATACACTGTTAAACAAATTGTTTCTAATTTAATTCATTTCTAAATTTAAAAATTTTATTTTCGAGTTTTGTTTCTGTTTTTAAATGTGATAAACATTATTCTTAAAAATTTCGCGTGTGTCCTTTTTTTTTGCTAAAAAGACTTTATACTCTGATAAAGTGTTTCAATAGCACAAATTACCTAATCCTGTAATTCTAAACTAAAAAAGTGACTTTCAATGTAATTCTCTTTGAAAAAACATCTTTCAATACTTTTCCAAAAAAAAGTATTGATAGAGACAATAATAGTTTAATCAAAACTTTCAATTTGAAACACCGTTTTGTTCTTCCATGACGACCTCAAGCAAATTCTCATAATTCTTCTGCCACTGATCATTCATCTGTAAAGATTTTTTGTATTCAAGTTTCAGTCTTTCCATTTCGATCTCCGTTGCTGCAGAGCCTTGTTGCTGAAACAACACCAAAAACAAATAAACAATTGTGAAAAACAGAGTTTTCCAGAGAAATTTCAGGGCTTTGGGTCATTCTCCAAAGAAACAAAAAACAAAAAAAGATCTTGTCTTTCTATAGACAGAGGAAACACAAACCTGAAGCTCTTTAACTTGCTCGTTAATAAGATCAGCACTGAGGAAAGAAGAGTAAACAGAAACATCAGCAGATGGCGGTGGATCAACGATAACAATACCATCCATACTTTCTTCTCCTGATCTTTCATATTTTTCCAAAGGCGGAGGTAAGAGCGACCCGTGTCTTTTCCAGGAAGATTGCGTTTTGTTGGAATTAGCAACAATCGTTTTTCTAACTACTTGAATATTGTTCACAGGGCCTGTAAGGAAAAGTTCGTGACAAGCAAAAAATGGGGGGTCACTGAAAGATCATTTTGCCTAAGTAAAACTCAAACAGAAGAGAATGCTAACAAATGTACCTTTTCCATGGCCAAAAGTACGAACAGGACGACGTGATTTGGGATCCCAAACACAAATATTACCATCTTCTGATCCAGAAATCAAAAGGTTTCCGTCTGCGCAATATGCTAAGGAAGTAACAGCTTTGCTGCTCAGAAGAAAAAATATTAAGTCAATAATTATAAATAAGTTAAGGGATGTTAAGTTTTCAACACAAGTCAATTACTTGAATCCGTTGAAACGGAAAATCAGATGCAACATGTTAAGAGATCTAGTAAAAAAAACCATCTTAGAATCAACAACTACTACAAGCTGATGTTCAAATATATGAGATATCTCATAAAAACAATCTTAGAGTAAAAAATTACATCAACATACTGTTCAAATATATTATGATTTACAAGATGCAAACAAAAGAGAAGAAGAAAGTATCTAATATAAGGAACGTGAAGTACCTTTCTTCGGATACTGAACCAAGAACTTGTGTCCCATAGTCACTTGTGGCATTAATGGCGCCGATATAAATCTTGCTATCTCTGCTACCAGCATAGAACACAAACCCACCAGGGTCCAATGAAAGTGCATTGATAGCTGAAGGAAAGATGATATTTCTCAACAATTTCCCCTTTGACAGGCTCCAGACCTACAGTCATGAAATACCAAATAAAAGCCATATCATTTATGAAAGAACTTAACTTCATTGTTGTTAACAAATGTGTAAGATTAACAGTCCAAATAAGTACCTTGCAAGTCCGATCTTCTGAAGCAGAAACTATCATAGCATTGCAGCCTCCATAGTCTATGACAATGTCGGTTACAGACATTGTATGCTCATTAAAATTGTGTTCATAGAGAGTGTTCCCTTGCTGCCTCTGGAAATCATCAAATAGCCTAACTAACCAACAAGAGCAAGGAATAAGAATAAAGGCAATACCTTGCAATCAAAATTTTGAAACCCAGCAAGAGAAATACACAAAATTTAACCTTATTAGAGACCAGACTCTAACAGATCCATCTTGAGATCCTGAAACCAACAAAGAGTCGTCTCCAGAGAACACCAAGCAAGTTACTGAACGGTAATGACCGTGCCACTTCTTAAGAAGCTTCCCAGTCGCAACCTAATTTCACCAATTGAACAAGTTTGTACTTTAGACCCCCATGAAGCTCAAATACGTTTGATCACCAGAAGTGAAGTTAAAAATATAAAATTGTTACCTCCCAAAGATATATATCTCCAGAGGTTCCACCACCAACTATGTAAGTTCCTTCTGTGTTTGCTGCAAGAGCTTTTATTGACTCCACTGGGAAGCTCCTCACTTCAACTTGAGGCTACAATCAAAAACATCTTTTAATCCTCAATAAAAGGGTCTTCAGAGAATATAAAAGTGGGTGAAGTCGGAGAATGAGAAGTAAGAACCTTGTTCCAAGACCAGAAGAAAATCGAGCCAGAGGAAGCGGATGCGTTACGGAGCTGAGAGGCGGCGATGAACTTTTCTCCGACGGCGGTGAGACCGTGCGCAGGAGAGGCGCAAGTCTTGAATCGAAGCTGCTCTTTCCCGGTTTTGAGATCCCAGCTTCCGATTCCGCCATCGATAGAGGACGAAGCAATAACAGAAATCTCCATTATAGCTGATTTTGTTCAGAGAAACAGGAAAGAAGAAACAGATTCGTGAGTGTTCGGGTTTTAAGATATTAGGGTTTATGAAATTGTGTTTAATTGGAATAAAATATAGTTTTGCGGAGTAATACAAGTTTTATAAAACATAAGGGGTTATAATGTAAATTTCAGATAGTTAAAATTTCATTGAGATACGGTAACGGAATCGTTAGATGGGAAACCGATGGCGATGATAAGCTTTTCGCTTCCATCTCCCGCCATACTTCCGATTTCATCTCGACCGTCCGTTCCAAATCGGATCAACGTCGCCGACCGTCTGATCCTCCGTCATCTCAATGCCGGCGATCTTCGGGGAGCGATCTCAGCTCTCGATCTCATGGCTCGTGATGGGATCCGCCCCACCGACTCGGTCACTTTCTCCTCCCTCCTCAAGTCTTGTATCCGAGCACGCGATTTTCGACTCGGGAAACTCGTTCACGCCCGATTAGTTGAGTTTAATATCGAGCCTGACTCGGTTCTATACAATTCACTCATCAGCTTGTATTCAAAATCCGGAGATTTAGCGCGAGCCGAGGATGTGTTCGAGACTATGGAGAGATTTGGTAAGCGAGATGTTGTTTCGTGGAGTGCCATGATGGTTTGTTTCGCTAATAATGGAAAGGAACTCAATGCGATTGAACTTTTTGTTCGGTTTCTGGAGTTGGGTTTCGTGCCAAATGATTATTGTTACACGGCAGTGATACGAGCTTGCTCGAATTCGGAATATGTTTCGATTGGGAGAGTGATTTTAGGGTTTTTGATGAAGACTGGGCATTTTGAATCCGATGTCTGTGTAGGTTGTTCTTTGATCGATATGTTTGTGAAAGGGGAGAACAATCTAGAGAATGCGTATAAAGTGTTCGATCAAATGTCTGAGCTAAATGTTGTTACTTGGACATTGATGATAACTAGGTGTATGCAAATGGGGTTTCCTAGGGAAGCAATAAGGTTTTTCTTGGACATGGTTTTAAGCGGATTTGAATCAGATAAGTTCACACTAAGCTCTGTTTTCTCTGCGTGTGCTGAGTTGGAGAATCTTTCTTTAGGGAAGCAATTGCATTCTTGGGCCATTAGGTCTGGACTCGCAGATGATGTTGGGTGTAGTTTAGTTGACATGTATGCGAAATGCTCTGTGGATGATTCGTTAGATGATTGCAGGAAGGTGTTTGATAGAATACAGGATCATAGTGTTATGTCGTGGACGGCATTGATCACAGGTTATATGCAGAACTGTAATCTCGATACAGAGGCTATTAGTCTCTTCTGCGAAATGATAACGCAGGGTCGTGTCCAGCCAAATCATTTCACTTTCTCGAGCGCATTCAAGGCATGCGGAAATCTTTCGGATCCACGGGGAGGTAAACAGGTTCTTGCTCATGCCTTTAAAAGAGGTCTTGCTTCGAATAACTGTGTTGCAAACTCGGTTATCAGCATGTTTGTTAAAGCAGACAGGATGGAAGACGCTCGGAGAGCGTTTGAATCACTTTCTGAGAAGAACTTGGTCTCATATAACACCTTTCTTGATGGAACCTGCAGGAACTTGGATTTTGAGGAAGCTTTTGAGCTTTTCAATGAGATCACTGAGAGAGGATTAGGTGTTAGCGCTTTCACATTTGCTAGCTTGTTAAGTGGAGTTGCAAGTATTGGTTCAATTAGAAAAGGCGAGCAAATCCATTCACAGGTGCTTAAACTCGGGCTCTCGTGCAATCAACCCGTCTCCAATGCTTTGATCTCTATGTATTCCAGATGCGGAAGCATTGACACAGCTTCCCGAGTCTTCAATCTAATGGAAGATCGTAATGTCATCTCATGGACTTCAATGATCACAGGTTTCGCAAAACATGGATTCGCTAAAAGGGTACTCGAAACATTCAGCCAAATGACAGAAGAAGGGATGAAGCCAAACGAGGTCACTTACGTCGCAATCTTGTCCGCATGTAGCCATGTTGGTTTGGTCTCCGAAGGATGGAGACATTTCAAATCAATGTATGAAGACCACAAGATCAAACCTAGAATGGAGCATTATGCTTGTATGGTTGATCTTCTATGTCGATCCGGGCTTCTCACAGACGCATTTGAGTTCATTAGCACAATGCCCTTCCAAGCTGATGTTCTAGTGTGGCGTACGTTTCTTGGAGCTTGCAGAATTCACAGTAACACAGAGCTTGGAGAGATGGCTGCGAGGAAGATCTTAGAACTTGACCCGAATGAGCCCGCAGCTTATATACAACTCTCAAACATATACGCTAGTGCAGGTATCAGTATAATTCAAACACAAACCAATAAAACTCCTCCTTCTAATGATTAAACTTGTGTGTGAAGTGAAACTAATTTGAATAGTTGGATGTAGGGAAATGGGAAGAATCTGCAGAGATGAGGAAGAAGATGAAAGAGAGAAACTTGGTTAAAGAAGGAGGTTGCAGCTGGATAGAAGTGGGTGATAAGGTTCATAAGTTCTATGTAGGTGATACATCCCACCCAAATGCTCACAGAATATACGACGAATTGGACCGGTTGATTAGAGAGATAAGACGTTGTGGATATGTTCCTGATACGGATCTTGTTCTTCACAAGCTAGAGGAAGAGGATGGTGAGGCAGAGAAGGAAAGATTATTGTTTCAGCACAGTGAGAAAGTCGCGGTTGCGTTTGGGCTTATAAGCACTGGGAAATCAAGACCGATAAGGGTGTTCAAGAACTTAAGGGTCTGCGGGGATTGCCATAACGCGATGAAATATATAACGACGGTTTCTGGTAGAGAGATTGTATTGAGAGATTTGAATCGTTTTCATCATTTTAAAGATGGGAGATGCTCATGTAATGACTATTGGTGACTTTGAGAATTAGCATATGAGGCAATTTTATGTCTATCTTGAAAACAATAAAATCCAAATTTTAGATGTTGTAGTGGACTAATCACAACATCTGTAATCTCTGACCGTTGAATAGATTTATCCTTGCTATTAAAAGAAAAAGAGGTTATCTAAAATTGAACTGTTTTAATAAAAGAAAAAGAAAAGAGGTTATCTTTAGGGAAATCAATAACTTTTGCTTATTTGGTAAATCAGTACACGATCACAATCTATAAATTCAGGATATTTGAGTGTTTATGCAGATCAGATTTTACCATTTTATTCTTGATTTTTGTTTTCCTTTCCACTAATGATATTGACTTATCATTTTCTATAAGTTCAGATCCGGTAAATGGAGGTTTTCGTTGAAATCTCAAATTCTAAGGTAATTATTATTGATTCTCTTTTTTTTTTCTCTATCAAATAGTGATTCGTTTATTTGTCTCGTTTCTAACTAAATAAAGGGAGATATGATATATCTGATGTATTCATTTTCTTACAGATGAAGATGATTCAGATAAGTTTGTGTATACTAGTGGTATTAACAATATTCGGTTTTCCGATGATGGAATCCCGCATTGAGAGCAAGAAAGGTATTGAATATCAGGCGATAAATTGTCGGAAACACAATGCGGTTTTGACGGATTTTGGAGCTGTTGGTGATGGAAAAACCTCGAACACGAAAGCGTTTAGAGAAGCCATTAGCAAGCTTACTCCGTTGGCTGCTGACGGTGGAGTACAACTCATTGTTCCGCCGGGAAAATGGCTCACCGGAAGTTTCAACCTCACAAGCCATTTTACTTTGTTCATCCAACAAGGTGCAACAATTCTTGCTTCTCAGGTAATATCTACCTTCAAAATTTTAGCTAGTGTTATATATATTAGCCTATATTATATAAGAACGTTTTCAAAAGGAAAAAAAATAAATAAGAATTCGATGTTGTGTATAAATAATTGGTGGAAGAATAATAGTCACTAATTTGGTTAAATCAAACAGGACGAATTTGAATATCCTATGATGCCACCTTTGCCGTCATATGGAGATGCAAGGTTTGCTAGTTTAATCTATGGAAGTAACCTAACAGATGTTGTTATCACCGGTAAGCACAACAACGATTCATTCATTAATACATCACACAATTGATCAAGATTACGAGATAGAAACAAAAATGTATATTTTGGTTTATAAGATCAATTTTGTTAAATTTATTAGGTAACAAAGGGACGATCAATGGACAAGGCAAGTCATGGTGGGTAAAGTATCGAGGTGGTGGTTTCAAGTCAATATCGAGACCTTTGTTGATCGAAATAATCTTCTCAGAAAACATTCAGATCTCGGATATCAATTTAATCGATTCTCCAATGTGGAATGTACATCCTGTGTATTGCAAAAACGTCATCGTTAGAAATATCAAGATCGATGCTCCTATCGATTCTCCTAACACCGATGGAATCAACCCTGGTATGCATACATTATGATCACATTAATTCCTATAGGATATAACGTTTCTGTATAATTATCTTACGAAAAACGTTACGTTCTAGTTAAGAAAATAGCTTTTTCCCTTTTTTGTTTTTCATTTGGTTTATCAAACTCATATTCTTGATTTGGTTTTACGTACATATAGATTCTTGCACGAACACATTAAAAGAGAACTCATGTCCTTGATTTGGTTCTACGTATAGATTCTTGCATGAACACATTAATTAATAGAGGACTCATGTTCTTGATTTGGTTTGTTAAATACGCATGTTTTTTATTTTGATTCTACGTATAGATTCTTGCACGAACACATTAATATAAGACTCATGTTCTTGATTTTGGTTTAATTCAACTCTCATGTTCTTGATTTGTTTTATTAAGCACTCATGTTCTTGATTTGGTTCTATACGTATAGATTCTTGCACCAACACAATAATAGAGGACTGCTCCGTAACGTCCGGGGACGATTGCATCGCGGTAAAAAGCGGTATCGACCAATTCGGAATCGCGACAGCGATCCCAACGCAACAGCTCTCGATACGACGTCTCACTTGCGTTTCTCCCGACAGCGCAGGGATAGCCATCGGAAGCGAAATGTCGGGAGGAATCAAAGACGTTAGAATCGAAGACGTGACACTAATCAACACACAATCCGCGATCAGAGTCAAAACCGCGATTGGTCGTGGCGGTTACGTCAAAGACATTTTCGCTCGTAGGTTTACGATGAAGACTATGAAATACGTTTTCTGGATAACCGGTTCGTATAAACTGCATCCTATAGGATTCGATCCCAAGGCGTTGCCGGAGATAAGAAATATCAACTACCGTGACATGACGGCAGAGAACGTTACGATGTCGGCGAGGCTCGAAGGGATCAAGAACGATCCGTTTACGGGGATTTGTATGTCGAATGTGAGTATAGCTTTGTCTCCGACCACGAAGAAGCTGCAGTGGAACTGTACAGATGTTGCCGGAGTTACGAGCAGGGTTAAGCCGGAGCCGTGTAGTTTGTTGCCGGATAAGGGAACGAAGATGGACTGTGCTTTTCCGGTGGATAAGATTCCTATTGAGAGTGTTGTGTTGAACAAATGTTATGCTTAGAAAAAATTGTGTTTGTATCGTTTTTTATAGGTTTCGTTTAATCGCGTAACTAATAAGAGATTTAAATGAGTTGTGTTATGTTTGTAAATAATTTTGTTTTTGAGGTCATTCAAGAAAAGAATTGTAAATTGCTTGTTGAAGTAGAAGTACTTATAAAGTAATGGTGATGAATTGTAAATCAACTATTTCATAATTTCATTTTTGAGGATATGATTCCCATTTTTTTTACTGTTTATAGTTCATCAAATTTTCACATTTTAAAAGGTAATTGCGTTTATATAGCCAATTTGCCAGACTTAAGAAAATAAAAATAATGTAATAAGCCAATGTTGTTTCTATACCATCATTCCTTTTTTGTTTTCCGGAATCGGTTTGGTTAAACCGATTGGTTCTATTTTCTTAAATCTAGATTGTTACAAAACGGCGTCGTGGTGAATGGACATTTTGATTTCAGCCTAGATTCAGCGAGAGGTGGGGTCTTGTAAGAATCTGGCACGCGCTCGCCACACTCTCCTTTTATCCTTAACCACACTTTTTTTGTTTCTCCTGGAAAATTCGCCATTCTTCTTCTTCGTTTTCTGAGTTGAGAAATCTGAGTTGTCTTCTTCTTCTTCTTCTTATTAGTATCTTCTACATAAGGTGCGAAGAGTTTATCTGAATCGACCGATTCTCCATTACAAAGGTACTTCTCATGCTCATCTCCTGTTTTTTTTTTTCCCTCGAGAATAGCATCCGAAATAAAATTCTCGGCTACAATCGTAAAACCGTGCCAGTGGATTAAGGTTGATATTTCCTTGGAGAAATACTCTCAGATTTCTTAATGTCGTATGATTATGGCACATCACATGATTTTTTTTTCCTGGATTTCAATATTCACGTAGGAAGCTTGATTTTGCATTTCACGAACTTAGAATTTTTTTTTATTTGTGTTTTCAATTTTCGTTTACTGCGTTTGTGGGTTATTTTATTATGCCTAGTGTCGTTCAAAGTGATTTAATAATATCTGAGAAAAGGAAAATTCCCTGTTTCATATTTCAAGTTGTATCGTTTTTTGAGTCTTGTTGGTTTGTAAGAGTATATTTGTCTAAATTCGATTTCTCTCTTAGTCTTCTCTTCTTCTGCTTTGTAGCTTTTTTTGTTTCTTCTCCTCCTGATCAGCTTTGCTATCACTGGGCAGATGACATTGTACATGAGTTCTGCTACTTCAGTCACAAATCTATCGACAACACATAAGAATGTGAGTACATGTCTCTCATTGTAACAACCGGTCAAGCTCATTACTGTATACTGTTGAGACACATTACCTTCTCTTGAGCTAATATCTGTTTGCTATTGTGTGTTTTCTCTCTTTATGTTTCGTTTCTCAGGTGTTCCAATTAGTCGATATGGTAGCCACTGAATCAAACCACTTGTTAAGGGACAAGACTCTTTGCTTCCCCGGAAGGCATCACATGAACATCCAGCCTAAAAAGACTTTTCCATTATCATCACTTAATCAGATGAAAATCCGTGTTCCGAGAACATTACGAGCCTCAGCGAACGGGAAAGGCAGAGCTGAATTGGAGGCTATCTTTGGTGGTAATACCTCTACAGAAAGTAGTGACTTTCCAGACTCTAAAGCTGATTTTTCTCGTCTCGAGTTAGAAATATACCACTCTGGAGGAAGCTTTGGAGACCAAAATGTGGCTAGTGTTGTCGAAAAACTGAACGCTCTTCGGTCTCATCTATTAGCAGCAGAGAAGTGGAATGCTTCTCGACTTGAGTCATGTGACAGGTCCGTTGACATTTTACCATTCTAACCATTTTCTCCCTAAATTTTCTTATGCTCGTTTCAGCATAGATAAATATCAAATCTTGTATAATTGTCAAGCCATATATCCCTCTGCATTACTTGTTTTTGTCGGCTTTTGCTATCGCCTAATTTGTAATACTGCCTGTTGCAGAAAATATCTGGAATGTGCGACAAACTTAATCCATTATATGGCTTTGAGGTCATTGGACATTGAGCAGCTCAACAGCGATCTTGCTTCTCTTGGTCTGTCAAGTTTAGACAACAACAATGTGACTGTCCTCGCCAGCCTTAACTCCACTATTAATCTGTTGATGAACTCTCCCTATAGCAAACAGAGTGATGTGATCGAATCTCGGAATAATGCCTATCCTAAGCAGCTGAAGGGTAAGAGTAGCAAGAAGAATGATAAAGGAAGAGTATTTTCATATAAAGAGTTGTTACTTGGAAAACTTCGTGAGGGAAGAAGTACTCATATCATGGTAACTGTTGGTAAAGAAGCAACTGAGAGTGAAACATTTATAACCGATGTTCTTAAAGCTGGAGCTTCTGTTATCCGTATAAACTGCGCACATGGAGACCCGAGCGTTTGGGGTGAGATCATCAAAAGAGTAAGAAGAACCTCTCAGATGCTAGAGATGCCATGCCGCGTTCTTATGGATTTAGCTGGACCAAAACTGAGAACTGGTACCTTAAAACCTGGTCCTTGCGTGATAAAAGTTTCACCAAAGAAAGATGCTTATGGAAATGCAGTTTCTCCTGCTCTGGTGTGGCTCTCCCTCACAGGAACACAACCTCCTCCTGCTCACCTTTCGCCTGATGCTACTATATTCGTGCAAGACGAGGATTTTCTCTCTGGTCTCCAGATGGGTGATTCTTTAAGACTATGTGACGCTAGAGGGAAAAAGAAGATGCTTAGAATCACAAAAGAGTTTGATGTTTTTTCCAGTTCCGGGTTTGTAGCTGAATGTTTTGACACTGCTTATATTGAGTCTGGAACTATGTTATACGTTAAGGGAAAAAAAGGGAGACGCTTGGTTGGACGAGTAGTGGATGTTCCTCCCAAGGAATCTTTTGTAAGGCTCAAAGTGGGAGACTTACTTGTCTTAACCCGAGAAGGATCGTTCGATGAACCTTGTGTAACTGTTCCAGGAGCTCATAAGGTAACTTGTCCTTGCGGTTATTTGTTCGATTCTGTCAAGCCTGGTGAAACCATTAGTTTCGATGATGGCAAAATATGGGGAGTAATCAAAGGAGCTAGCCCTTCAGAGGTAATTGTCTCCATCACTCATGCTGGTCCAAAGGGTACTAAGCTAGGATCAGAGAAGTCCATTAACATTCCCCAAAGTGATATCCGTTTCAAAGGCCTCACATCAAAAGATATCAAAGATCTTGAATTTGTAGCTTCACGTGCTGACATGGTTGGCATTTCTTTCATACGTGATGTCCATGATATATCCGTTCTTAAGCAAGAGCTCAAGAAAAGGAAACTTAATGAGCTAGGTATTGTTCTCAAGATTGAAACGGAAAGTGGGTTTGAGAATCTACCCTTGATTCTATTAGAGGCAATGAAGTGTTCGAATCCTCTGGGAGTTATGATAGCTCGAGGTGATCTTGCAGTGGAGTGTGGATGGGAGAGATTGGCTAATATTCAAGAAGAGGTTTTAGGTATTTGTAAAGTTGCTCGTGTACCGGTAATCATGGCAACTCAGGTTCTGGAATCACTTGTCAAATCCGGTGTTCCTACTCGAGCTGAGATCACAGATGCTGCAAATGGCAAAAGGTCAAATCTTTTTGCTCCAAACAAAACAAAACTTAACAGTTGCTTTGTCTAATTTTGGATTTTGTATATTTGCAGGGCAAGCTGTGTGATGTTGAACAAAGGCAAGCACATCGTTGAAGCTGTTTCGATGTTGGATACTATCCTTCACACCAAGCTTATCTATAAGAAACCGGACTCTGAAATCCTACATTGCTCTGCTTCTCACTAGAAAGAGAACTTGTAATTTGCCTGGCCAGTCCATGAACTGGGTCGTCCGGTTAAGTCCTGGTTCAATATTGGGTCTTGTGGAGCTGTGGCGGTTTCAAACCAGGATTTAGCCCGGTTCACATAGCCCGCCGGTATGTTGTCCTGCATTGGAATGTCTCTAGAAAGAGCTTTAGTGGAAATCTAAAAATGTATGCTGAGGATATGAAGTATGAACCATTCACTGATTAACAGAAAGCGTTACATCGAAGGATTTAGCTTCTTCTCTCTGGTTTCTACAACGAATCCGATTAATGATCACGTTTTAAACAGTAAACAGTGCGAAAGATAAACTATTTTTCTTATTAAGCGGTTAAGAATGGGCCTCGATTATAGGGAGATTCATGCACATACTTTCTGGGTTGGTATATCAGAATGTACAATTTCCATGACTGAATCCGTACCATCTGAAGAAGACGAAAAAAATTTGCAAAAATATTTAAAATTGTTAAAACGAAACTGACGACCAAATATGAAAAAGCTTGAATTTTTAAATTTCACAAGCAAGTGATGCTCTCTGTGTTCGAAAAGATGAAGCTTTGTTCCCGTTTAGAAGGCCGGGCTCATTTTACATGAAAACCCATGTTTGGCCGGTCTGATCGGTTTAATTAGATTTTCGACGGTTAAATCTTTAATTCCGGTTTACCCACACTTCGTCACACCATTGCTGTTTAGATGATGAGGAGGGAAGCTCGATTTCAAAGCTCATGAAACGCATCAATGTCGGTCTTCGTCTCCGCCATTTCCCGAAATTCAGAAAATTTCAAACCCGGAACTTAGCTTCTTCTGCACCTAAACCTGAACTCGAACCAAAAAGACCACATGGGACATCGTATTTTCATGACAACTTGCTGGGTCAGGTACTGGACACTTACCCAGATCTCAAAACCCTACGAATAGTCCACTCAAGAATCATTCTTGAAGATCTACGCTGCGATTCGTCTCTGGGCGTTAAACTTATGAGAGCTTATGCTGCTCTAAAAGATGTGGCTTTAGCACGCAAGGTGTTTGACGAAATTCCTGAGAGAAACGTGATCATCATCAATGTCATGATCAGAAGCTATGTGAACAACGGGTTTTACCGTGAAGGTATTCAAGTTTTTGGGACGATGTGTGGCTGTAATGTTAGACCCGATCATTACACTTTCCCGTGTGTTCTAAAGGCGTGTTCTTGCTCTGGGAATATTGTCGTTGGGAAGAAAATCCATGGGTCCGCTACAAGAGTTGGGCTCTCTTCGACTCTGTTTGTTGGGAATGGTTTAGTTTCTATGTATGGAAAGTGTGGTTTTTTATCTGAAGCAAGGCTTGTACTTGATGAGATGTCAAGGAGAGATGTGGTCTCTTGGAACTCGTTAGTTGCTGGGTATGCGCAAAACCAGAGATTCGACGATGCTTTGGAGGTTTGTAGGGAAATGGAATCCGTGAAGATAAGCCACGACCCTGGCACGATGGCTAGTCTGTTACCAGCAGTGACCAACACAACAAGGAGTAATGTTATGTATGTTAAAGATATGTTTTTGAAAATGGGGAAAGAGAGTTTGGTTTCATGGAATGTGATGATCGGTGTGTATATGAAAAATGCAATGCCTCGTGAAGCCGTGGAATTGTATTCTTGTATGGAAGCTGATGGGATCGAACCTGATGCAGTCTCAATCACAAGTGTTTTACCTGCTTGTGGAGATACATCTGCTCTGTCTCTTGGTAAGAAAA
Organism: Eutrema salsugineum; assembly: GCF_000478725.1. Taxonomy (NCBI): domain Eukaryota; kingdom Viridiplantae; phylum Streptophyta; class Magnoliopsida; order Brassicales; family Brassicaceae; genus Eutrema; species Eutrema salsugineum. The sequence continues at coordinate 3,182,994 of NW_006256858.1, forward strand.
TTCATGGATACATCGAGAGGAAGAAGCTGATACCGAATCTGTTGTTAGAGAACGCATTAATTGATATGTACGCAAAATGTGGATGTCTAGATAGAGCGAGAGATGTGTTTGAGAACATGAAGTCCCGTGACGTTGTTTCTTGGACAGCTATGATCTCAGCTTATGGAGTCAGCGGAAAAGGGCGTGACGCCGTGGCATTGTTTTCTAAAATGCAAGACTCGGGTCTCGTCCCTGATTCAATTGCGTTTGTCACAGTACTTGCTGCCTGTAGCCACGCGGGGCTGCTAGAAGAAGGACGGAGTTATTTTAAACTCATGACAGATCATTTCAAGATTACTCCTAGGTTAGAGCATCTTGCTTGTATGGTGGATCTTCTTGGCCGTGCCGGAGAAGTGAAAGAAGCTTACAGATTTATACAAGAAATGTCAATGGAACCGAACGAGAGAGTTTGGGGAGCATTGTTAGGTGCTTGCAGGGTGCACTCCGATACAGACATTGGTTTACTAGCAGCTGATAAGCTTTTTCAGTTAGCACCTGAGCAATCAGGTTATTACGTATTGCTTTCTAATATATACGCAAAGGCTGGGAAATGGGAAGAGGTTACAAACATCAGATATCTCATGAAGAGTAAAGGATTAAAGAAGAATCCTGGAGCGAGCAACGTTGAGGTCAATGGAGAAATTTATACATTCTTAGTAGGCGACAGGTCACCCGCAGTCCGATGAGATTTACAGAGAGCTGGATGTTCTAGTAACGAAAATGAAAGAGTTAGGGTATGTTCCTGATTCAGAATCTGCGCTTCACGATGTGGAAGAAGAAGATAAGGAGACGCATTTAGCTGTTCACAGTGAGAAATTAGCCATTGTGTTTGCATTGATGAACACAAGGGAAGGAGAAGAAGACAATAATGCCATAAGAATAACAAAGAACCTTAGGATTTGTGGAGATTGTCATGTTGCAGCAAAGCTTATCTCACAGATAACTTCTCGCGATATCATCATCAGAGACACCAATAGGTTTCATGTGTTCCGATTTGGTGTTTGCTCTTGTGGTGACTATTGGTGAAATGAATTGTTAAAAAACATTACAAAGCAAAACGCAGCGTTTTAATGATAACGGAAGAACACATTTTTGGACTGCTTTATAATATCTTATTGGGTTACAACCAATGAAAAATAAGACACGTCATCACTCTGTAAGGAAACTCCCCAAAGAGATAGCCCAATCTGCAAATCACTCTCCAGCTTTCTGAGCTCAGAGAGAAAGTGAGAGAGCGCAGGCTAGAGATAGAGATGATTGAGTCGGTCATGGCCGTCCGTCTCTCCACCGGATTCTCTTCAACGGCGTTACTCCGTAATTGCTATTGCTCTCTCTGTTCATGATTTTTTTTCTTCTTCTCAATTCAACATTTAGTTCTAATGATTTGGTAGCTAAATTTCTGTTCTTTCAATTTTTTCTTTTTAATACCTGAAATGCTCCCTTGTGAATTGCAGAGTATCGTCCTTCATCGAGCACGGACGAGGGAGTGAGCTGCTTCCATTATGCGTCCCGTCGCGTTTTTCAGCCTCAACGTCTCAACAATACTGCTCGGTACTTTGGATTCACCTTGTTTCATTATCGACTTGTTGATAAGGTTTTATAGTTTTTGCCTACCAAGTATTTGGTTTGGTTACTTTTTTTTTTAATTTAGAGTAACTGCTTTCTTGTTGGGTGACTTTTGGTTTTATCAAGATGTTAGAATCTAGCTTTTGGATAGCTTATCTTTTGTGTATAACTAAGTACTTGGTACTACTGCGATATGTTTCTTGTCAACGTGAATGTTGAAATTAGTGCAAAGCCGATGTTTCTTGATTTAGTAGAGCACTAAATTGCAAAATAGATTCTACGTTTGTGCCAAAAGAAAGGAAGTTTGTTGGGTTTTTCTTCGTCTTCAAACTTGAATCAAGAGCTTCCTTATTGTGAGAGTTTTGGCTTTATCAAGATGTTAGATTCTAGTTTTTGAATAGCTTATCTTTAGTGCAGTAGTACTTGGAGTCCTACACTTCTATGCAATACTATTTCTTGTCAATGTGATTGGTAAATTTAGAGCGAAGTGGGTGTTTCTTGATTGTATAGAGCACTAAGTTATGTACTTCGTTGATCCTTGGAACCAGTTGAAGTTAACTTCTTTTGAAATTTTGTTCTGGTGTTGCCAATACTGACTTGAAAACACGATGAATTTAGTCCTGAGTTGTTCGCTGATGTTAAGGCGTTAGCTTACTGTTCGTATAAACTATGACATGAACTGATTTTTTCTTGTCGGTTGAGTTTCTGAGTATACATGAAAGTGCGTATCATCCTTCATGTGTGAGATACTTTCACCTGTAGTAAAATGCAGAGATGCCTCAACATTTCAAAACTTTTGGATGTTGTTTTCTACGTATATGTATGTACATTCATATTACCTTCTGTTGTAAACAAATGAATTGACTATATGCACTTATCTAGGAGTGGATTTCTGAAGTACAGTAGTGACTATTTAACAAGAAAGTACCCGAGGCGAAATCGAACTCAAGCCACGGCCGAGTATTTAGATTCAGCTTCAGATTCAGAAAAGCAAACTGGGAAGTCAAGGTATCATCCTTCAGAAGAAATTAGAGCCACTTTGCCACAGAATGCTGGAGATTCAAGACTTTCACCTGCAGAAACTACGAGAACCATCATTGAGGTGTTATATTGCGTCTTTCAATCTGCATAAGCTACCTTTTTGGTAAAATATTGTTTGGACCAATGCCTTATTTTATATGCATTGTTGTAGCCACATGTTAATGCGTATAGTGGTTCAATATCCTGGGTTGCTTCAATATTCCATATTCCTCTAAAAAATTCTTTAATATAGAGAAAAGCATTTTATCTTGACAAAGCCTATGTAAGTCTGCATCGCAGATATTGTATTCAGGGGAATATGTTCCTCCATTTTTTACTGTCTTTTTATGTTATATCCAGGTTTCATTTTGTACATCTAACATTTCCCGTAGTGTGTCATGTTCAGGTGAACAATAAAGGAACCCTGATGCTTACTGGTTCAATTGGTGATGGAGTTCATGAGAATATTCTCTGGCCTGATATACCTTATATAACAGATCAGAATGGAAGTAAGAGAAAATTGAATCATCTTTAGTTTCCCTGTGAATATATAATCTACCTATTACCATCAAAAACTAAATTGAATAAACCTAATGATCTGCAGATTTATACTTTCAAGTAAAGGAGGATGAGGACATCATGCAGTCTGTTACATCTGAAAATAATTATGTGGTATGTTTCACACGACATGCATATCCTATTTACATGACATGCATCTTAGAAACTTTTAATGAAATGGTGAATATCCTAGCTTTCTCGGAGGAGAGATCTCGTCTTTTTCTGTTACAGTAGCTATAGCCTATTGCAGATACTTGTTACATTTCTTTTATTTTTTAGTTCTAAATCTAAGCGCACAAGCATGCATCAAAAAGCAGTCATCTAGGCTTCTAGCTTCGATATGTTTCTGTTGATTGATTATAACTGACTATGCTGCTCGATGGTTTTTTTTTGCTGTACCATATTTCTCTATTCACCTTTAAGAATTTATGGTTGCATTGCAGCAAGTAATAGTAGGTTTTGATACGATGGAGATGATCAAGGAAATGGAGATGATGGGTCTATCTGATAGTGACTATGAAACTGAAGACGATGAAAGTGAAGGAGAAGAGGACAGTGAGGAGGATGGAGATGAAGGAGAAGACGACGATGAGGAGGTTTAATAAATTTTATGCCACTTTTCTTATCAAGTCACTAAGAAACTCTATGAGAGAATACGTTGCCATGCCTTAGTATGCTTCACTTTGACCTCAGGGATGGGTTGCTGTTCTCGAGGATGAAGATGAAGACGAAGATGATGATGAGGATGACGATGATGATGATGATGACGAGGATGACGATGAATCGCTTGGTGACTGGGCAAATTTGGAAACGATGAGGAGTTGTCATCCCATGTTTTTTGCAAAGAGAATGACTGAGGTTAACTTGAAACACAAGTTCTGAGAAAATGTGTTGTGATTCTAAATAAATGTGATATGCAACTCATAACAAACTTCGTGTATTTGCCAATTTTAGGTTGCTTCTAATGATCCTATAGATTGGATGGATCAGCCATCTGCTGGCCTTGCCATCCAGGGACTTTTGAGTCATATCTTAGTCGAAGATTATTCGGATATCCAAAAGAAACTTGCTGATAGAAAATCTACATTTACTAACGGAAATAAGGATGCAGAAAACTTACAAGAAAAGATTGAAGACATTAATAAAGAAGATGGTGGCGAATCTGAGAAAAAGAGAAATGTGGTGGCGTTTTACAAGCTGGAGATGATAAGAATTCAGCTTATTACAGCACAAGGGGATCAGGTTTGCAATAGAGCTTCACCATTTTCTTATATTTAAAAAAGTCCTTGCGAGTTTTTTTTTCCTTCTCTATCTATCCATGATCTGTTTATCTGGAAACCTTGTGTCATTCTTGCCCTTGCTTTGTTTTGTAATTGGAAAATCTCATGGTTCATGTTTTCAAGTTCCACTTCTTATCTAGATTCTGCGTTTTGTTGCAAGCTTATGCTTAGTAGTGTCATTTACTCTTGGCCACAGACTGACGTTGAAGTGGAAGATGTCAGAAAAGCACAACCGGATGCTATCGCTCATGCATCAGCTGGAATCATAAGCCGTTTAGAAGAATCTGGTGATAAACTAGCTGAAGCCCTTAAATCTTTGTGTTGGAGACATTACGGTATTCAAGCAGAGGTAAAATAGCTGCAACTTAACTTTAGAAGCTCTAGTTATGCGTTGAAATACCTGAATTTTGAATATTCTTTCCATACAAAGTGAATATTCAGATGCAGTGTGTCTGTGTGTGTATGAAAATATGACCGAAATTTTTGTTTGTTTGTTGCAGGAAGTGAAGCTGATTGGGATAGATTCCCTTGGTTTTGACTTCAGGCTTTGTGCAGGAGCAAAAATTGAGTCATTGCGGTTTGCATTCTTGACAAGGGTAAATCAGTTCTCTACTTTGATCTCTTAAACTCTAAGAAATTTAACAAACCGTACAAACAGAGAATAATGGATGTTATAAGAACATTTCATGCCAATCAAAAATCTTGCAGGCAACATCAGAAGACGACGCAGAGGGACAAATGAGAACACTATTATTCCCGACAACAAATCCACAGAAACCGACGAAACAAACAAGTCAGAAGGAGTCTTAATGTTGTAGTAATATTCAATTAAGATGCGCAGAGAAAAGGAACCAAAGTGCAAAGAGCCAATGCATATGTCTATGCAACAAACATGAACAATTTCTTGGAGATCCAATCCCAAGAGTAAGATCTTTGGCTTCAAGCAATTTTTATCAATTGAATTTTGAACGCTGTAACTTTTTGTTTAAGTGGTTTCAAGTTTGTGGGTTACTCTGCACAAATTGAGCATTGAAGTTTCAACCCATTCTTTAGAAAATACCATTACATATGCAGAAATCATCTTTAACCGGACCTTTGCTCTGGTATTTCTCGAACCATCTTTGATCTCATGGGTTATTCCACTCTACCCAATTTCTTTGAAAAATATTATCAAACCCGCTTAAACTTGGTCTAACCATATAAATCCATATTAATCCATGACCCCAAAAATATTATACAATCTATAATTAATTAAATATTAAATAAAAATAGTAAGTATACATATACAACTATTCGAAAAATATTATCAAACCTGCTTAAACTCGGTCTAACCATGTTAATCCATGACCGAAAAAATTTTCTGATTCAGTTACGGTCCGATTTTAAAAACATTGGACATTATATATACTTTTTAATTAAGTGTTAGTTCTCTCCAAAATCCTAGGAAAAATGGGCAATTTACACAATTACTGTAACATCCCGACTTTTGGTTAACCAAATATCGGATGTTACAAGTTCATAATTTCGGTTTTTATTAAATTAAACCATCTCTATTTCCTTTTCTTTTATTTATTTTTATTTGGGCATTTCCTAATTTCTTTCTAAGAGCCCATTAAGCCCAACCCACCTATTAAACCTCGGACAATTTTTGGATTCACCCCTATGGGTGAATTCATTCATTCACCCCCTCTTAATTTAGCCAATAAGAATCTGCCATATAATAAAATCAATTAAAGTAACTTACCAAAATAGTACATTTTAAATTTTTTTTTAAATAGGAAAAAACTAAAGCTTAATTTGGAAATAGTGAACCCAAACATAATATTAAAGTTTATGATGAATTATTTTTAATAAAAATATATTTTTACATAATTATATGTTTTATTTTCAAAATTTAAATAAAAAAAACTAAGCCCTAAAAATGAAATATTGAACCCAAACATAATATTAAATTATTTTTTCAATGGAAAAAACTAAATCCTAATTTGGAAATAGTGAACCCAAACATAGTTTATGTAAAATTATTTTTAATAAAAAATATTTTTACATAATTATTTGTTTTATTTTTAGAATTTTAAATAAAGAAAAACTAAAACCTAAATTAGAAATAGTGAATCCAAACATAATATTATATTTTATTTTTAATATATATATATATATTTATTTGTTTTATTTTCAGAATTTAAGCCCTGATCTCTGAATTTTAATTTTTAAATCCAAAATTCTAATTTTTATACTCTAAATCATAATCTATAAACCTTAAAAAATTAAAATAAAAACTAAATCGTAAATTCAAATCTTTATATATATTATTTATATATATATTTAACAAAATATTTGATTGAGTATTTAATTTTTTAATTTTAATTTTTTATTTTTCTTTAAAGATAATATTACATGGCAGATTCTCATTGGCTTAAATGAAAGAAGGTGAATGAATGAATTCACCCCTAGGGGTGAATCCAAGAATTTTCCTTAAACCTCTATATAAATACCTAATTAAATCCTTAAAACCCTCATTAAGCTCCTAAACAACTCTAGCCACCTTTTTTTCCTCTCCTTCTCTCTTCTCTGCGCCGAGCTGCTCTCTTCCTCTCTCTCCCTGCGTTTTCTTCTTCTTCCTTCTCTCTCTTGGCCGTGTCTCTCTCTCTCCTTGCCGCGGCCACCACCATCCTCCAAGCATCTCTCTTCGCCGAAGCTTCCTTGCCCAGCCGAGATGTCTGCGCCGCCTCCTTCTCCTTTGGATGAGATGGGATCTGATTCTGATGGATCTCCTCTTAGATCTCCTTCTCCTCTGCCTCCTCCTCCAGTTTCTCAGCCTTCTAAGCCAAGGTGAGGACTCTGTGGCTTCATCCTCTCTTACATATGCATGGTTGACTTTTAAGTGGTCTTTTCTTAGATCAGGCTTAGATCTGCTAGTTAGGGCTGTTAGAATTGTTTAGGACCTGGATCCATGTTGCATGTTTGTTGATGATTGCTGGTTGTTGGTGGAATGAGATAATTAACCTGAACATGGATCTAAATTTATTTGGACTTTAAAATATTGATTGTGAGATGTTAACCTGATTAATGTTTCTTTTTGTTACTATTGGTATCACCGAAAGTGCATTTTAATAATGGAAGGACTTTTAAGAAAAAAATGTTTATATGAAATGGATGATTTGTGCATAGTAGATCTCTGTTAGGACCCCTGGCTCATAAAGGTGGGAGTCAGTGTTGTTTGTTGGCTATCGCTGCCGTGAACGCATGGCTGGGGCCATCGCTGGAGTGGATTAGCGATCCACTGGTTATTGAACAGCCGTCCAAGGGGACCGCTGGGTACAACTTTCTGGGGGGACCGCTATAAACAGCCGTCTGAGTGACCGTTAGTGTCATAGCCTGTCCTGGTGATTGCTGTGGACCAGTCTGTGTGACTGGCATAGTAGACCTGACTAATGGATATGGTAATAGGCCAGCCATTGGATGGGATTATTCTGGTTTGCCTTTCCGGGTCAGGCATGGGGGCCCATGTGGCAGCCTACTGTTACTGGCAAAGGCCAGGGACCCGCTGCTTGTGTAGTTGCTTGTAGGGCTACCCTTGAATGCTTTGTGATTGATTGCTAGGAATGAACTGTCTATATATAAGTAAATATATATATGTTGTGTGGGCTTGCTTTAGGATTAGATCTCTTAAAACCAATTTATGCTAGTTTGATGATGTTGTGGGCCTCCTCAAGGCCCATCCTCACTGAGTAATCCCAATTACTCACCCCTCCTCTTCCCTTGTCTTTCAGGTTTAGTAGAGAGATCAGCCTAAGTCTATGTTGTTGATTGTTACTTGGGCCTTTTCCTGGCGATCTTGTGTGCTCACCAAATCGGACATCCTACCGGACGCGGTTCGATGGCCGATCTAACATTCCCGGTTCCCCGCCTCTTAGGAGCCCGGGATAGGGATGTTACAATTGGTATCAGAGCCCAGAATTAGATCAGTTTAGCTCCGTTATAAAGTGGTCGCGCCCGTTTTTGTTTTCAAAGAGAAAATCGTTTGCGAAAACATTTTTTATTAAAATATTTTTAAAATGTTTTCAAACCTAGAACAACCAACAACTTAAAGACGTTGATCTAATAGATTCTCTTTTTCCTTTTTCCTTTTTCCTTCCTCTTCTAGATTTGGGTTTAGGACCAAGGAGACAGCCAGGAAGAGGACAATTGCTGCTACCCGAGTGACCTTTCAGTACACTCCTTGGAGATGTAATGAGGTGCATGAGGCATCTACAAGTGGACAGAGCCAGGCTAGGCGAGCTCCTTCAGCTTCTCCTATGCAGCAGCCTAGTTCTGTTCCTGCGCCTCCTTCTGAGACCAAGCCAGCTGCTCAGCAAATGGTAGAGCATGGGCGATGCTGCCAATGCCCGAAGACTTCAGCGGCACCAGGTGCTCCTCCAGTGAATCCACTTGGTGCTTGGAGAGGGTTTGCCATTCATGCAGACAGGACGCTTCTGGAGTACCATCAAGATTTTGTTAATGCAATGGAGTATGCACCTCAGGCCTACTCAGCTCAGGAGTTTGCCAACTTCTTCTTCCAAGGTCTGCATTCCAACTTCAAGGCAATGATCAGGGAGATGGGCAGAGGCATAGGAAGTCGTGTAAGGGAAGTCTACAAGAGAGCCTTGTGGGTAGAGAGATCCTTTCAGACTGGAGGCCCTGTCTACATCTCCTCTGACAGCGAAATAGATGAAGATGAAGACCCCTCTGAAGATGATCTTCCTGAAGATGCCGATAGTGATTAGGAAAAATTGTTTTCAGGAGTAGAACTACTTATTCTTTATTTATTCTATTCTATTGATTGATTGCTTGTTTTAGGATCTAGTTATTAGGACTTAGCTAAAATTCTTTGTTGGTGTTTCCAAGCATCTTATATTTTAAAACTATAAGTTCTACTCCTTATTTTTAAATTAATAAGAAAAGGGGTTTGATTTATTTCTAAAGTGTTTAAATTGCATCATACCTTAAACTCTCCCTCCTACACGATTTTGTTGATCACTCTGCGTTCTAAACACTTAGCCTGCAACTCCTTCTTGGCACCATGTGTCCTATGGTTCCTTTCCTGTTCCTTCCTTCTTAGCTAGAATCTCTTCTGCTGTCATGGTTCACTTCTAATTCCTTTTCTGATTTCATTTGTGAGCCCTTTCTGACTCCATTCCTGCCTTTCCACTTCTGACTTCCTTTTTGCCTTTCCTCCTAATCCCATTTCCAATTCCTTTCTTAACTCATTTCTGAGTCCTCTGACCTTATTTTTGTTTTTCTTTCTGATCTCATTTCTAATTTTCTTCATGCTTCATTTCTGGCCTCATTATGTCCTTTTTCCTCTCAGCCTCTATCTTTTCTGGTGCCATAATTTCTTATGGTTCTATTCCTAATCTCCTTCCAAATTTCTATTCCTGCTTTCCCCATCTGATTTCATTTCCAATTCTCCTCCTGGATCCATTTCGTTTCCTGCTTCCATTCCCTGAGTTCATTTCTGAATCCCTCATTTCTGCGACCAAGCTCCTCTTGTCTTTTGTGCCTTCATTTCCCTTGGTCTTTAGTCTTCGAATTTCATTTCAGGAACTTCTCTCTTAGGATTCATCCCCGAATCCTGTCTAAGGGGGGAAAATTGTAACATCCCGACTTTTGGTTAACCAAATATCGGATGTTACCAGTTCCTAATTCCGGTTTTTATTAAATTAAACCATCTCTATTTTCTTTTCTTTTATTTATTTTTATTTGGACATTTCCTAATTTCTTTCTAAGAGCCCATTAAGCCCAACCCACTTATTAAACCTCCATATAAATACCTAATTAAATCCTTAAAACCCTCATTAAGCTCCTAAACAACCTAGCCACTTTTTTCTTCTCTCCTTCTCTCTTCTCTGCGCCGAGCTGCTCTCTTCCTCTCTCTCCCTGCGTTTTCTTCTTCTTCCTTCTCTCTCTTGGCCGTGTCTCTCTCTCTCCTTGCCGCGGCCACCACCATCCTCCAAGCATCTCTCTTCGCCGAAGCTTCCTTGCCCAGCCGAGATGTCTGCGCCGCCTCCTTCTCCTTTGGGTGAGATGGGATCTGATTCTGATGGATCTCCTCTTAGATCTCCTTCTCCTCTGCCTCCTCCTCCAGTTTCTCAGCCTTCTAAGCCAAGGTGAGGACTCTATGGCTTCATCCTCTCTTACATATGCATGGTTGACTTTTAAATGGTCTTTTCTTAGATCAGGCTTAGATCTGCTAGTTAGGGCTGTTAGAATTGTTTAGGACCTGGATCCATGTTGTCTGTTTGTTGATGATTGCTGGTTGCTGGTGGAATGAGATAATTAACCTAAACATGGATCGAAACTTATTTGGACTTTAAAATATTGATTGTGTGATGTTAACCTGATTAATGTTTCTTTTTGTTACAATTGGTATCACCGAAAGTGCATTTTAATAATGGAAGGACTTTTAAGAAAAGAATGGTTATATGAAATGGATGATTTGTGCATAGTAGATCTCTGTTAGGACCCCTGGCTCCTAGAGGTGGGAGTCAGTGTTGTTTGTTGGCTATCGCTGTCGTGAACACACGGCTGGGGCCATCGCTGGAGTGGATTAGCGATCCACTGGTTATTGAACAGCCGTCCAAGGGGACCGCTGGGTACAACTTTCTGGGGAGACCGCTATGAACAGCCGTCTCAGTGACCGTTAGTGTCATAGCCTGTCCTGGTGATTGCTGTGGACCAGTCTGTGTGACTGGCATAGTAGACCTGACTAATGGGTATCGTAATAGGCCAGCCATTGGATGAGATTATTCTGGTTTGCCTTTCCGGGTGAGGCATGGGGGCCCATGTGGCAGCCTACTGTTACTGGCAAAGGCCAGGGACCCGCTGCTTGTGTAGTTGCTTGTACGGCTACCCTTAAATGCTTTGTGATTGATTGCTAGGAATGAACTGTCTATATATAAGTAAATATATATATATATATGTTGTGTGGACTTGCTTTAGGATTAGATCTCTTAAAACCAATTTATGCTAGTTTGATGATGTTGTGGGCCTCCTCAAGGCCCATCCTCACTGAGTAATCCCAATTACTCACCCCTCCTCTTCCTTTGTCTTTCAGGTTTAGTAGAGAGATCAGCCTAAATCTATGTTGTTGATTGTTACATGGACGTTTTTTTGGTGATCATGTGTGCTCACCAAATCGGACATCCTATCGGACGCGATTCGATGGTTGATCTAACATTTCCGGTTCCCTGCCTCTTAGGAACCCGGGATAGGATGTTACAATTACGATCAACCAAACAATATAATTCATAGCGCAAAGTAAGGAGATAAAGATACATCGTTGGATTCATCCTCTCCCATTGAGATATGATCGAATCACACAAACACCAAGTAACGTGACCCAAGAGAGCTACTTATCTACACCACATAAAACCGAGAAAGTAAAAACTACTTGTACGTGCCATATACGGATATACCCTTTGAAGAACAAAGAAACCACATATATAGTCTATGATTCGTGTTATAATACATTACACTTCATAGAATGTACTGATATCATAGAGCCGTAGAAGATCTGAAATTTAAATGATTACAAAAAACACAAAGAAGAAAAAAAGGAGATGGTATTTTGGTTGATATGAGTGTGTCTCCGATTAAGTCATTTGGGACACTTGGAGATGTTTATAGAGATCCCGTTGGGGAAGTGAGCACCTGGTACACGAATCACCTCGCAGTCTTGGGACAACGAGAAATCGTAGTTGGTAACAAGATGATGAAGGAAGATCGAGATCTGAAGCCTAGCAAACTCTGCACCAGCACATTGTCTTACTCCCGCTCCAAACACCATGAACGTTTTAGACACAGACCGCAACTCTTTCCCCTGCCCACCACATTTCATCATCAATACCTAAATTTATAAATTTAGGATTTTATAGAATATGGTATCTTTGAGAATTGAAAAGAAAAATATATAGACTAGACTAAATGTATATAATTTACCTCCCATCTCCATCCTCCCATCTCCATGGATTAAACTGAAAAGGGTTTTCATAAATTTCAGGATCAAGATGGACCACGGAAGGTATAACCATCACTATCCAACCTGCTGGAATCGTATATCCTGTTACATAACAAAATATTCCCACAAAAATATAAACTTTTTGTGCTCTTTAATAATCTATTTACAATTACATGATTACTACTACTACTTGCCTTTGATTTCCACATCCTTGACCGCTTTTCTAAACATCATAGGAGCCATATTTGCCAATCGAAGCGACTCATTGATAGCCTAGAGAGTGTAAATAAAAGACACACTATGTGAATAATATTCTCTACAAGCGTTAGAGAAAAGCAAAGTGAAGTTTACCATGTTGGTGAAAGTCATCTTTCTGTATTCTTCCCAAGTAACTCCACCATCTTTATCTTCTCTGCTTGCAAGGATCGTCTCATGCTCTCTCTGCCAAATTACATTGCATATAGACATGAGCTTCTCAATATATATAAATGCAAAATATCTTTTAGGTAGCCCACAAAACTAATCTCCTTGAACCTACAAACAACCGTCATATGAACTTTACATTAGCCAATTAGATGGTGTGCCTAGTGGAAGATTTACTAGGACCATGATAGCTATCACTTGGTTAGATGAAAGATATACTAGTTTTTTTTACACTGACCTATTATTCTTTTACAAATTATGAAAACTATTACATAAGTTTGTCTTCATTAATCTGAAAATTAATAATAAATTGCATTTCGAGATTTGAACTCCAGATCTCCTGGTGTAGAAGCATTAATAAAATCATTAACCAATAGGCTACTGGAGCTTTCCACAGATATAATAGTTTCTCGATCCATATACGTATGTATATATATTACCTTCAATTCTGCGAGAACTTTTGGGTTTTCCGATATGAATTTAACAGCCATGCAAGTGGCCTTAGAGGTGGTATCTTGAATGATACAGGAAAGAGTGAAGATTAGGGTTATAATCGCATCTTCGTTCACTAAGCCGCCTTCTTTCTCTAACACTTCTATTGCCGTGTCAAGGAAGTCACCGTACATCTCTCCTGACGTTTTCTTCCTCATGTGAACATCTTTCAACACTTGCATCCCCTCTCTGCATGCCTGCATATGATATTATAAAAATCATTGTTTGCGTGTTTCACTCCCAAATAAAACAAAAACAATATAAAAAACAAATCTCACCCTAAGGGTATTGTAGAGACCTCTCCCGGCAGAGAGAGGATAGGATGTCCGAAACCAATCAAAACTAAATGCCTTGAAGTTCTTGATAAGCTTTGACTGAGTCTCTGGTTTCAAATTACTTATCACCTTTGGTGTCATGTGGGCTGTTATCAACTACAAACATTAAACAAAGAGTATTGTGAGAGACTAGCACAAGCAACGTCATTGATTACTACAACATCGTAACTAAACTTGGTCCTAGAAAAACATTAAAAAGATAGATAGACTACACTCGAAACTGCGTCTTTGACGTCGAATCTTCCTTCGCTAGCCTTCAAACTAAGATGCTCGCGAGTCACACGGTCCATATCTTTTATGATCTTCCGCTTCAAATTCTCGGAGCCCAAAAGGTGAAGAGTGAGTTGTTTGATGTGCTTGTGGATGTTTCCTGTCTTGAAGAACAAGCTGTCTTTTCCTAATGGCTTAGCTAAACCATCCGGATAACTTAAAATGAAAGACTTGTTCTCTTGCCGTAAAATCTCCATGTTCACATCCATATCTGTCGAGACCACGGTTTTAACTCCAAGAATGCTCGTCCGAAACAAAGGCCCATACCTAACTCACACAACATACAAACATGCAAGATTTCATGCTCTGTAAGGAAATAATATATATACATATAAATATATAAATATATATATATATATATATATATATAGAGAGAGAGAGAGAGAGAGAGAGAGAGAGAGAGAGAGAGAGAGAGAGAGAGAGAGAGAGAGAGAGAGAGAGAGAGAGAGAGAGATAGGTGTTTGGAATCTGACCTTAACATCTTCTTGTTGAGAAATGGAGAGATCTCGTAGAATCCATAAGGCTTAAAGAACTGGAATGTCTCTCCGATGATGGGAAACCCATTGATCCTGGAGGTAACTTGCCATTAGACTTGGGGTTTGACCATAGGTACCACCAATGGCTAATCCTAATAACCAGTAAGGTTATAACCAATCCTATGATCCAAAATAAGCTCATGTTGTGGTGCCCTTCAACTATGAATTCGTAGGTCTTAAATAGATGAAAGTTAAGTACTGTAGTAAAAGCTATATGGTAAAATAATAATAAAAAAATAACTTTCACTTGAATAGAAAAATCAAGAAAGTCATAATTTATGTTTATCATGAAAATCAATGACTTGATTCTTCTATTCAAGTGAAAGTTATTTTTTTTTATTTTTTTATTTTATCATATAGCTTTTTTTCCAAACTAACATAAACACAAAATAATATATTTCTAAGTTTTTAACTACTTTCATAATCAAATTTTGATGTCAGTTCGTAAGTTGGTCGATATCAAATCATAATCTCAGCTCGACAGCTCTGGTGGATCACAGTTGGCCTTAATTAGTCGAGCCCGCTCGCTCTTCCAAGACCTCTTGACAAATTATTACATGATAACACACGAGTGGAACTGAAAATTTCTTCACAATATCAGCGTTATATATGGTCCTCGGATCATCATCATCGACTGTACACCTAACCATTGAGTCATCATAGCATATTATTTATCCTCGGCAGTCTGGTCATATCAGCTGTAACACTTAGCGGTCGAATTAGTATTAATTAGTTGTGAAATACACAACATCACCGTGTTCATGCATATTCAACATCTTAGCCTCATGTCGTTTAGTCATCACCACCACAATCACTGTATTTACCATTATCAACGTCAAGAAAATTGTGTAAGCATACCATTATTAGCAACAGTGCTAGCCAATAGAAATTGAAGTCGCTCAATCTTTGGTTACCTCCCAAAAAAATTCATCAATAGGCTTAGTACTCTTCGTCATTTCCACACCCCTAAGTTTATCATTATCATTTGACTCTTGTCTGTTTGTAAAATCTATCGTTTTTTCTGTTCAAATAGGTAAGTTGTTTAAAGTAAAACGCTTTATTTTTTTTTTGTATATAAGCTTTTATATTTTTCTTAAATACGTTTTTCTTTAGTAAAACGTTTTTCAATTTTTTTTTCTTCAGCTTCAGATTAATTAACGAGATAAGCAGAGTACAAACACAAAATGACCAAAAGTACAGCCATACCCAAATCAGTAAAAACCAGACCCACCATGCAGAAACAAAAGAAACCCAGAGGAGAAGAGACGAAAACTTTTTATAATAAACCGAGTGGCCAAAAGTGGAAAGGACGAAGTTTAGAGGTCACAAATGGAGTGACACTTAAGACAGTACCATATAACATGTTTTTGTGTCGGGGCTGGGATAATACGAGACTCGTCTGAACCTTCTAATTTTTAAAAATCAAGTTAAAGATATGTTCTTTAATTTAATTTGATTGATTTATTGTTCTCAATAATTAATTTAAGTGATAAAGAAGGTAACTAAAATAATATTTTACGGTCGATATAGAACAACGTTTTTATTTTAAATTAAATATTTTTTTTTTGATATCTCAAATAATCCGATTAAATTAGGGGACGAATTCCCCCAACAACTGATTAATCTTGGAGGTTTGGAGAGACTATGTGAAAACATCGGAGACTATGTGATATTTTGTAGGTTATTAATAAATCTCCCAAGAATTAAACACACATACAAAAATCTATTGAAATAACAAAAACCAAAAGCGAGAAGCCAAAAGCCAATTAAAAACTACTGCCATACGAAACATGAATATCAACTGTTGACAATAGCATGGATTTTAACTACATGAGGTGTTGTACAAAATTCTTGCAAAACTGATTTTGGTTCCTCCGGTAATTCATCAGGACACAGATCCAAAGCTATAAAAGCTTATACTCTAGAGATTGAAACTTCCATGTTTGCAAAGGGAATTAATTCTAAAAAAAATACCAAGGCGCTATGACCAAGTTTGTTGCGAACAAATTTGTTAGGACGTTCAGTTCAAAAAAAAAAAAAAAAAAATTATGACGATGTAGCAGGCAACAGTGTCGAACTGGTGCGCCTGATCGTGGGAGAAAGGAAGCACAGTCCACATGATCCGGCCGTAGGATGAAAGGTGGTGGTGCCTTGGCGAAGAAGTATAATGAAGGTAAGGGGTAACTAGGGCACCCAAATATTTTTCTTATGACTCGCTGTTTTCCAAATAAAAACATATTATTTCATGTTTTTATGAAAAGAACGTAAACGCAAATAGAATCACAAATGGAAAGGAATAAATGTGAGCAATATCATAGTGGGCCGAACACACAAACCCAATGCAGAGGCCCAACAACGTCAAAGCCCATCTCTGAAGCTCAGTCAACAGAAACCAGTGAAGACAAAAAGCACAAACACTTCCGTACCTGCAAAAGCAAAGGTTGCAGAGACTCTGCTTCTGAACAACTTCTTCGAGCCTCTCTTGTCTATATGCATTGAAGGCTAATCTTTGCCAGCTGTATAGGAGACTCAAAACCCTAGTGTCTAGATCCTTCTTCTCTTTATATAAATACCCTCTTGTAAAGGCTTTGTAAATCATTGAGTAAATACAAAGAAAGTTCAAAAGCTTCAAGTTTTCTCTCTTCTTACATGGTATCAGAGCCATTGTGAACCTTAACAGGTCATAAATGGCGGATCCAGCTGCTCTTTACCCGTTTCCGAGCAACGTTCACGTCGTGACCTCCGTCACTCAACGACTCACCGACTCGAACTATCTTCTGTGGAAAACACAGTTTAAATCTCTTCTCTCGAGCCAGAAGCTTCTTGGCTTCGTTAATGGGGGTGTAACGCCTCCTCCAGCAACTCACACAGTTGTCAACGGCGGTGTCACGAGGCAAGAACCAAATCCAGCTCATGAAGCGTGGTTCTGCACAGATCAACTTGTCCATTCGTGGCTTCTTGGAACCTTGTCCGAGGAAGTACTTGGTTCTGTTCATAATCTCACCACGTCAAGAGATGTATGGGTGTATCTCGCTGAACATTTCAATAAAAGCACTGTCGCAAGAGAGTTTGCACTTCGTCGCAGTCTTCAACTCCTTAACAAGAAAGGGAAGACTTTGGCTGACTACACACGTGAGTTCAAAACTCTCTGTGACAATCTCAGTGCCATTGGGAAGCCAGTAGATGACTCCATGAAAATCTTTGGCTTTCTCAACGGTTTGGGAAGAGAATACGACCCCATCACCACAATGATTCAAAGCTCCCTCACTAAACTCCCAACACCAACCTTCAGTGATGTCATCTCGGAAGTTCAAAGCTTTGACAGCAAGCTCCAATCTTATGAAGATTCAGCCTCCACACAAATGGCCTTTCAGGCTCAGAGATCTGATGCTCCGCAGTTTAACTCCAACCAGAGAGGGAGAGGACGCTCTAACCAGAGCAGAGGACGTGGTGGATACAACACCAGAGGACGATGCTTTTCTTAACACAGGTCAACATCTAACACCATAGGGGAACGACCTACCTGTCAGATCTGTGGAAAGAACGGTCACACGGCCTTAGAGTGCTACAACCGGTTCAACAACAACTACCAGAAGTCAGACACTCAACAAGCCTTCTCCTCTCAGCAGATCTCCGATCCTTCAGGCCAAGAATGGTACCCAGATTCAGGAGCCTCTGCTCACGTTACAGGGACAACCAATAATCTTCAGGACATCACTCCATATGAAGGTAATGATACTGTTATGGTTGCTGATGGAACATATTTGCCCATTACACATGTCGGTTCCACCACTCTGTCTTCAGGTATCATTCCTTTAAAAGAAGTATTGGTTTGTCCTGATATTCACAAATCACTTCTGTCTGTTTTAAAGCTTTGCGATGACTATCCATGTGGGGTATATTTTGATGCTAACAAAGTC
This sequence comes from Eutrema salsugineum, assembly GCF_000478725.1. Lineage (NCBI taxonomy): Eukaryota > Viridiplantae > Streptophyta > Magnoliopsida > Brassicales > Brassicaceae > Eutrema > Eutrema salsugineum. Next base: position 3,201,432 of record NW_006256858.1, read on the forward strand.
TGCATCATTGATCTCCAAACTCAGAGGGTGGTGTCAAAGGGCCCAAGGCGTGAAGGGCTCTATGTGTTGGAAAATCAGGAGTTTGTGACCATGTTCTCTAATCGCCAGTGTGGAGCAAGTGAAGACATCTGGCATCAGCGACTTGGGCATTCAAGCTCCCAGGTTCTCCAACAGCTCAAAATCAGCAAGGAAATCTCGGTGAATAAGAGCAGAACATTCCCTGTGTGTGAGCCTTGCCAGATGGGGAGATCTTCTAGATTGCAATTTTTTAATTCTGATTCTCGTGTGTTACATCCCCTAGATCGAATACACTGTGATCTATGGGGACCATCACCAGTTGTATCGAATCAAGGGTTTAAGTATTATGCAGTTTTTGTGGATGACTTCTCTAGATTTTCTTGGTTTTATCCTCTACAAGCTAAATCTGAGTTCTACACAGTATTCAAAGGGTTTCAAAAACTAGTCGAGAATCAGTTTAACTCCAAGATAAAGGTCTTCCAAAGTGATGGAGGAGGAGAGTTTACAAGTCATATTCTAAAGCAACACTTTATAGACAATGGGATCAAACATATTATGTCTTGCCCCTACACTCCCCAACAAAATGGGATTGCAGAAAGGAAGCATAGACACATAGTGGAACTCGGTCTCTCAATGCTATTTCATAGCCATACCCCTCTGAAATATTGGGTAGAAGCTTTCTTTACTGCAAGCTTCCTTGGTAATCTCCTTCCATCATCGGTGCTCAACAACAAAAGCCCTTTTGAGATACTACATCTGCAAAAACCAAACTACTCAATGTTAAGAGTATTTGGTTCTGCTTGTTTCCCCTGTTTGCGACCATTGGCATCTCATAAATTTGATCCAAGGTCTCTCCAATGTGTGTTTGTTGGTTACAGCACACAACACAAAGGTTATCGGTGTCTTCATCCGCCTACAAACAAGATCTACATCTCTCGGCATGTAATCTTCGATGAAACAAAGTTTCCTTTCAAAGAACAGTACAAGACTCTGGTTCCTCAATATAACACATCGTTACTCAGTGGCTGGTAATCCACATTCATACCACCACCATCCCCAAATGATCAACGGGTCTCCAGAATTCTCCCAGTTCCCCTTCAAGCAGCTCCTCCACCTGTGGTCCTTGAGGAACCACCGCAGTCTCCAGGTCCTGCAATTGTTCCCTCACCTGAGCACAACCAAAATAATCCGGCTCCAGCTGAGGAACAACAGGTCAATGAACATCCTATGACCACTAGGTCGAAGGCAGGGATCCACAAACCAAACACACGATATGTCTTGCTTGCATCTAAGTTCCACACTGAAGAACCTAAATCTATCACTGCTGCAATGCAACATCCAGGATGGAATCTCGCTGTTATGGATGAAATGGGGACAATACATATGCTTCACACTTGGTCCTTGGTCCCTCCAACCCCTGAAATGAACGTTCTTGGCTGCAAATGGGTGTTCAAGACAAAGCTTAAACCGGATGGGTCTGTAGACAAACTCAAAGCGAGGCTAGTTGTTAAGGGTTTTGATCAAGAAGAAGGCCTTGACTATATGGAGACATTTAGTCCAGTAGTACAAACCGCAACAATACGGTTGGTACTCGATGTTGCCACTTCAAAGGATTGGCACATCAAACAACTCGATGTGTCCAATGCCTTCCTTCATGGTGAATTGCAGGAACCAGTGTTCATGAAACAGCCTCCTGGCTTTGTGGACTCCGACAAGCCAAATCATGTGTGCCGCCTAATTAAAGCCCTCTATGGCCTTAAACAGGCTCCTAGGGCTTGGTTTGATACCTTTAGCACATTCCTCCTTGACTTTGGGTTTACCTGCAACAAATCTGATCCGTCTCTTTTTACATATCACAGAGAACGGAAAAGCTTGGTCCTTCTACTCTACGTTGATGACATTCTTCTTACGGGAAGTGATCAAGCTCTTCTGGATACCCTGCTTCAAGCTCTGAACAACAGGTTCTCGATGAAAGATCTTGGCCATCCAAAATACTTTCTGGGAATAGAAATTGAAAAACATTCGGATGGTCTCTTTCTACATCAAACCGCTTATGCAACTGACATTCTACACCAAGCTGCAATGTCAGACTGCAATCCCATGGCAACACCGCTTCCTCAGAATCTGGACAATCTCGATTCAGAACCTTTCTCAGAACCTACGTACTTCTGAAGCTTGGCAGGTAAACTACAATATCTCACGATTACACGCCCTGATATACAGTTTGCAGTAAACTTTGTGTGTCAGTGAATGCACTCTCCGACGGTCTCTGATTTTGGACTCCTCAAAAGGATAATGAGATACATCAAAGGCACTGTCACAATGGGTTTGCATCTACGGAAAACCTCGGCCTTGACACTTACGGCTTATTGCGACAGTGATTGGGCAGGCTGCAAACAGACAAGGAGATCGACGACGGGTTTCTGCACATTATTGGGTCCTAATCTTATCTCATGGTCGGCCAAACGACAGGAAACAGTTTCCAGTTCGTCGACAGAAGCAGAGTATCGAGCTTTAGCAGCCACGGCCAGGGAACTTACATGGCTATCGTTTCTTCTTCGGGATCTTGGTATCTCCCAGACAACAGCCACTCTTCTGCAGTGTGACAACCTCTCGGCAGTCTACCTAAGTGCCAATCCTGCACTTCATAAGCGCTCGAAACACTTCGACACAGACTACCACTATATACGAGAGCAGGTGGCCCTTGGTCTTATTGAAACACAGCATATTCCGGCAACGTCGCAATTGGCTGATATCTTCACCAAATCTCTCCCGCGTCGAGTATTTGTTGACCTCCGACACAAACTCGGTGTATCGGAAAACACCACCCCGAGTTTGAGGGGGGATGTGAGCAATATCATAGTGGGCCGAACACACAAACCCAATGCAGAGGCCCAACAACGTCAAAGCCCATCTCTGAAGCTCAGTCAACAGAAACCAGTGAAGACAAAAAGCACAAACACTTCCGTACCTGCAAAAGCAAAGGTTGCAGAGACTCTGCCTCTGAACAACTCCTTCGAGCCTCTCTTGTCCATATGCATTGAAGGCTAATCCTTGCCAGCTGTATAGGAGACTCAAAACCCTAGTGTCTAGATCCTTCTTCTCTTTATATAAATACCCTCTTGTAAAGGCTTTGTAAATCATTGAGTAAATACAAAGAAAGTTCAAAAGCTTCAAGTTTTCTCTCTTCTTACAATAAATAAATATGCAAAGTCTCAAACTAGAAAAAAAAGCATTTTTATATTTGTCTTTGCGTTTACAACTTTTAAAATTTTTATGATACTTGATAATAAGGATAAATATATCGCTCTTTTAAAAGTTGACATAATATTTTAAGTTTTAGTTTGTAAATGATAAACACAAATAATATATTTGAGGTAGTTCTTGCATGCGTACTGCGATGGTGGGAAGAAGTGTACCATCAGCTGAATATTGGATAAATAAGAAAATATTTTACATAACAGTATTGGGATATCAATTCAAGTCACACATTGAAAACTTCGAACAATATGATATAATATATAAATAAAATGTCTAACAGAAGCTTTTTGGAAAAGAATCTAAAAATAAAATTGTGTAAGTTTTGCCACTTAAACTCACAGACAATATCATACTAATAAAGAATTGGACATTTACTTGGAAGCCCAACATAGCATCTTTTTATGCCAGTTTTTTTTTATTCCAATCACATATTCAAATGCAGTTTGTATAGATCATATGTATTGTAGATTCGTAAATGTTAGAGAATGATCTAATGACCTCGCAAGCTAATATGGGATTAAAGCTCGTTAAACAAAAAAAAAAAACTAATATTGGAGCCATGCACTAAATCAGTGATTTAGATAAAATCTTTAAGAAGATAGAGATAGAAGAATCAAGAGGTGTATAGGAAGATGAGAACCTATTCACAGCGATACGTAGCATCTCTTCTAGCCAACGGATAGTGTTTTGATTCCAATCACATATTCACATGCAATTTGTGGAGATGAAGAGATAAATAATTGAAAAATGTATTGTAGATCGATTCGTACATGTTAGAGAATGATATAATTATGTCGCATGCTAAGATTCGTAAATCAGTGGTTTCAAACGTGATTTGATTTGACCCGCGTACTGTATGGATTGGTAGTAGTTGTTCATTGTTTCATAACTCGGATTCAAATCCGTTATCTACTGTTGCGAATAGTATAAGATTGAAAAAAAAACCGATTTGACTCGTCTAGTCAGATCGATGCAAAAACTTGACTTGGCTTTAGTTTCCGATGTATTGATTCTATTCATCAATATCATGCATCGCATTCGCATCTTTTGTATAATTGGCTTTTTCCGATTATTTGTCAACTGATTGGCTTTAAGATATATGTGGCCTGGTGTGTTGGATTTAAGATATCTGTGGCCTGGTGTGTTTGAAAAAAGATTTAAAGTCGACCACATGTTGAAGATTTAAGTGTTACAAATATTTTAGTGAACCATTACAACTCTTGAGAATATGGTTATTCTCCAAACATTGTAACTCTTGAGAATATGGTTATTCTCCAAACATTGCAACTCTTGAGAATATGGTTATTTTCTAAACATTGAAACTCTTGAGAATATGGTTATTCTCCAAACATTGCAACTCTTAAGTTTTATGGTTATTTTGAACCATTGCAACTATTCATTGTACCCCTGAAAACTCTATAAAAGGTAGAGAAATCTTTGGAGAGAAGATATAAGAAAAAGTTTCTGCAAACTACCACCATAAAACAACATAATAACAAAGCAGAGAAAAACTCTTTGTGTATCTCTTGTATCTTAGCCTAGAACAAGAGGGAAACTTTGATTGTCTTATCTTACAATGGATTTTGTGTAACCCAAGGCTTTGGTAAGGGTCGAAATACTCTTTAAGGAAAGTGCTTCGTACACGATTCAATCATTATCCAAGTTTACAATTTATCAAGTTCAGGGTTCAATCCACAACATTATTAGTATTTACTTGTGAACTATGGCTGGTGTATCTGTGCGAGAGATGACGTCGAAGTTTGGAAAGTTGGAAAAGTTTGAAGGAATAGATTTCAGAAAATGGCAAAAGAAGATGCACTTTCTCCTCACAACGCTTAATGTAGCGTATGTTCTAAGCATGCCAATGCCTACTGTACCAGAAGATGCAGAGAACGAGTCTTTGGAGGAGACAATGAAACAACTTAAATGGGAAAACGATGATTACATATGCCGTGACCATATTCTCAACGGTATGTCGGATCCACTCTTTGATGTATATCAGAATGTCGAGTCCGCAAAGAGTTGTGGGATGCATTAGAATCAAAGTACATGGCCGAGGATGCTTCTAGTAAGAAGTCCCTCGTAAGTAATTTTAATAATTACAAGATGTCTGATTCTAGGCCGGTTATGGAGCAGTATAATGAACTACTCCGTATCCTAGGGCAATTCACCCAACACAACATGAAGATGGATGAATCCATCTCGGTGTCGAGTATTATCGACAAGTTACCACCTTCATGGAAAGATTTCAAACACATGTTGAAACACAAAAAGGAAGAGTTGTCTCTTGTACAACTTGGTAGCCACTTGCGTATAGAGGAATCTCTAAGGGCGCAAGAGGGAGGAAAACCTAATAAAGAGGTTGGTACTTCTTCCATTAATATGATGGAAGAAAGTGGGAATTCTAAGAAAAATAAGGGGAAGAAACGCTCCTTTAATAACAACACTTACGGTGGATCTAACAAAAGGCTTAAGAGCGTTGTTGGATTTGTAACAAGCCGGGTCATTTCAAACGTGACTGTCGGGCAGCAAAGAATAAGAATAAAATGGTACAAAACCATTAGGGGCAAGTGTCTAAGGACTAAGACTCATCTTCTCATCAAAGATGATGAAGTGTCATGGTAGATTGACTCGGGTGCAACAACATATGTTTGCAAAGATCGTGGCTGGTTCAAGTCATATGAATCGGTTCAAGATGGGTCCGTACTTCATATGGGCAACGAGTCAACCGCTCATATCCTAGGCCGTGGAAAAGTGGTGTTAGAATTTAGTTCTGGGATAACTCTTGATCTTAAAGATGTACTTCATGTAACCATAATTAGGAAAAACTTAGTCTCTGGTAGTGTTTTAAATAAGTGTGGATACAAACAAGTAGATGAATCTGATAAGTATATTTTATCGAAGTGTGGTGTATTTGTTGGATTTGGATATTTCTGTAATGGCATGTTTATGCTTAATATTAATAAAGTTATCAATTCTATTTATATGGCATATTCTAGCAAAGTAGATACTTATCTATGGCATGCAAGATTATGTCATGTACATTATAAGCGTACGATCGAAATGTCTAAAGAAGGATTGATTCCTACTTTTGACATGAATATAGAGAAGTGTAGTACTTGCATGTTGACAAAGATAGTTAGACAACCATTTAAGAGTATAGAAAGAAATTCTGTGGTGCTTGGACTTATACATAGTGATCTATGTGATTTGCATGCTACACCATCTTTAGGAAACAAGAAGTATTTCATCACATTCATTGATGATCATACTCGGTTTTGTTATGTATATTTATTGCATGCTAAAGATGAGGCCCTAGATAAATTTAAGGTTTATAAAACTGAGGTTGAATTGCAACAAAATGACTTGATTAAGATATTACGCACTGATAGAGGTGGAGAATATTATGATCCTGTGTATTTCCAGTCCGTAGGCATTATACATGAGACTACGGCTCCATATACACCACAGAAAAATGGTGTATCTGAGAGGAAAAACAGAATCCTTTTCCATGTTATCTTACTCGGGATTAAGTGACGGATTTTGGGGTGAGGCCATGTTAACAGCATGGTATTTATTAAATAGGATTCCTAACAAAAGGAATAAGGTTTCCCCATATGAGCTTTGGTACAAAAAGAAACCAAACTTGAACTACCTCCGAGTTTGGGGTTGTAGGGCGGTCGTTAGATTACCCAACCCAAGTTTAAAACTTTAGGGGAAAGATGTATTGATTGCATTTTTGTTGGATATGTTGAGCATTCCAAGGCTTATAGGTTCTATGCCATAGAACCTAATGATTCTATACTGGTTCACATGGTAATTGAATCAAGAGATGCAATATTTGATGAGACTTGGTTTTCATCTATACCTAGACCAAAGGATTTACTTCCTAGTTCAAGTTCTCCTGTGCCAGTTAACGAGTCACCTGTGCTCCGTAAGAGCAAACGAGGAAGAATCGAAAAATCATTTGGTCCTGATTTTTAACTTTATTTAGTTGAAGGGTCTAGAGATGAGATTGGTTTTCAATACTCATATTGTTATCTTGTTGATGAGGACCCTAGGACCTTTGATGAGGCTATGAAGTCTCAAGATGTTGCATTTTGGAAAGAAGCAGTAAATGATGAGATGGATTCCATCATGGGAAATAACACATGGGTCTTAACAGATCTTCCACTCGGTTGCAAGCCTTTGGGCTGCAAGTGGATCTTCAAAAAGAAGATGAAATTCTTTGGAACAATCGATAAGTTTAAAGCTCGATTGGTTATCCAAGGCTTTAAACAAAGGGAAGGTACTGATTATTTTGATACCTATCCAAGGCTTTAAAGCTCGATTGGCTAGGATCTCTTCTATCAGATTATTGATTGCTTTGGCGGCTATTAATAATCTTGTGATTCACCAAATGGATGTCAAGACAGCATTCTTAAATGGTGTATTAGAAGAAGAGGTATATATGAAACAACCTGAAGGGTTTATCATGCCTGGTAATGAGGATAAAGTGTGTAAGTTGAAAAAGTCATTATATGGGCTAAAGCAAGCACCTAAACAGTGGTATCAAAGATTTGATGAGGTTGTCTTGTCAAATGGATTCAAGTTAAATCAGTCGGACAAGTGTTTATATAGCAAATTTGATGAGTCCGGTAATGGAATAATCATTTGCTTATATGTTGATGACATGTTGATCTATGGTACTGAACTTAGACAAGTAGAGCTTACCAAAGCATTTTTGTCATCAAGTTTTGCCATGAAAGACATGGGGGGGGGCGGACGTGATTCTTGGAATTAGAATCAAGCGTGAAAACAAAGGACTATCTTTAACACAATCTCATTACATTAAGAAAGTTCTTAAGAGGTTCAATTGTGAGAATTGTTCTCCAATAAGCACTCCCATGGATGTGAGTGTTAAGCTTATGCCCAACACGGGACAAGCAGTATCACAACTTGAATACTCACAAGTAATTGGCTGCTTAATGTATGCCATTACAAGCACTAGACCGGATATAGCTTATGCGGTAGGAAGATTGAGTAGATATACTAGTAACCCTAGAACTCATCATTGGAAAGCTTTAAGAAGTGTGCTTAAGTATTTGAAAGGAACCATAAACTATGGTTTGACATATGTCGGATTTCCTTCGGTCCTAGAAGGGTATTCAGATGCAAGCTGGATCACCAACATAGAAGATCATTCTTCTACAAGTGGTTGGGTGTTCTTGCTTAGGAGAGGTGCCATCTCATGGGCCTCTAAGAAGCAAACTTGTATTACAAATTCGACTATGGAGTCAGAATTTGTAGCATTATCAGCCGCTGGTAGAGAAGCGGAATGGCTAAGAAACTTAGTCTACGAGATTCCGTTGTGGCCCAAATCGGTATCAGCTATTTCTATCCATTGTGATATATAGTCAGGCTACTTTGGCTAAGGCTTATACCAAGTGTATAATGGTAAGTCGCGACACCTGGGCGTTAGACATAGCGCAGTACGTGAGCTGATCACTCATAGGATAATTACCATTGGATTTGTTCGGTCTCAACAAAATCTAGCGGATCACTTGACAAAAGGATTACCTAGGGACTTGGTGACCAAGTCGGCTAAAGGGATGGGATTAAAGTCCATTTGAAATCTTTAATGATGGGATACCCAATTCCCTTCTAATACAATGTTAGAGGCTGAATTCAATATGGAAAGCCTACATTTAAAGATTGAAGCACTAGTTTATATCATACCAAAGTAAGTGCTTGTACCTGCAAGAAAGGGTTAGGATGAAGATTTCTTCTTAATAGATCTTTTGAAAAATTGCATTTGTAGGTGCAAGATTAAAAGTATCTACCTATATGAGTGTGAGTGTTGCCGCTTCAAGAAGCTAGGACTTGGCTTTGTATACGCTCATGAATGGATAGGGACACATGGCTAATAATAGTGTCAAGTATAAACACTTAGAGTAGTGTGGAAATTCGTGTGTATATTATCTTCATGTGCTCAAAATGAGTTGAAAGGATTCAATCCATAGGATATCCTGATTCTCGGGCATTTGGATGTGTAATATCACTAAAATGAAAATTCAATCGTCACGACATTTTCATTTATGCATGAGTTTGGTATATGTGTTGTTTTATTTAGTGAATCTATGATTACACTTAAATGGGGGAGGAATGTTGGAGATTTAAGTGTTATAAATATTTTAGTGAACCATTACAACTCTTGAAAATATAGTTATTCTCCAAACATTGTAACTCTTGAGAATATGGTTATTCTCCAAACATTGCAACTCTTGAGAATATGGTTATTCTCTAAATATTGCAACTCTTGAGAATATGGTTATTCTCCAAACATTGCAACTCTTGAGTTTTATGGTTATTTTGAACAATTGCAATTGTTGGGATTATGGTTATTTTGAACCATTGCAACTATTCCTTGTACGCCTGGAAACTCTATAAAAGGTAGAGAAATCTGTGGAGAGAAGATATAAGAAAAAGTTTTTGCAAACTACCACCATAAAACAACATAATAACAAAGCACAGAAAAACTCTTTTTGTATCTCTTGTATCTTAGCCTAAAACAAGAGGGAAACTTTGATTGTCTTATCCTACAAGGGATTTCGTGTAATCCAAGGCTTTGATAAGGGTCGAAACACTCTTTAAGGAAAGTGTTTCGTACACGATTCAATCATTATCCAAGTTCACAATTTATCAAGTTCAGGGTTCAATCCACAACACCACATATATATTTAAGCTTAAGAAAAAAAAAGGTTTTAGAACAAGATGTATAGTTTGAGTTTGAAGTCGACCACATATATGCTTGTGTCAGTTGTGTGGATATATTGATTGTATGATCCCTTTTACTAATTTCTTAGTTAAAAAAATTACAATGTCGTTAACTAAATAATTCTATATAATACGGTCAAATATGAATGCCAGTCAAACAATGGGCTAATTACGTATTTATATAAACCGAAATAATCCGCTCAGTGAGGATTTGAACCACATAAACACAATGATTTACGGTCTGACAGACGGTTTGGTCCGGTTTTATTGCTCTAGAGGATTAGGAATATTATTAGATTGGCTTCATGGCTTGCAGCGCTTGCTGTCATCAGTAGCGGGGTCCAATTTTTGTATATAGTTGTCTGTGTGGGTCTACCCTTAAATAGTTAAATGCTTGAGAAATTTGGAGTGGAAGAGCATATTTGGCTCGTTGGTTTTCTTTGCAGGTTTGTTGGATTTCCAAGAAGTTTGAAATTTCAAACCATGCTCTAGAAAATGCTTTATGCCAAAGGTCCTTAAGATATGGACCATATATATATATTTAAACACAAGATTTGTTTTTTACAACAGTTTAAATATTGTAAAGGGTTTAAAGATCTAAACTAGTGGTATCAAATGTATTTATAAACTATTATATCAACGTTGACATGAGCATTTCTTGTTTTTTTTGGACAAAACCTCATTTTATTAATGTATATCAGTGTTTACAACATCAGACAAAAACCGAAGACAATAGTTAAAATCATGCCAATTATAAACTTGATACAGATAATTTTGAAAGATAGTCAGCTACCTTTGCTTCTCATGGTTAGAATGTAATCTTTATTGATTCAAACATTTGTAGCCAAGCTCGTATGGTAGTAAAGTAATTGGCAAGCTTCAGGTTAGTAGAATGTTCATGTAATAGCCTATGAACCAAAATATTATTTCCTTGGAACTCCACTCTTCGATATCCTAATGCCCATGTAGCTTGTAATGCCCATGTAGCTTGTATTGCCCATATGAAGGCTGTACATTTTGCTTCCTAAATATTATTCCTCCCTTGGAAATTACCCATCCGCAATGTTTCACCAAACCGTGGTGATCTCTGATTATCCACCCTAATCCCGATGGTCTCCCATAAGTATGGTGTGAGGCATCATAGTTGTACTTGAACCAATTTGAAGATGGTTTCTTCCATTTTTATTCATGTTGTTTGATTGAGGACTGGTCGCTTGTTGTACTGGTCACATGAACATTTCTTGTTAACTAGTTTACATTTGTATTATTTGCCCATGGGATGAACAAGAGCGAAAAAAGTAATATCCACAATCAATTATAATATATACAACAAACTAGGTGTTTTATTTATTAAATTGATGTATGTTGGAGGATTTTTCTTCATAGATATTACAGGTCTATTATTATCAGAAAATTATTCAAAAGCAAATGCTTTTAAAATCTGATAAATAACATGTAGTGATAAATTGTGTACCAAATTTAGAAATGGACTGTTTTACATTTTAAATACTACCTAGTAAGAAACTCAAATATTACATTTTTCCAACTTTTTTATTAATTTACTAGTGAATTTTTCCACATCTTGCGTGGGCAGATATAATTTTTTTTATTTGGTTGTTTGAAAATTTAATAGTAGTTTGAAATCATTTATTTTTTATTTTCTATTGTTGAGTATATTTATTTGTTAGATTTCTTTACATTTTAATGTTTGAAGACATGACCGTAAAAACAGTGTAAAAGAGAGTTGATAAAAACATATTAATATTTAAATAAAGTAGTTTAAATAGTTTTGAGATTTTTTAATCACTGTTCTATATATTTTAGATGTAGTTTTTTTAAGTATCGTACAAACTTATTCGAAGAAGAAAGAATGAGTTAAACAATTTAGAATGGTGTAAGAGAATTAGAGAGACTTGGTACATATTTATACTAAAATATTCAAAATTAAAAACCTTAATCTAGACATCACATATACCATCATTATATTAGACATTTCATTTATTGTTTTTACATTTTTGTTAGAATTTTTTTTTTAATTTCGGTGTTTTTAAATTTTAGAAACGGTTTGATTTGACAGCAAAATTTAGCATTAAACCATAACAATTTAGAGTTATTTGTTTTAAGTTATTTTTTTAACACATCATCACATAAAAACCAATCAAAAAATGATACGTAATTGTAAAATGAGGCTAAACGGTTTTTTTGCAGCCAAAAACTCATTCTGGAACTGACACGATAACGAGTGGTCTAAAATAAAATATTCTCAAGTAATATATTGAGAGCGTTTTATTTATTTTAAAACGACATCTCCTTAAATAAATGTATGTCTATAGCCTATCTTATGAGTCAATAATAATATATATTGACGCATAACGACATGCATGCGATGACAAATTAAAAAAAAACGACATGCATGCATGTTCTTGGTTTTTTGTTATTTTGTGTTTGCGTTAATTATAACTATAATTAGATGAACTTATCACCTAAACACAAACAAGAAAAATAAATTATTTAATTTGGGTCTACTTCGATCTTTTACATTGACCAACGTAAAATTTATACATATATATATATACATATATATATGTATATATGTGATGACTATTCTCATTAATAAAAGGAATCAAACCAAAATAAAATTTATTATTAAAAACGTAATTATACAATAAAGATACAATATGATTAAATGGATGATGGTCTCGTCTAGGATTTGAATCACACAAACTCCATGCATGCATGTGAATGTGATCATGTTACCGAAGACATCCACTTAAGTTCACACAACTTAAAAACCGAGAAATTAGCTAGAAACCACTAGTACACGGAAAAAAGGAAAAGACATTAATCACAGATGATACATGTGGCCGAAGAAAGCCAATTATTTTCCACACAACATCAAGCAGAGAAGCACTTGTTCAGTCATCAAGTTTCAAACGGATATGTTGTCGAGGAACAATGAAACCACATAATCTTTCATCAACTCAGGATATGTGAACATGTCAGTTTTCTTGTAGAAAACCTCGATGACCCTCGAGAGGTTGAGGAATCGCATGAGTACAGGAAAAGGAAGATGGTGAGGCCTCACCACCAGTTCTTGATTCAGAGTCTTCCATAAATCCAATGCCATGACCTTGATCTCTTCCTTGGCTTTCTCCCATGAAACACCATACTGCTTCATATAACAATCAATAGCTGTCCCAATTAACATGCTTTCTTTTATGCTCAAACTGCATTAGTTATACATATTAGTTGGAAAAAAATAACTATTTATAATCCTATCTTGGTTTCATTCATCTGTTTAAGTTAAAATTTACCTCGCTGCTCCCAATGTCATCACAAAAACGGCCTATCAACGAAGATGTCACTAGAAGTGGTGGGAAAGTGTTTAACCATTCAAGCATACCAATCGTGCCTTCATCCACCGTTCCTAGTAAGGACATTGTTAACAATGCCAAATAACCTGCCGAATAAACTCCATTTTCTCTATACTCGTCAACAGGGGGCGGAGCCAGAAATTTTTTTAACCGGGGTCGAAGAAGACATCCAACATAAAATTAGGAGGGTCAATCAAATAATTTTTAACAAATTCTTTCAGAAATAACAATGCATTATAAGCTTAAATTTTAATTTTGAAAATTTGACATAGATCAATTAACCACCCCAGTCTCCAAGTACCTCCACCACTGCTCGTCAAATGTGGCCACATAACCTTCGTTCAACCATTTTGGCTCTTGAAGATAGGCTTTAGCTAATACCATCATCTGATCATTAACATTCATTCAAAGCAATTTCTTTTTAGACTCAACATACATGAACAAAGGCTTACTTAACCGCTACTAGCATCTGTAATGAAGACCAAGATATATATATATATATATATATATATATATATAGATTCAACATACATGAACAAACACTTACTCGATACTGCTTATATATATAGAATATATATATATACTTACTCGATTCAACGCCCTCTCTAGGCATGTGGGCCCAACGTCCTTTCTTTAGGCCCGTTAGCCCAGTTAGCCCAACGTCTTCTTTAGACCCGTTAGCCCACCATTGTCCGACGGTCGGGAGTCGTTAGTCTGGAAAGCTTGTAAGACTTATCTTAGTCCTTACAATCACCACATGATTTTTCCTCGTGCTTTGTCCTCACTCGCACGGTACCGCAGAGTACTTCCCGGTAGATCACCCATCCTGAGATTACTCCAGCATCAGCACGCTTAACTCTGGAGTTCTCTCAACACACTTGACCGGAAAAGATAAATGCATTTTGTTGATATAGGTAGTCAAATCAATTCTTATAAACCTTTCCATATATACCAGAAATCGGGATGTTACAAATATTGTTTTGATCGGAGATTCTTTTTGAAATGATGCTTAATTATGACCCTTGGTCATACAGTTAACAAAGAGAGCGTTTTAGAAACAAACAATAGCATGAGAACCTATTCACAGCAACACGTAGCATCTCTTCTTGCCAACGGATAGTGTTTTGATTTCAATCACATATTCGCATTTAGTGGAGATGAAGAGATAATAATAATTAAGAAATGTATTGTAAATTCGTAAATGTTAGAGAATGCTATAATTATGTAGCTAAGATTCGTAAATCAATGGTTTTAAACCTGATTTGATTTGACCCGCTTACTGCATGGATTTGTAGTTGTTGTTCATTATTTCATTAATCTGATACAAATCGGTAAGTACTGTACTTGCGAATAGTATAAGATTAAAAAAAAAAACGATTTGACTCGTCTAGTCAGTTCGATGCAAGAATCTTACTTGGTAATTATATTTGTGATGTATTGATCGCAAGTTGTTCATCAATATTATGCATCACATCACATTAAATAATGTTTCGAATTTGTTGAACTGGGTTTTGATACTGGCCAGAATCATCGGTTGATCTTACCATTTTTTTCCGGCTAATTCAAGTTCTGGTTTAAGCCCTACCAAGACTCAATTTATTAAACGATTCACGGTCTGATAGCCGGTTCTGTCCGGTTTTATTGGTCGAGGGGTTTAGGAATATTAGATGGGCTTGGTGTTGTGAGTAGCGTGGTCTAGTTGTTGTATAAAATTGTCTGTGTGGGTCTTAACTGCTTGAGAAATCTGTACCGGAAGAGCATATTTGGCTCGTAGGTTTTCTTTGCAGGTTTGTTGGATTTCCAAGAAGTTTTGTAAGTTTCAACCCATGCTCTAGAAAGTGCTTTCTGCCAAAGTCCCCTTAAACCAGACCTCTGGACCATTTATTTATCTTTGGTTCGTCCGATTATTCAATTTCTTTGGCTCCGATCCATATATGACAAACAATATGAAAGTTTCCAGCGTAATTAACAATGTATCAAAGTGTCAAAACTCAAAATATCCTAAAATGCAATGCAAGAGAATTATTACTTGTGGTGAAATTTTTTTTTTTAAAAAAAAACGGTTTTTCTTCTACCTTTAAGTATTTATCATTGTACTTTTAAATTACGGCGATTAATTCGCCTACAAGACCACAAATATGTTACAAAAATCTCAAATACTACATAATCATTTCTCTTTAACAAAATTAATATTGCAGAAACAGAACTTTGACACTCTTAGTCTTAGGTTAAAAAGAAAGTTACCTATTTTCTTGCATGACAAGAAAGTAGAAAGAGCCCTAGCCCTCAAGTCCTAAATAGTCTGCGTTACAACTGCGTCGCTTGAAATTTTTTATTGATTATTATTCTTAATAATTAATTTCAGTGACAAAGAAGGTAACTAAAATAATATTTTGAGGTCGATATAGGACAGCATTTTTATTTTAAATTAAAAATCTTGGTAGATTAGTTTGGTTATTTATGATAATTTGTAGGTTATTGTAATAAATCTCCCAAGAATTAAACACAAATACTAAAAACTATTGCACCAAAAACGATAAGCCAAAAGCCAATTACAAACTACTGCCATACGAAACATGAATATCAACTGTTGACAATAGCATGGATTTTAACCACATGAGGTGTTGTACAAAATTCTTGCAACACTGATTATGTTTCCTCCACTAATTAATTCATCAGGACACAGATACAAAGCTACAAAAGCTTATACTCTAGAGACTGAATCTTCGAAGTCATGTTTGCTAAGGGAATTTTAAGAAGCACCAAGGCGATATGACCAAGTCTGTTCCGAACCAATTTGTAAGGACGTTCATTTAAAAAAAAAAAAAAACAAACAAACAAAAACAAAACAAAAAAGTGTTATGACGCTTTAGCAGGCAACATTATCGAATTGGTGCGCCTGGTCGTGGGAGAAAGGAGGCGCAGTTCACATGATCCAGCCCTAGGCTGAAAGGTGGCGGTGCCTTGGCGAAGAAGTATAATGAAGGTAAGGGGTGATTAGGGCACCCAAATCTTTTTCTTATGACTCTGCTGTTTTCCAAATAAAAACATATCAATTGTTTCGTGTTTTTATGAAATGCAAACCGTGAACGCAAATAGAATCACAAATGAAAAGGAAGAAATAAATATGCAAAGTCTTAAACTAGAAAAAAAAAAAAAGCATTTGTGTTGATTTTGATCTTGAATAATCTTATTTTTTTTCTTGTTTCTGTTTTTACGAATTCATTAATTTCATTGAAACACAAACACGGATAATTAAGGTGTATATTAATAAGAAAATAACATAAGAAATTTACATGAGTTGATATTCAGCTACCCAAAACTAATATTAAGCTTTTTGTTGCTAATATAGAAGATGCGTCACGTCAGCCACCTCGTCTTTTCTATGAATGGTTTTAAGAGCATGTCTATTGGGGGGTTGGAGAAAGAGTTCATCAGGACAACCCTGAAGACTTCAGGTTCATCCAAGTTCGTCCAGGTGGCAAGATGTCATTGGACGAAGGTTTTTTTTTAATTTTTGAATTAAAAAAAAAAATTTAATATCTGATGAACCTTTTTAAGAGGGATTCACCAATGGACATGCTCTAAGATTTGTGGTGGTACATGTTTGGACAGTTCTAGTAAATTAACAAAGACAAATTGCTTTCAAAATCAACCTGCAATATCTAATCAAGCTATTGATAATGAATATGTTAATCAAATCAATACGTCATCCAAAACCCTAAAAAATTTCCGATAGCCAGATTCTAACTTCTAAGGCCTACCATGCCAGAAATATGTGGTCTTATATATAAACACGAATAGTGATAATTCTTTTATTAGTTGATAACTAATCAAGACTTTAATATACAACAAATTAAAGCTGATAAACAAAAGACATGCTATTTTAATGATTTGTAGTAAGTAATAGTTATCTATATGATTTAGCAAATCTTATATATAAAAGATGGCCAACTCTCTCCATATGAGTGACACCTTAGCATTTTAGAGTTAATATGGAGATGACATATGTCAATTTTTAATTTGAAGTTATAATTTTTAAATAAAATTAATTAATAAATTTTAATATTAAGTCCTTAACCACTCAAAAAAAATGAAAAGTTTTTTTATTAATTGATTCTTAATTAAGGTTTATGTAAATATTAAACAAGAATTTATGTTATAATTAATTAAAAATATTGATGATTTTTTGTATTAAAACTTTTGATTTGTTAATAATATATAAAAAAATTTATTAATTGACTAGACTTGTATCCGCGCATATGCGCAGTTTTTATTTCACATAATATTTTTAAAAATATGTTTGTGTTAATATATATATATACTTATAAAAATATGGTAATTTGTTTGATTGTTTAGTATTAGGTTTTTTAAAAATAAAATCTTTGTAAAACAAATAACCTTTTTTTAAAGATTGGAAGTAGGGTAAGACGGAAAATTATTCTTCTATTCTAGAAATCATAAAAATGATATGAGTAAAAAAAACGTAGATAGAAGCCATATTTTTTTAGTTGAATTGCTTGAAAACATATAATTACTTCTGATTTTTAATGTTCTCATATTTATGACATACACAATTGCCATGATTCTGCAAGAATCACCCCATACTTCATGTTTCACAATAAAATGCAGCTATAATAATATAATATTTGACCCATAAAAACCGTCAAATCTTTAAATATAGAGAACATTACATCTTTACTTTCTTTCATACAACAAACTTCGAAAAATGTGTTCATGATGAGGATAAGTCGGAAGAAAAATTATCAAATTAGTAAAAAAATATTAAAAGTTTTTAGACAAATACGAAAAGATTAGAAATGTTGTTTATTTATTTATTTTAAGAATGTGAAAAGACTTAATTTTAATGTAACTTATAGTTATGAACATAAATACATATGAAATAAATATTAAATAGAAAAGTTAAGTTAGAAGTAGTGGTATTAATTAGTTTTTAATTTTTTATTTTAAAATTTATGATTTATTAGTTGGATGAAAAGACAAATGTCCTCCACTCAGATGCTGATGTGGCAGCAGGATGGAGAGAGTTCACCTAAAATCATATATATGACTAGGAGAGAACCCGCGCATATATGCGCAGATCTTGTTTTAATTTATATTTTAAATAATATATTTTTATAATTTGTATTGAACTTTATGTTTATAATCAATGTTTGTGTTTAAAATATTATATTTTCTTCGTTTTTTTTTATGATATATTATTTGTAATTTCTTTTACACCTAATTGTGCTAAATAGTATAATTTTTCTTACAAAATAATAAGGGATTAAAAAATTATTATTTTAATTTTTGTATAAAAACGTAATCGTTCACTTAAAAATATACGTTGAATATCAGAGATAAATATTTATTTGTTATTCGATTCTTATATTTTTTTTATTCTTGTAAATCTTACTAATATAATATTTGTTAACTTTCTTAATTTTATATTTTGAATTTTTTGGTTATATATGTTATTGATTCCAACATTTTTTAATTTAAAAAAGCAAGTATGATATTTTTATGTAGACGCCCTTTTTTTTTACTATTATTTTTAATAAATTTTAATCATTTATTTATAATAACTTTTTAATCATTTATTTAATATTCTTTGTGTTTTATAATTTTATTAGTTAGAGTTTTATAAAATATTATTTTAAACTTTAAACTTATTAAGTTTTATTATTTTTTTACTTGCATAAAAATTTCAATTATATTTTTAATTTGAAAATAAAGTTTAAATCACTTAAAAAAAAAATAGAATGGTGCATTAAAAAGTTTTGTATTATATAATATTTATAAATTTTGTATATTGAAAATTAATTTGAATTCATTGTAATATATATATATATATATTAATGTTTATTTATATGTTCTTTAATGTATTTGCTTTAAATTTAATTAATTATTAATTTATTAATATTTTAAATTGACAGATGTCACTCTCTCCATTGCTGATGTGTCACTCAGCTGGAGAGAGTTGATTGTCTTTTATATATAAGATTCTTAAATAATATTTATGTAAATATTGAACAAGAATTTATGTTATAATTAATTAAAAATATTGATGGTTTTTTGGTATAAAATTTTAAAATTTTTTAATGATATTGCATTTAAAATTGATTGATTTATAATAATATATCAATTGATGATTATGTTTTTTTTAGAGAAATAAAAAATATATAAATTTGAAATAGTTGAAGAAAAAAACCCGCATGGTATGTGCGGATATCTTATATATAAAAGATTGCCAACTATCTCTATATGAGTGTCACCTCAGCATTTTAGAGTTAATATGGAGATGACATGTATCCATTTTTAAATAAAATTAATTAATAAATTTTAATATTAAGTTCTTAACCACTCAAAGAAAATGAAATTTTTTTATTAATTGATTCTTAATTAACATTTATGTAAATATTAAACAAATTTTATGTTATAATTAATTAAAAATATTGATGATTTTTTGTATAAAAACTTTTGATTTGTTAATAATATGAAAAGTTTTTTTATTAATTGATTCTTGAATAACATTTATGTAAATATTGAACAAGAATTTATGTTATAATTAATTAAAAATATTGATGGTTTTTTGGTATAAAATTTTAAATTTTTTAATGATATTGCATTTAATTTGATTTATAATAATATATCAATTGATGATTATGTTTTTTTAGAAAAATAAAAAATATATAAATTTGAAGTAGTTGAAGAAAAAAACCCGCACGTTATGTGCAGGTATTCACCTAGTAAATATAAAACTAGATGCACGCAGATATAATAAAGTAAATGACAATTTTTAACTAACAAAGAGGTAACGGTAAAACATTATAATAAAAATGTATTAAGTTATTAAAAAAATAACATATATTCAATTAATATTCTTTTAAATTGTTCATAAAACAATGTAATATTCTGAATAGTAATATAGAGCCCGTCATAATATGTACACAGCATACTAGTTGTGACATCCCGACCCACCCTCCTTTTAGGGACCGGACGCGGACCAGCGATATCAATCCTAACTCCTCCCAACCGCTTTTCCTAGTTAGCCCAACGCCTTCTTTAGGCACGTGGGTCCAACGTCCTCTCTCTATGCCCGTTGGCCCAATGTCTTCTTTAGGCCCGTTGGCCCACCACTGTCCGACAGTCGGGAGTCGTTAGTCCGGAAGGCTCGTAAGACTTGTCTACTGTCCTGCAATCACCATATGATATTTCCCCGTGCTTTGTCCTCACTCGCACGGTACCGCAGAGAACTTCCCGGTAGGTCACCCATCCTGAGACTACTCCACCATTGTCCGACGGCCGAGAGTCATTAGTCCGGAAGGCTCGTAAGACTTGTCTACTGTCCCTGCAATCACCACATGATCTTTTTCCGTGCTTTGTCTTCACTCGCACGGTATCGCAGAGAACTTCCTGGTAGGTCACTCATCCTGAGACTACTCCAACATCAACACGCTTAACTTTGGAGTTCTCTTAGCACACTTGACCAAAAAAGATAAGTGCACTTTGTTGACATAGGTAGCCAAATCAATTCTTATAAGTCTTTCCATATACCGGAAATCGAGATGTTACACTAGTAATCGTGTTGATTGATCCGATGCTGTAACATCGTCTTTTTGCAAGGCCTGTCCTGAACCCAAGTTAGCCAAACCTAATGCTTACAAATTTTATTTTTATAATTAAAAATGACCTTTAAATTTCACAATACATATTAATCTAGTCGCAATATTACGAAAAAACTCATACTAAAGATCATAAGTTAAAAACTTCATGGTAAACTGACCGAATTTTGCTTTTAACTTGTGACCTTTTAAAATTCAAAGCCCCGGTTCTATCTGCAAATAATGATATTCAAACGTTATTGATTAACATCAACAGTATAATTAGGGATATTAAAATATACTACATACGTATATTATAATTTTGATATTTAAAAGTGGTTATATGTGTATATTCTAAGTCTAATTAACATACCCCCAAGTAAATCGCAACTAACGACCTCAGCTTGAGTCAATATTATAATATCAGCTGAACTCTAAACGTAGCATCCCTTCTTTCTTGCCGTTTTGATTCCAATCACATGCATTCTGTGGAGATGAGGAGATAGTAATTAAGAAATGTAATGTAGATTCGTTAATGTTAGAGAATGATATATATGATGATGTCACAAGCTAATATTGGAGCCATGCACTAAATCAGCGGTTTCAAACGTGATTTGATTTGACCGGCGTACTGTATGGATTTGTAGTAGTTGTTCATTGTTTCATACCTCGGATTCAAATCCGTTAACTACTGTACTTATGCGAATAGTATAAGATAAAAAAAAAAAAAAAAAAACCGATATGACTCGTCTAGTCAGATCGATGCAACAATCTGGCTTGGATTTAAATTGTGGTGTTTTGATTTCATTCATCAAATATCATGCATCACATCTTTGTGTAATTGGCTTTTCCGATTGTTTGTCAACCTGTGATTGGCTTCAAGATTTGTGTTACCTGATGTGTTTAAGAAACGATTTAAGAAAAAGAAAAAAAAAGTTTTGTACCAAAATATATAGTTTGGATTTGAAATCGACGACATATATGCTTGCGTTCAGCTGTATGGATATCTTGATTTGCATGATCCCTTCTGAGTTTTTATTATTTTCTTTATCAAACTGTTAATTATAGTATATAACTGTTAAGGAACAAAGAAACTACGTGATACCGAAGGTGTGGTGGCTTAGTGGTCACAGGGGATCGGAGTGATTTTTTGTGTTCCAACTTCAATCATTTCTGGGAGGAGAATTACTCTTTTAAAACAAAATAATATCTAAAGGTTTTCAAATTCTCGAAAAAACTATGGATGAACCAAACTATGATTTTGTCATGTTTTACGTAAAAGGAAAAGAAAAAGAAACCATACGTGATGTATTGATGTTTCATCAACTGAAGAGGATGTTTGAAAATGATAAAAACCCTCGATACGAGGCAATGTTTTGAAAATCGGACCGAACTCTAAGTCGGCATGATTACTCGATGGCTGGTCAGACCGGTTCAACCAGTCAGACTGTGTTTTCCATTTTGTTCAACGAAACATCGGTTTTGAGCTGAGTTTTCTGGTTTAATCCAAATCCGGGTTTTAGCCCTACTCAGACTCGGTTTATTAAACGAATTACGGTCTGACAGCCCGGTTTTATTGCTCGAGAGGTTTAGGAACATTAGATGGGCTTGGTGTCGTAAGTAGCTGGGTCCAATTGTTGTATAGAGTTGTGTGTGTAAGCCTACCATTACATGCTTGAGAAATTTGGACTGGAAGAGCATATTCGGCTCGTTGGTTTTCTTTGCAGGTTTGTTGGACTTCCAAAAAGTTTAAGGTTTCAACCCAATGCTCTAGAAAATGCTGTTAATGCCAAAGTCTCCTTAAAACCAGTATCCAAATTAATTATATAATATATTAATTGTTTATATATATATATATATATATGCAAGACAAGTATTATTTAATTTATCTAATTGGTGTATGCTGGAGCTGTTCTAATAGATATTACAGTATCATTTTCTTTGAATCTATTCATAGTTAATTTCTTTTGAAACCAGATAAACATGCCACTAATAATAAAGTATGTAAAAAAGTTTAAAAATTGACCGTTTTATAATTTAAATAATAATGAGTAAACCCCCAAAATATTCTGTTCTCCAATTTCTTTATTATTATATATTATCTCTAAGTACAACGCAAGACAACAACTAGTGTGATCTAAAATAAAATAAAATAGTGTCAAGTAACATCTTGAGAGCGTTTTATTTATCTTAACATATATTTTGGCAACCACATAGATATTTGAGTATACTAGTCTCACATAGAGCTAACAAAGTCGACGACCTCGGCCACATCATGGAGTAGAGAGTTAGAGTTAACCACCCTACAATTCAACCTGATCTGTCCTTGAGTCCCTGTAGTAGGCGAAATGTTTCCCATCCTATTCATCGCCTCCACGAACGCATTGAAGAATGTTTGTGTGCCATCAGCATATGCCCTCACCAAGGGGATTGTGTCAGTTGCATTGGGACTAGAGAACAACTCTTGGTCACTCTGGATAAGACCTTTTTGTTCTTTGAGATTCACATAGTACTTGTTGTCGAAAACCGTAGGCGTACGCAGATCAAAATCTACCAGGGCACTTAAGTTGCCACTTTGGGGACATAGTCCACGAAGAGTTTGGAGGTAAGTAGTGTTGAGGGTCGGGTCGGGTAAACCGGTGTTGCTGAAATTGTATAATCTGTCCATAATGAATCGGCATTGATTTTTACCAAATGTGTGACCCCCTAACCAAAGAAAGACCAATATAAAAACATCAGTATAGTAAAATCAATAATTAATCAAAAGTTCAAAACTATTATATCATATGGTATTTAATTAATTAGTTTTTTTTTAATTACCGGAAAGAGCAACAAGATCAGAAGGACGATTGAGACCAACTCTTGCAAAATTTTCCTTAAGTTGTGGAAGTGTGAAGAATGGAGCTGGAAGATTTCTATTAGCTAGATCCAAAAATGCTTGTACGCTGTCTCTTCTCCCCAAAGGAACCCTCCAAGAAGGACCTCCTGCCTATAATATAAGAATCATTATATTCAAAGTAACTATTATTTCTAGACTCTCTTTTTTCGATGTTTTAGAGATTATTCTTATCATTTGGAAGTTTAAATGTGTAGATATGAAAAAAAACACTAACATATAATGTAAATTAATTAATTATATACTTGAAGTGAAGTTTTTATTTTATATGAATTTTCTCGTGATCATGAGTTAAGTACGAGTAGACATCAATTTTGAATCGACATCGTATTAAATCTCATTGATTATCGGTACCTAAAAATGAGCAGTCTTCTCTAAACAATCATATATATCCTCGTGATGAGATTTACTTTCTAAAACATGTCAGATTTTCTTTACAGGACCACGCGTTTTGAATACTGTAAAACGACGACTTGATATATTAAGATTGAAAAGCTATATTTTGTAATAAACAAATGAAAGACAAACGCATTAACTAACAGAGAACATACCAAAGTAACAGATTGTTGAGCAGCGATGGTGAGCATATCTGCGCATGAAACGGTTCGTGGGCAAGCCCTCTCCACTGCGGCTTTCATTCTATCAATCACAGGAAATCCCCGAGCCGAATTTGCGTTTCCAGCTGCATCTTTCTCTGTTCGGAATGATGTGGTGTTGTCCAACAAGATCGATGCGTCACAACCCTTTTTTTAAAGAAATACAAATTGTTATTTTAACAAATTATTAGTCAAGATAAAAAAATATATCTAAGCTAAATCAAAGAAATAAAAGTTATTTTTATAGTATCTAAATGTTCTTCGGGTTCAGAAGACGTGAGACCTTTTATTAATTTCACAAATATATTTTTCTATATCCCTAATATGATTGATTGCTTTTTGTATCCATACCGTGTTTGGTACGGCACCATGGTTTTTTTCTATATTATTATGTAACACGGATATTTTCATAAATGTTTGGCATGAATGCATGATCCTTGTGTAAGAAATTAATAATTAACCTAACCAAGATGATTGTCAACAAGAGTAAATTCATTAGCAAAAACATGTGAAATGTTTTATTGATGTTTTTCTGGATCAAACCCGTTGAGTGACTTTTTATTTAGGAGTGTTTCACCCTAACTGTCAGCCCCAAAAAAAAAAAAAAATCGTGTAGTATTGATTAGATCTTTCGAATTAACCTTTCAATTAAATATACAAGTACCCTTAGAACTATTTTTTGTTTTTTTTTCAACCTATCAATCTGTCATGTGTTATATTGAAAACTCTACATGACAGATAACAAATAAGGGGCTTTTAATGTTTTTTTTTTACTATAAAAAATTTCCGAACCTAGGTTTATAACCTTTTGGACCAAGTACAAGACCAAGCAAGTTCACTTCTAATTTGTAAAATTGAATACTTGAAAAATATTTTAAAAGAAAAAAAAATGAACCCAATTAAATTCAAAAGGACTATAATTATTTTAATACCACAATTTTTATGGAATATTGCTTTGATACATAATCTATCAATTTTATATTTGACGTCGTTTTAACATTTTTTCACGTAAATTAAAAAAAAAACATGTCAAAAAATTACGTTATACTCCTACAAACAAATTGACCATTTCTTTTATATTTTATTAATTTGATTTGAAGACAAATTGATATTTAATACTGAAATTTCTATTGAAATAAAAACAGATAATTATTTTCATACATAAAAAGCAATGCTAAGATAACATTTAATTTAGAACAGAGAGAATATTAACTAAAACAATTGTGTGTTCTGCCGCCGAAAATCTATATTTGTTATTACTTTTTATTCTACACTGGTTTATTAGTATTTAGAAGATAAAACACAAAGTATTCATAATGCATTAGAAATATATGGAAAGTAATATCTTACATTAACAAAGCAGTCGTGGAAGTGAAGTCGGAGGATGCTCGCGGCGATACGAGGGTCCGATCTTAGCTCGTTGACAATGGTGTCTCGTACGATGTTAGCGACGTTAGGACATGAAGTGTCGTAGAAGGTAGGGGTAAGCTGAGCATCGGACAAAGGCGCACGAAGCATAAGACATGCCAATGTGATTAAGATTGTCCAAGTGGACGAAGTAGAATAAGAAGAAGACGAGAAAGGCATTTTTAACAAAGAAATAGAAACTTCTTTAATTGTGTTTAGCCGAGAAGATGAGGAAGTCCATATCTTAAGGTATCATTTTATAGGCAAAACGTGTCAAACTTGGAGGCTTGTTATTTTCTCAATTGGGGGCTTTTTTTTCTAACAAAAAATGAAGGCTTTTCTTTTTGTCAAATATCTCAACTAACTTCTTTTTTCTTTTTTTTTGTCTCGTTAATATTAAATAAAACATTCACAGAGGGGGTGAATGGAATAATAAGAAGCTAAGACTGAGTTCGATATAAATCTAGAAAATGATGATTTCAAGAGGTCTGAACTATTTCAACTAACCGTATATCAGATGTTATTCCACGTTTTATTTGGGGGATAATAATTTGATAACGAAATAGGGAAGTCTGATATATCTATGTATTGGTATATGTCGTTTTTCTCAACAGGAAAACTGTTCAAAATTTATCTAGATACATGTATATATACTATTCATGTTTTAAAACTAAAATTTATAGTTGCTTTCTCTTTGTATTACATGTATCATCATAATGATCTGAGGGCAAACAAGGTTAATTCCAGTTAACCACTCACATGCATGCATGGAATGTTTCTACTTCACTCTACTTCTGGTTTGAACTGTTATGTCATTTTAATTAGTTTATAGTTGTTTAACGAAGAAAAAAAACAAAATCATGTGGTCGTGTGTAACGCATGCTACTTATTTTATTGGCATCCCCAGCAAGTCTTAATCAGATTTTTTCCTGTCAATCTGCATTAAGAGCCTCCTCCCACTAGTCCGCATCTCGAGCCTCCTCCCACTAGTCCGCATCTCGAGCCTCCTCCTGTCAAAATATTTTCGTGCAAGTACTTGTCAATTGATTCTGCATATCAACACAAGATATTTTCCATATCTTGAACTGTGCTAAAATTCGCATTTGAGTAAGTCATCCATCTTGAAAACTCTCAAGAATATAAATGCATTTTTGTGATATAAAAAAGCAAATCAATTATTTTAAACTGATTAAATTACATGCATCATAATTTTTTTTAGAAATATAGATATTACACTCCGTTCCTTCAGTCTGCACCTAGAGCCTTTTTCCTGTTAGTTTGTACGTGGAGTCTACCTGCTCTGTAAGTGATGCAGAGATTTATTTAATTATTTAGACAATATGCTTTTAATATTTTAGAGTTTTATTTTTTGAATTTATTATAAATAAGCCATTTGAATTCATATTTCTATTGATTAATAGAATTGAGTTTTGTCTCTTTGTTTTTTGTTTTCAGTAGATTTAGAAAGATTTCAACGAATTTAAATAAGATTGATTTATTCAAGTATTTTCAAACTAAATAAATAATTTTACAATTATTTTAAATTTTCAGGTATTCTCAGAATCAACAGATTATCATTCTGACAAGTTTTCCTTTAATGAATGTATGTTTTGCATCTCTAAAATAAGGAATTTTTTGAATTACGAAGATTATGACATTTTTTGTTAACAAGATTAGCACTTTTTAATGTTTCATTTTTTAGATAATTAATTGATATCTTTTTCCAAGTGAAGTTTCCAAAAGTTTTATCCCCCAAAATAACGCTTTCTTCGAAAGAACGAGAACAATAAAGTCACACCATCTACAGTATTTTTTATTTTTTTTAAAAAAAAAGAGAAACAAATACATAAATAAAGCAAATAGAAAGTGAGAACCCAAATAAGTAATAAAATAAATTAACATAGAAGACACACTGAAACATCATATATAAAGAAGGGGAAAGAAAGAAAGAAACAAAAAAAAGGAGGCCACCGTGAAGGCGCTTGAACCATGTGATCCACCGGAGGCAATATTCACAAATATGCGGTGATCTAATCTTCAACGTGCCTATTTGTGGCTATGTGAGTTAATATAATCAGGTACTGGAAATAAGTTGATCATCTTTTTGGTCTAAAAAATATCCAATATCGAGAAAATATTGAGAAATATTTATATGATTTTTTTTCTTAAAGGGCCTTCAATATCGAGAATTATTGTTAGTATCGACAATTATTGTTATCATTTTATGGCTCCAGATTAGGCTCCATGGCTGCTGAAACTCAAAAATGATAATGATTATTTTTTTGTTTTCATAGACACTGAATAACGCGTTAGGCTAAGAAGGTATCGTTTTCTGCTGGCAGTGCTGCGGCAAAAGTTGTCCTTGAAAATCAAAAGAGAATAATATATATACTAAATGAGATTACGTGCATGTATCGCGACTTTAGATCCACACGGCACATCATACACATAAAACATTTAAGGGTTTTTTTTTTGTCAACAAACATTTACGGTCTTATATATATGAAATATACGTTTCAACCCTCATAAAGTTGTCATCGCCACTTGGAGCCAATGTTGCATCTACATTTGCTTATATATAAATATGCATAAGGTCTCTTCATATTTAATGAAAATAACAAAAAACAATTATGAAAAAGGCCACATGTGTTGCCGTATGAGAAGAGTAGTAAAGACTAAGAACAGAGATCCTCAATTATAGAGATCGCGTCAACATCGATGGCGACACATTTAGTTTCAACAAGCGGACCTTACACCACCTCCAATGGTGAAAAGTTTTTAAAAGTATTTTATCTAATATAATATTATTATTTTTATATAATTTAATTAATTAGTTAAATTTTAAAATATAAAAATAAATTCTACCAATAAAATAATGACACATCTCACAAAAGTTTTTCAATTTTTTTAAGAGGTTTTCAAAAGAGAGATTATAGATGTTGGGTTCTCATTCCCTCTCATCTTTTTTAATTTTTTTATTTTTTTAATTATGAGAGCTTCTATAAAAAATTACTATTAAGGGTGCTCTTAGCAGCCAGATCGGTCCAAAGATATTAGAACATCATTATCCCTACCACCCATTAAGAGTTTCTTAAGAGTTTTTTATTATTAAAATTACATTAAGAAACCTTCTTAAGAAATATTATGATTGTAATGGTACATTGCTAATACCCTAATGGGTTTCTTATATAAATTTTTTTTAAAGTAAACATAGTTATTTAATTATAACATTCAAAAGAAATACACAACTCACACATACAAATTTTATTTGTAAACATAATTAAAACAAAGTAAAAGCTTAATAATCGTCTTGGCTATCTCCAAATTTTTGCCATATATGCTCAACCAAATCCGACTTCAATTGGTGATGCACTTGTGGATTCCGAACTCTTTTTCGAGTATCCATCATATTAGTAATGTTTGATGGCATATCGGTTGAGAACGTGTCATCCACATTTCTATTTTCATTTTCTTCTCCTTGTTGGAAGTCTGAAACATCAAGCAAGTTCACGTGTTTCAGGCTTGGGACAGCTAGCAAAGTACACAGCTACGCGTTTCCAAAAAGCCCCTGCTCTTTGCTCATTTCCTACGATGGCGTCTTTGGACGTGTTTAACCAGGAGCTTATTAGCAACACATCATCTGCTGGTGTCCATGTTCTTCTCTCCTTTCGCTCTGCAGCCGGCTCTTCACCAAGGCTCATAGCTGTTCCACAGAAGACGCTGTCCTGCTGACTGTTTAGGAGATCGACGAAGTTTGAAGGCTGAGAGTAAGGAGTCGAAGAGAAATCCATAGAAAAAATAGACAAGAGAATGAACGAGGAAAGGGAAGGAGAAGAATGAACGAGTAGGAGGAGAGAAACAAAATGATAAGAAGGAAAGAGAACTAGATGATGCAACGAGAAGAAGGAGAAGAACTAGGAAAGAAACCAATAGAATGAACAAGGAAAAGATTCATGAAGCACCTCGCAGATATAGGGAGTGAAGGACAACCGATTAAATGGAGAAGAAGAACCATTCTTAATGGTTCTCCATTGATTACTAACCATTATAAAAACCCTTTCTAACCACATAGAAAAGACATGTACCTAACACTAATATAGCATTCATCAAGCAACCATTAATGACTAACCATAACTTTGCATTTATCTACCATTATCTAACACTAACTTTTCATTTATTACCAACTTAAAAGGTTTGAAGACTAACCTGAAGAGATGCAATGACAAGACGAGATGGTAGATGTGATGCGGAACCACCGTTATCATCTCCTTTCTCTGCATTAAAAAAAAAGACACACCATTAGCCATTACTGAAAACAAAACAGAGTAAATAGAAAAACCCAAAACCTGAATCACAACTAGTAAAGAAACTAGCAAACACTTGAACTCTGAATCACAAAAACTAAAAAACCTATAAACTCAAAACAACTAGTACATAAACTAGCAAACAATTGATGTTTACATACTCGATCAATTCTACATTTTGATTAACAATAACTCCATTGACAACTTTACATATTTCCTAAACCTGAATCACAAAATATCAACAAGACACTCTAAATTTGTCAATGAAAACAGCATTTAAACCCATCGATTACATAAATAAATTCATAAAATGAGTTCACACAATCCATCAAATACATAATGTTATCATCGATCCCTAACTCAGTCGACGCTTAAATAGGAGAAAAATTCATAATCAAAACGATCTAAAAGCTCCAATAAACTATTCTAGAAAGCAAATCGAAGGTAAATCGGAAATATCAAATAACTAGAGGGGATGATTTTGTTACCTCGGAGATAACGAAGAAAGTGATCGGGATAAAGGGAAAAGAGAAGCCCAGGCGTCGTAGGCGTCTCCACCCGGAGGAGACAGGCCTCTCGCCGGATATTTCGCCGGAGATGATGACGATCACTCGATGAAGACGATTTCGTACTCAGTTTTTTTGATGCATCAAGGGTTGGTGCAAAGAAGAGGAAATGGTCGAGACTTGGATTTTTTTTAGCCGAAAAATGAAATTTTAGCCGAGAATTTTTTTGTGGGGATCATAATGCGCCACGTTAGCAATAAAAATCGATTCTTGTAGTTCCAGAATAAGAGCCGATTTTATTTCTTTTTGGGCTTGAACCAATATTAAAACAATATATTGGGCTAAGAAACACACACCAGTCATCGCGATAATGATGGTCTTAGTATCCAAGCGAGGATATAAATTTTACCTTTTCCATTTTTATCATCAACAATATCAAATATTATTATTTTTCTTAGAAAAATCTCGAATTTTCTTATTTTTTTTTCAAAACAACATCTAAAAAACTTTATAAGAAAACGTTATTACTTTTGAAGTTTATCCTTCAGTAACAAATTGTTGAGCAATAGTACTTAAAATTAGGGCTGGAATGGAACTGGATATCCGGACTTTTCAAGGTATTCGGATCCGGATCCGGATTTGCCGGATAATCAATTTTACTATCCGGATCCGGATCTGAAAACTCCGGATATCTGCAGGCCGGATATCTGGTTTGAACCGAATATTTACGGAAATCCGACTTGATATCCGGTTTCGTTGATTTAAAAAAAATGTTCAATTTTTAAAAATTATAATGAGATAACATATACTGTATAATTAAAATGCATCAACATAGCAAAAAATTATAAATACCAATAATTAAAAAACATTTAAATAGCATTCAAATAACATAAAATTTAAAAGTTTACATAGCAAAAGAGAAAATAGTAATAGAAAAGTTAATTTATCTTCATATTCATGTGTTATCCATTTTCATGTTCTTCTCTCATAATCTAAAATAGAAAATTATCATGTAATATGAATTTCAATAAATATTATCAAAATAAATAAATATTTAATAAACAGATAACGGATAACGGATATCCAATTTCAAAATTTTATATTATCCGGATCCGTATCCGAAATAACCGAATACTTAATTTAACTATCCAGATCCAGATCTGAACTGCACGAATATTCGGTTTTTACGGATCGGATAGGACCGGATACCGGATCGGATACCGGATACCGGATAATAATTCCAGCCCTACTTAAAATTGTATAACTACGCGAATTTGAGAATAAATTGAAATGAAAAGATTATATGATATTATTGAAATATCATTTCGATTGTTGAAGGCCGTAAACGCAATGTTATAAAATTTGTTCTATACGTGGTCGAACCGATTTTGGCACTAACACTGTATTTTCATCATAAGAATACGGTTCTATGATTTTAGTGCCAAAACGCAATTATACATTTTTTGGTGTAGAAAAGAGAATTATACAATTTTGGTGCCAATCGCGCAAATACGAAGTTATAGCGTCAAACTGTAATCTTTTTACGAGATTCCATAATTGTAGCTCTAAAACCAGATTTCATCATTGTGGCACAAAAAAGAGGATTTTTCAACGTCGGCGTCAAAATGGGCTTCCGCCGGCTTGGCATCAAAACGTGATCGACAATTTTTCCATCAAACCGTAATTATGCAATTTTGACGTCAAAACATGATTCTGCAATTTTGGCACTAAAACGAGATTTCACACTTTATTGTTAAACAAAAATAAGACATATTTATATAACACATACAAGTGAATTAATCCTTTTATTAAGAATTTGAAACACAGAATTAAAGACAATGTGACGGAATAAAGCCAGTTATTTCCACACTGATAGCATTTTCAAAACAAGAATAGATTCACAAACAATATAGAACCGGGAAACTAAAAACCACTTGCATAGTTGTATAGTGGTGATCAAATGGGTATCTTGTCAAGAAACAAAGAAACCACGTGATGTTTCATCAACTCAGGTTGTGTGAAAATGTCAGTGTCTTTGTAGAAAACCTCGACGACTCTCGAGAGGTTTAGGAATCGCATGACGATAGGGAAAGGAAAAGGGTGAGGTCTTGTCATCAGTTCTTGATTAAGACTCTTCCATGAATCCAATGCTATGATTTTGATCTCTTCTTCGGCTTTCTCCCGTGAAACACCATACTGCTTCATATAACAATCAATGGATGTCCCTAAGTGATTTCTCTCATGCTCAAACTGCATTAGATAAATCACGAGATTGAATATCTTATTTTGCATCAAATTAAGTTGTGACACAAAATAGTTTTGTACGTAGGGTATCTCAACAATAACTTAAGTCTTAAGTCCTATATTACTCGATCCGGGACCATTTATTCGGATCCTAAAATAAACTGGACTTCTCTGGTCATTTCCTAGCAGATTCAGGTCGAGATTGTACCAATATTTCTGGGGTATAGTCCTCTGTTTTTTTTTTTAAAAAAAAAAACGTTTTCCATACCAAGACAAATCTATTTAAGTCAATATAGGTCTACGAGTTTCGCCGAGTCCCTTTTTTCTTTGCGCTAGGATCTTATTACGATTATTATAATACTAGGGGTTGATCCGCGCTTCGCACGAAATTTTGTATTATATTTGTTGACATATTTAAAAGAAATTTCTACAATATCAATTTTTTCATTAGATTTTGTATTTCAATTTTTATATATATTTATAGTATTTAATAATTTAATATATAATATTTAGAAAATAATCAAATAATATCAATTAAAACTTCAAATCAAATTTCGTTTGTAGATATTTTTATATTTATGTCGGTTTATGATTTTCGAATATATATAATACTTGATTGTTGCATTAAAAAAAAATATATGTAATAGGCAATTAATTATTTAAAAATATCTCGATTCTCTAACATATTTCTAAAATATATTCATAATCTCTCTTTTTCTCTACACACATTTCCCTCTCCATCTTCTTCTCCCTCTCCATCTCCCTCTCCTTCTCCATCTTCATCTCCCTCTCCCTCTTCCTGTCCCTCTCACTCTCCTTTTCCCTCTCCTGTTCTCTCTCTCATCAATGCAACATCTTGAACTACACACAACATATTAGACCGGTTGAAATTTCAATCTTTCTCGGAGTTTTTTTTTTCTAGCCACTCTCAATGTCACCTCTCTAACCTGAGCTCTGTATAATTTTTAAGGGAAACTTCACTCATTTTATGTTTTAAATATTAGGTTGAACATATTAACATTTTGTGATACCACAATTTATTTCACAAAATATGCATTCTCACATCTTTATATTATTATTTAAGTAGTCATTTTAAAAATTAAATTAAATTTTGTAAATTATTACATGATATGCTATTACAAATAACAAAAATAATTAAAATAGGAAATGATATAATTGTCACTCAAACTTTTTGAAACTCGTGCGAATATTATTTACCTGTTAATATGCATTTAATTTTATGATCTATTATTCTATTTTTCTTTGAATTTATGTCTTTTTTTTATTTTTAGTGTTTATAACGGTTTTAAAACAAATTTGAATATTTTTAGATATTAAAATTTTGGATCCGAGAATTTGTTTATCGGATTTGGCAAAACTGGATCCAAATCTGGCTATCTTAAAATGTTATGGTTTACTATTCATATCTATCAAATCATATAAATAAAATAAATAATTTAAAATAATAATAAATAAATGCATTAATATATAAACTATTATTTATAAAGAATGTCTTTTTATATTTTTGTTAAATTAATGAATGATAGTTACCATGAGAATTAAAGTATAATAACAGAAAATATAATAAATTATATATTAATAAATGAATTGATGATGTGTCAAAATTTTAGAGTTTGAGAAAATGATGTGGCATCATGAGAAGAGAGAACATTTTACTTTATATATATATATATATAGTTGTTTTCTTATTTCACGTTCACTTATATAAGCCCAAACCCAAGTTTTTATCATCTATAGATACTTATTTTATCTCAACGGGCTAATTAAGGTAGGTCTAAACCGGACTGGCCTTATCGACATATCTACACTTGAAATTAAGTTAAGTTACTATTACCTTACAACTCGCAATGTCACTACAGGCCTATTAGCGCAGAAGTCACAAGAAGTGGTGGGAAAGTGCTTAACCATTCAAACAGATCAAGCGTGGCTCAAAATACGCCCCAACCGCCCACAAGTAGCTTTCGACTACCCTGTTCCGTGCATACGGCAACTTTGAGTCAAGCTCTAGACCTTTATACCACCTAAACATATAAAAGTACCATCATTTCGATTCTCCTCATGAAAAGAGTTCTTTAGATACACATACAATAGAGAGCTTGCTAGAAATGGTACCTGAAGACCTGGCCGAGCTCTTCACGGTGTTGCATTTGCAGTAGATTGAAATCTACTTTAGCAAATTGTAACAAGGTTTGATCGTGTGAACCTTCCGCTTCATAGTATGTGATATATTGTCTTGTCTCTATCCTTGGAATACCCCTAGGGTATGCATGTTTGAGGACATTCTTGATGCGGACCGCCAGATGGGGACTAGACCGAGAGGCTAATCCTTCCAAATGCGACCTTGAGTAACTGAGGGCTTCGTCGAGAATGTCTTCACCGTGTGTGCTCCAGTGAGCAGCTTCAAAAAGGCATAACATACCTCTCGCATCCTCAGCTAGGTGTTCCTTAAACTCTCCATCCTTGTTCTTGAACTTGTCAAACATATCTTCAAATACCAAGCTTAACAATTAACTCTTGATCTGATAAGATTAACTAAGTTATTGTGCTAAATATTTTCTCTTAATTCACCCATTTGTTTATAACCAGAAAAATATAGTAAATAATAATTGAAGATACTACATAATTTAGATAAATCATGTATTAGAAATTTAGAACTCTAGTTTTGTCAAGTTACTACTTACCAACAGAGAGCTTATAGCCGAACTGCCTAAAAAACTTGAAAAACAAGTGAAACGGTATATAAATCGGACTCATTGTCTCTCATCATCTGCATGAAATCATGATGACCGAACATAGACTCCAACTGCTCAAGGATTTCATGTTCAAAGTGATAGGAGACACCGAGGCGACACAGAACATCGATAAATTTCATGTTCGTTATCGGCTCCTCTTTGGAAGCCATAAACGATTTTCTCACAGTTTCCTTCAGTGACCTCAGCTTCTCTTTGTTTCTCTCACTTTCCTATATAAAGATCAATGACATAACTTAGAATTTAAGAACAAAATTGCATCGTATAAGTATTCTATTAGATAGATGTGACTTAAGATTAAGTTATGAACAAAAGATCTAAATATAGGTGAATCAATATTGATGAGCAAAGGTATTGTTAGTTACGTACGGCGTCGGAGACTGAGAACGATGTCAAGGGATCTTCCCATATGTTAACCGGAAATTCAGCTAATGGTCGATCGATCTCCTCTCTCTTTACCTCCATGTTTTTTAGCTGTTTGTTGTTTTGAAATTTGAGTTAGAGCTCGTTGAGGTTGCACTAGCTATATATGCCACCTCACCTTTTACTTTTTGGGTGTTTTTTAGTAGAGGTGTCAAATTGCAGGAGTACATAATTTATTTGCGTTTACACGTTATTCATATAATATTTATTTTTATATATTATCGTTTAAAATATTATTTGAATTTTTATATTATATATATCATCTGGTCAAGTTGAACATGCTCAATTTTATATGATAATAAAATATACATACCATTTTAAACACCAATTATTTGCATGTCCAAAATAATGTATCAACTAGTTTTTCCATTTTAATTCATCAACTCTTAACTGTCATTCTATTTTATGACATAACATGAATTATAAGAGGTCTCTGACATAAAACTCATCTTGGAGTTCTCGGGTACAGAACTCTTTTTAGAATTTTTGGGATCGAAAATAGTGTCTATTGTAGCTAATTTTTAATTTAATCTCTTGAATGATGTCAAATGGATATGCGGTTAAAAGTTGGTTAATTAAAATGGAAACAAAAAAATAATTGGTGGTATATTACGTCTAAACCTAATTTATATTATTGATATAAAATTTTTAGTTGATGTCATTATTATGAAATTTTCCAACAGTAAAACTTCTATAAATTAATAATATTGGGACCATGATATTTTATTAATTTATTGTGATATTAATTTGTTTATAAATTAATAATTATTAATTTATAGAGAAATTTTGCTTTTCGCATATAATTTTCTAAAAATTTCTTTGGAATAGTGTTATATTTCCAAATTTTAACAAATCTCATAATATAAATTATGATTAATAATCGTAATTATCGCAATAAAATAGTTTTTAACACCATATTGGATCGCGTATGTAAAAATATACATGTTCATAAATTTAAAAGTTATAAAAAACTATAGCTACTATCAGTATTATTGATGATAAAATTGAAGATAATACTACAATACATTTAAAAATATTTATATATAATAAAATCAATCTAAACATAAAAAAATCATCATAAATTTTGAATGTATATAGTAAAACAGCAATAAGAGCTACTGATATAATAATTAGAAAGATGAAAACCAATAAGATATCAACTTTAAGTAAAAACAAAGATATTAGTCATATTTTAGAATATTATATTTACATATATTATATAAATTTATATAATTATTAATTTATATTTTTGTTGGGACCATGTATTTATATAAGGGTTTTAAAAATTATTATTATTTTATTATTTTATTGAATTTGATGGATTTTTATATTAGTCCGACTTGAGACCAGTAAAATTTATTAATTTATAATGGTTATTAATTTATTGAGTATTAATTTATTGAGGTTCTATATATATGTATTACATAAAAATACAATAGTAAGTTACAAGCAAAGGCAGATGGAAAAAGCCGCAATCGTAACATTAGTGAAAATTATATATGAACAAAGGCACCTTGTAGCAGGAATGGGAAGGCTTAAAAAGGAAATAATTTTGTCGCTTACTAAACACAGTAAATTAGATAACATCAACATGGGTTGATTTTTCTTTTTTTAAAAAATATTACTTTATTTTTCTTTTCACCATCCGAAAGCAACATTTGTGAGTCTTTGAATATATGTTGATATTAATGGTGTGCTAGCTGAATATAGAAGTTTCGTCCATCTTTTTTCTTTCTTTAACTCACAATCTTCTGTTAACCAATTTGGCTTTTCATTTGTTCTGTCAACCAGTGATTGCCTTTTCATTTCTTCTGTCCTTTTGACATCAGCCAAACGATAACTTAATTTTTTTTTTTTTAATATTAACCTATTATTTTATTATAAATTATGATAGAATTATTACATTAATAATTTTACAATGAACAAGTCTCTCGGCAAACACGCCAAACAGATTTTTATACACCATGTTCTAAATTTTCTGTAAGCTTATATTCATTAATATGCAAATTAATAATAAATCGCATTTTTCAAAACTTGAAACCCAAATCTATTATTGTAAAAACATTAATGGCTTTGACATTTTTTGCTTAATAAAAAATATCCATTATAAAAAAAAATGAATGGCTTTGACATTTTTGTGACTGGATGTGTTTGAAACGATTAAAAAAAGCATTGGTAAATTATAGATAGATTGACACTTAATATTGATTACATCTATGCTTAGCTATGTGATAGAGAACCCGTAATATAAATACATTTGACTTTTTTGCAGCACAATTTTAAAAACAGATGTTTCCTTACAGGTTGGATAAAGAAAATGTTAATTGAAATTTGATAGCCAAATGCATATCAGATCATCACATAAAAATCTTAAATGAATTCGCGATAAACAGAGATACAGAAAACTGTAGCTTAGAGTTACGATCTTTCCATATGTAAAAGCAAACAGCATAGGAGCAGAACTAGTGGAGACTAGTAACCAATCCACGAGCCAAGATCAAGAACCGATTAAAAGACCATAAACAAGCGCTCTAAACGTTGTTTTTGCACTATATCGATATATAAAACATTGAAAAAAATGGAAAACCATAAAAGTGAACGATACATCATTGGTAATCGAGTAGATTTTACTATTTTACGATGAAGATCCAGAGCAACACGTACAAACCTGCCTCCTCTCTTCACAACCACCTGCAACATATTTTCAAGTTGTCTCTTTTTATGTTTTCTTTCTTTGTCCAAAGCCATCTTCAGCCTCTACATCAAATCAATCAGCACCTCTGTGTTAGTTTTCATAGAGATAAACTATTAAGCTAAGCTAGAAATCAGAGTTGCAAGTTTCATATAATAACATAAACTGCAAATCAGTTTACATCTACAAAGCAACGCAGAAACAAATCAGAGTTTGCAAGCTTCAAAATTCCCACCCCTCTCACCCTCTTTCGCTCTTTCTTGTTCTGTTTTAGCAAAAAAAAAAAAAATGTTTAGGTAGACGGTAAGAAAGCATCCCGTAATTCACAACACAAAATACCAATTAGTTTCAACCACTGCAAAAATTAGAAACCATAGTGAGAATGAATCAGATATCTTTGCTCACAAGACTGTTCTCTTAATTCCTGAAAAACTAATGACCATATGATTCTGAGCACCCCGTTTTAAAACTCCAGCTTAATTTCTCCAAAAGCTCAAGCTACAAGAAGAACCTCACCAACAAAATATACTAATGAAGAATAGAGTTGAGCCTCTCTATAAAAATGTATCGACTCAAACAGTGATAAACCGAGAGCTAGAGAATCAGAACTATAGGACGCAATAAGCACTCATATATTTGGCACTATTCAGAGAAACACATTCTAGTAAACATTATATAATTCATAAGGAAAACTCCTTGGACTAACAAACTCGGCTTTATAAATAACCGACGCATGATTCTCATCTATTCTTATCTTCATAAATTCGAAATTCAAAAAAAGATATACAGAAGTAGATGTTACTCAACAGTTTTCGGGTGAGAACTTTACAGTAACTATGACCAATACTGCTTGGTAGTACGTAGGTGGATCCAGCACGTAGCAGAGACGGAGTAAGAAACAGTCAAGAGTTACTTAGCCGGATTTCAGCAGCATTTCTCACACCTGAATGAGCATATTTAAAGTATAAAGTAAAACATTCTACCTCATCATCATGCTTCAATGTGTTTATCATCACCTTAATTCAAGGATTTAATTTGTTTGTCGTGCAAATTTTTGTGGAAAGTAACAAAAAATTGTGATGGAAATGTTTATTGGTTTAGAAAAGTGTGACGATTAATCAAAATCTGTGCACAAAGCAGTTCTTTTTCTTGCTTTGATTTGTTCAAATCTCTGAACTGTCTCTAATTGTTAAAATATTTTCCATCCAGTAACTTTTGTGTTATTCATATTCGTATCATAGTGTCATTCATCCAGATCTCAACGATGATATTTAAGCTATCAATTAATTTTTTTTTTACTTACTGTTTTCTTTTTCTTTTCACATATTTTCATTGAAGTATCTATTCATTCTTTTTAAGTTTTTTTATATTTCTTTTTTCGCCTTCTTTTTCTTTGTATTTCTTTGACGTTTTTTTATCTTTATATTTCAATTAATTTTTTATTTAATTGTTTGATTTTTTCTTAAAAGTCATTGTTCTTATATTTCGTCTTATATATCTTACTTTTTGCACTTGCATTAAAATTTAATTATTTTACCTCGAGATTCAATTATTTTACCCGTTGAACTGAATCCCTTGGATTCAATCATTTTACCTTTGAACTGAATGCCGTGCTTACGTAACGTATCTTGTTCAAATTTAGGTTGACTGAGATTTCATTCAAAATCGTACATTATAAGTTATAACCAAACGACGTATAGGGGGTTGACCAACTTTTAAATCCTATTCAAAAGGTTAGCATTTTGAGTTTAGGTTATCAACGACTCCCAAGCACTTATGGAAAAAGTTAATAACAAAAAAAAAAGTTGTAAATTACTAAATCCAAAGTCAGCGTTAGAACAAATCTTGACAACCCTACGATCACAATTTGACACAAACCCATCTCAAAATATCCAACAAAAAAAAATGGATCAAAATCTTGATACCAAGAAAGAAACAAAATATTCATGAGACTTATTGCTTTCTTCCTCTTCCTTTCTTCACAGGCTGTGTCTCCATCTGTTCTTTACCGGTGACTTCAGAGAGATCAACTGCATTATATATACAACCAACATAAATTAGTAAGCTATAAACCCATTAGTCGTGAGGATGTTAACACCGATGTACCAATGCTAGACCATAACATAAAAGGAGCTTTCCAATGTTCTATGAGATGATGCACATTCGATCTCTGAAATTCTGTTCTCTTTTAATTAGGCAGTCGAAAATAATGATTAAGGAATATTTATAAACTTAATAGCCGGTGAAGATTATACAGTCTCTCATAAAAATAAACTATATAACGATGGACCGGTGTTAGAACCTCATAGAGCCATAAAACAAAGGAGCTTTCCTCTCAAACATTAAGATATGATGCATATTCGAATGTGAAGTTCCATTCTTCTTTCTTTCAAGTTTGGTAAGCAAGAAAATGAAATTTTACCATCAGGTCCTCTAGCCATGAGGGTGAAGAATATATTATTCAGTTTCTCCATCTTCTTTGCTTCTTGTGCTTGGTCTGTCTTGAACTTGAGACACTAAGTTAAAGAAAAAGAAGAAATAAAATATATCATATGCTTCAGATAAGACAGAATGCACAGGACGAAACAAGAAGGCTGGAACAGAGAGAGCTAATCAACCACAGGAGCTGATGCAATTCTTTATGTAAAACTTAGCCAAACTCAACGAGGTTTAAACAATCTCACTTGGACTAACAAGCACAAACATGCTTCAACATCCACCAAGATAAACTGGTTTCAACAGTGAATTCGATCTGCTTATTCAACCCATCCCAGGCCAAGACATGTTCAATTCATTTTGATGTAAAGAAAACTTAGCCTATTAGCAATCACATTGAACAAGCCAAAACCAAAGTAACTACATAACTATGACAAGGGACGATGAAAAACCAACCAGAAAAGATAAATCTGGTAATCATCACGGAACCTTAAACTACATTCTCCAAAACAGTATCATGCCATCAAAGTATCATTCGACTAATCAGATATCAAATTCACCAGCAAATACAACTGAACTTCCAAAAGTATATTTAATATATATGAACTCAAAGAACAAACAATAAGAAGAAAGTGATCATAGAGAACTAGACACAGTCAATCACTTACCTCTTTGTTATCAGTAACCTTGAGAACCAACTTGCCGTCGCAGTGTCTATACTTCATGACATACCGAGTCTGCACCATAAAAATCGAATCCAAATATCCGATTCATTAGAAACAAAGTCATGTGTTCATCAATTCTATTTGGAAACGCAACGTGTAGATTGCATCTATACAGTCGCTAGATTTCGACCAAACACGACGAAATTCAAATCAATTTATCAAGGGTTTATCGAATGCCCAGTACGAAATCGAGTGATTATAATCCAAACACCATAGAACAAGCACAAAATCCCCAAAGCAACCGTGATGAACGAAATCAAGAAGGAGGGGAGCAAAAAAAAAAAAACCTACAGATTCGGGATCAGCTCGGAAAAGCTGAACAGATCGATCCACAAACTCTTCCCAGGAAACGATATACACCATCTCGAATTAGCTAAATTTTAATCGGATTTGGTGCGATTGGAATCTCCGGGAGACACAGTCTGCAGAATTCGCAAAGTAACCTCGACGGAGAAGCAGAGAAGCAAAAGACGGCTTCTTATTTGGATTGTTTTTGGAAGAAAAAAATTTGACTGATGATCAAACCGGAATTAACCTGGTAAAACCGGACCGGTTCGTTAGCGTTAAAGACTGTCAGTGGTTCTAAGTAAAACCCTAACCGTTCTTCTTCGAATATCTGCAATTTTGTTTTTCCCCCAATCTCTGAATCTCTCTGTTCTTCACCATCATGCTCTCTCGTTTATTCCTTAGACCTTCGAATCTCCGTCTCGTAACACTAGTTTCATCCAAATCAAACTCTCAGATCTTCTCCTCGTTTATACGCCCGCTTTCCACGAACACTAGCGGCGGCGGAAATGGCGACGGGAATGGGCATAATCGGAATGACGTTCCGTGGAGCTTTTCTGGAGTGAAAGATGATAAGTCCGATCCTTTCTCTTCCGATGATTCCTGGGCTTCCTCCGGAGTTGCAGGATTCGGCTCAGCTGGTGGAGAGGGCAAGAGGCCGGAGGAGCCAAAGCGATGGAACATGAAGGAGGAAGAGGATAAGGTTGTGTTCGATACGGGAGAAGAAGTGGCACAAGGGAGTGAAAGTGGCCGCGAGAGGAGATCCAATGACTTGGAGGAGAGTAAGCGGTGGAATTTGAAGGAAGGAGATGAGAAAGTCGTGTTCGGTACTGAAGGTGAGGAGGCGAATGGTTTTGGAACTAGGGGCGATGTGAAATCAAATGAGTGGGATGGATCTAAGCCATGGAATTTGAAGGAGGAAGATGATAAGGTCGTGTTTGATACCAGCGGAGATATGCCGCTTAGCTTTGACACCGGCGTGGAAAACGCGGAGGAAGAGCGTAGGAAGAAGGAGGTGATTGAAAAGGAGGAGAAAGAGCTCACTGAGATTATCAAAGGTGAGATTCCTGAATTTGCTCACTCTTAAGTTTTGATTTTTAATCTGCAGTGCACCAATAATTTGGAAATGTATCTAGATTTGGAGTCTGTGGACAAATGGGTAGTAGCTAATAATGATGGCAAATTTGATCACATAACTTTACCTTGTTGATGTTAGATTTGGATTGGATGATCATTCGAGTCGCAAGTTTGTGTAAATCAATCTATTGTTATGTCGACGATATGCTGGCTTTTGGAGTAAGCTCGGATGTTTAAGAGGCATGTGCATTTGAGTAGAAAGAGTTGTGTTTGAAGTGGATAGTTTGCTTATGGTGCTTTCTTATGTTACGGAACAGTTTAGACTTTGGTGCTTAATGTGTGGTTTCTGTTATTAGTTTATCGCTGATGCGTTTTCTATTAACGACGCTCAGTTGAATGTTAATAGGCACCATAAGTAGAGCAAGTTTTTCAGTTTTACTGATATGGAACTTACTATTACAGGTCCTGATCGAGCATTTGGAGACCTTATTGCTAAGTCAGGTATAACAGATGAAATGCTTGATAGTTTAATAGCCTTGAAGGATTTCCAAGGGATCCCAGGATTGCCTCCTCTGACTGAGATTGAAAACCTGCGCCGTGAGAAGAGTTCAAAGAAGTCCTCAAGAGCTGAGATAGAACTCCAGATGCAAGAGGAGATTGCTAAGTCACGGGTGAGACAAGTGGATGAAACGGGGAGAGCCTATGGAACCGGAAGAAGAAAATGTAGCGTAGCTCGTGTCTGGATTATACCTGGGAAAGGAAAATTCCTTGTTAATGACAAAGAGTTCGATGTCTATTTCCCTATGCTTGACCATCGTGCTGCTCTTCTCCGCCCACTCGCTGAGACCAAAACCTTAGGTAGTTGGGATATTAAGTGCACTGTGAAAGGCGGTGGAACTACAGGTAAAACCTCTAAACAATCATTCTTATGCGAAGCTCTTTCTATTTACACTAGCTACAGGATTTGGTCATAAGTAAGCAGACTAGATTGGCATCTCTTTACGCAAATCAACAATTCTTCAAACATTTTAGTCTGTTCTAACCGTGCACTTAAATGTTTGGTTTGAAGGTCAAGTTGGAGCTATTCAATTGGGTATCAGCAGGGCGTTGCAAAACTGGGAACCAGATATGCGAACAGCACTTCGATCTGGTAAGCAAGATGCTTCACGCATCTTAGTGTTACAGAATCTGTGTAGTCCTTTTAATGTTCTTCAGCAGAGATACAGCATATTGTCTGAACTATGTTTCCATTTGATTGGTCTTGATATCGATCTTTTTCTTTATCTTGGATATGTTTCAGTTGGTTTTTTGACAAGAGACTCGAGAGTTGTGGAAAGGAAGAAACCTGGTAAAGCTAAGGCAAGGAAGAGCTTCCAATGGGTCAAGCGTTAAATCCGAAAATGCGTACGAGATTTTTTTCTTCGTCTCCAGTCCCGGCTCTATCCCATGGCGGGAGGCGACCACCCTAGGTCCAACACTGTTATGTTCTGGCTAGAGAGAAGCAGCCGATGCTGGGCCTCAATAAGTGATGCACTTCTATACATTCATTAACCTGATGTTGTTTTGAGTATTTTACCTCCTCATGAAACACTTATCGA
Organism: Eutrema salsugineum; assembly: GCF_000478725.1. Classification (NCBI taxonomy): domain Eukaryota; kingdom Viridiplantae; phylum Streptophyta; class Magnoliopsida; order Brassicales; family Brassicaceae; genus Eutrema; species Eutrema salsugineum. The sequence goes on from NW_006256858.1 coordinate 3,246,405, forward strand.
AGAAACAGTGTATTGAATCTCTTTCTTAAATCTCTATTCTCTCTTCTCTCGTCTCTTTTCTTCTCATCTCTCATCTCATTCTCTAAGAAATCGTATGAATTGGTTTCATAGTTAGGCCGGAGCTGGAGCTGCTCATTATATGAATTACATTATTCACTAAATCTTGATTCTCTATATAATTCTCATAGTCAAATAAGAATTGGTTTCATTTGGTTTATGTATTTCCAATTTTGACCAAAATATCTAATTGAAAACGAAATTGGATAAACTCTTTACCACACCTTCCAAAATTGGCAAACGTGGACCTATGAGTTTGTGTAAAGACTTTCCATAGTTGGAAAATATGGATAGATTTCGATTGTTGATAACTTTTATTTACTTGGAGGTCTTATTTTCTATTACGTGCAAGCATCCACTCAGTTAATTTCTCGATATTTCTTCACTGCCACTACAAGTACTAACAAAATTAACAGTTTTCCAACAAATCCTTGGATACTTCTTTTTCTAGCAAGCAAAATGAATAGTTCTTTAATTAATTTTGGTTTCAATTATAATTCACACGAAGAACTATATAATAAAGAAAACCTTCTTGACGTTCTCATTTTCTCGCGCAACATCTTAAACCAAGAACTCTCTATTCAGAAACAGAATAAATTTTGCTTCTTCCAATATCTTGAAGGATGGGCATAAAAGTTTCATCAAAGATCAAAAGGATTCTCGCATCTACAGGTTAATTCTATATTTCTATTTTCATTTTTAATCACCACAGTAACCAAGAAAATAATTTTTTAAAAAATATATCGAATTTCCTATATAAACGTTCTCTATTGATGATAATAATAATTTAATCCAGCTTCGGGGAATACAAGTCCCAAAAATGGTGATGACGTGGATGTCCGAGAAGAATATGCAAACGCCTTCCGTACAGAATCATACAATCAGTTTTGGACACGTGTCATCCAGTTAAGCCGCAAAAAGTCCACGGTGTCTTCTTCTTCTTCACCAATAGAATCCTCCTCTACGTCATCTCGTCTCATGTCATACCGTCTCTTTGCACATAATCTCCTAGACCCGGACCCAAACACCATCACACGGATCCTGGATCTATCCCGGGTCGGACGACCCACCCGAACTCTTCTCTCTGATTATTTCTTGGAGACAGCAAACGCTTTCTTGCTCTGCACGCTATTACTCAAAAACGTTCACCGTCTTCGTTCTAAATACGAATCTCTGAAACCCAAATTTCAATTGGAGAATAATAATAAGGATTCACTGACATTTATGGACCAATTCGTGGAGCTATCGAGATGGTTCGACCCGTTTCTCTCGTCGGGTTCTCGGATCCAATTAACCAGAACCGGCTGTTTAAACCTGCTAAAACGGTTAGAGTCTAGCCGAGACAAGACGCGAGCCAAGCTCAAGCTCATCAACGGACTAACTCATAGCTCAGGGATTCTCGTTTTGGCTCTAACCACTACATTGATTGTAACCATAGCCTCTCACGCCTTTGCTTTGTTCATAGCCGGTCCAACTCTTTTAACCGGTCGATTTAAACCGGTTGGGCTAAGGAATAGGCTGACGAAAACAGCGGCTCGGCTCGACGTGGCTGCGAAAGGTACTTACATTTTAAGCCGTGATTTGGACACGATAAGCCGGTTAGTGACTCGGATTAACGATGAAGTGGAGCACGTACGAGCCATGGCAGAGTTTTGGGTTGGGAGAGGGTCGGGTCGGGTTCGAGCTGGTGAAGAAGTGGCTCGAGAGTTGAAGAGATGTGAAGAGAGCTTTGGTGAAGAGCTTGATGAGCTTGAAGAACATATCTACTTGTGTTTCATGACCATTAATCGAGCAAGGAATCTTGTGGTTAGACAGATTTTGGATTCTGATGTTTCACCACCTCATTGTTCAGTCGCTCCCAAATCCAAATAAAATTGTTTTTTTTTTTCCTCTCAATTCTATTAATTTACCATGTATTAAAACTGTATCTAGTATTAGTATTTACCTACCACCAACTCTGTTAAATTTTTAATTTCTTAAAAAGTTTATATATGTATTTACATGTTGCTAACATCACATCCTGATCTAATATGTATTTTGGGTAAATGCAAAGGGATTCCAATTTCTAAGAATGATAAGAAGTAGAGAAGATACTCCATTCTTAGTTTTGGAGTTTATTATATAGTTGACAAAAACCCAAAACTAAAGGTCCTAATTTTTTTGGTATTTAGAAAGTTTGGTCCCAAGAATTAAGATTAACGGATTTTGGTCCAAGAATTAAAATTAACGGTCCGACCCTTTTACTCTCATTTTAGATTTTAACATCATCCATCCCAAAATTCATGTATATTCCGACTTAAGGTGTCTTGTAAGGAGCTATTAAAAATTCTTGTAAGGAACTATTAAAAATTCTTGTAAGGAAATGTAACACAATACAATATTCGAATTTTAACATTTGTCAACAGAGTCCAAAAATTCTTTACATGTGTCTATGTTACGTTTCTTAATTAATATTTACTCCAAAATATAAAAAGATATTACAGGTCGAGAAAATAGGACTAAACCGATAAACAAATATTTGGACGACCTCTTGTCATTGTTCGGGTTCCAGTGGTAGGAGAGACTCTATTCATCAAGAAGAAGCCCAGTTTTTTTTTTTTTTTCTTCTAATTAGGTAAATCGGTTGACTCAGAACCGAGTCAGCGACTCGTCCGAGCCATAAAACGATTCCAATTCGAGGAATCTCACGAGTTCTACTTTCCTTTAAATAAAGTGACTTTGTAGTATTGGAATTGAACAAATGCTTGTAGAAAGTTAATCGAGAGAGAGAGAGAAAAAAAAAGGGGGCCGAAAAAATGGGTAGTATAGGAGAAATCAATGGAGACGAATTGGTCTTAGATGTGGATGAGACGATTTTCGTTGCGGTGGCGGAAGATGTGGAGAGGAGCAAAACGACGGTGTTATGGGCGGCGCGAAATTTCTCAGGCAAGAAGATTTGCTTGCTTTACGTTCATCGCCCTGCTCGTCCGGCTTCGTGGAGTGAGATCTTCTTCTCTCTTTCTCTCTGAATTACTTCTTATGTGGAGAATTATGGTTTATGGTTTTTTTTTATGTATAGATCTGTTGAATTATGAACATTAGACGAAATCGAAAATTTGAAATTATTGTGGGATAAGTGCATAAACCTTTCTATATATTGCTCATGAATCTTGACTGAACTTACGGAGTTTAAGTTGAGATGTCTATATATATCATTTTGCTAAGAAAATCAGAGAAATGTATAATTATTTCACTATTATATGTAGAAGAGGAAGACAAACCATAATAATGAAACATTTCCATGAGCACCCATTTTAAGAGTTTGGAAGAAGAACACAATATTTATGTATCAAACTGAAGTGGACAATACAGGAATGATGACCGTAATTTGATTACATTGTAAATAAGATCAGCCATTGCTTTTGTTTCTGTACATTGTACAAAACTTTGTCAGACTCTGTTGGTTTGCTTGTCTTTGAATTGGAAAGTCTAGTTTTCTTGTGGGAGCTGGAGATTTGATGACTTTAGATGGTTGTTCATAGCATTTAGTTTTCTCTTTTACCAGTTTATTGCCAACGATGTTTAGACGTTGCAATCGCTGAGAACATTTTGTTTACCTACAGCGCACAAGAAACTTGCCGGTGGTACCTTTAGAAAAAATGCTGTCAAGGTGATTGAGCGCGTTGATAAACAAAAAGTGGATGAGATTATGAATTCTTATCTTCACCTTTTATCTGAAACCGAGGTATTCAGTCTCTCTTTTCTTCGCGTAATGGTACTGGTATTTAAGTATAACTGTAGTAAGGCAACTCACTGCAATTGACTTTGAATAATCCTATAATCTTCGTAAAAATAATTGTTCATATAAAGATATAACATAACAGAGAAACCTTGTGTCCTGTTTTTTGGGTCCTCATAGCTCAGATTCTTTAAATCTTTAGGCATTGTTGGTCAGGACCCTTTCAGTTGATAAACTAATGAATTGACATAGTTTCTTTTTAGGTTCAAACAGATAAACTTTGCATTGCGGGGCAAAATATCGAGGAAGGTATCGTAGAACTAATTGCTCGACACAATATCAAGTGGTTAGTAATGGGAGCTGCATCAGATAAGCATTACTCATGGTAATATATGATTCTATTTTTATCTCTTATGTTATAAATGTTTTTCATCTGGCCTCTGAAATTCATTTTATCTACTTAAATGCCAGGAGAATGACCGATTTAAAGTCCAAGAAAGCCTTATTCGTTTGCAAAAAAGCTCCTGATTCCTGCCATATTTGGTTTCTGTGTAAAGGTTACCTTATCTTTACAAGGTAAATTTCTTTCTTTTGAAGATTGCAGAAAGTGTGAATGAGATGTCTTAAATCATCGTCTTTCCTATGCTAAACTATTAGGATACATCTGTATAAATGTTGATGTAATATGATACGTCATGTGACTTTTGTTGTCGGATTTAGCTAGTATACCACCTTTTAGTTAACTGCTTCTACTATCTGTTTTGTTTTCAACCTCTATTCATATAATTAAAAAAAAAAAACACTCTTAAAAACAGGGCAACAAATGATGATAGTAATAACAGACAAACCATGCCTCCCCTAGTACAGCTGGATTCAGATAATGAGACAAGGAAATCAGAAAAATTGGAATCTTCTTATATGAGGAGAAGATTAAGATATTGGCGTAGCCTCCTTGAACAAGGTAGCAGTCTACTTGGATTTTGCAAGGTCCCTTTGCATATCTTTTCCTTTGCTATCATTTATATTATGTCTCTGTATGGTAACTTTGTTACAGAATTGTGCAGATGGTGAGAAAGACTCGGGTCAGTTGGAGAGAGAAAAGGTGGAACCACAACCAATTCCTTCTTCTTCAGGTTCGGGTTCTTCCTTTGGCGAGCCGGTTGGTCCAGAACCGATTGGTCCAGAATTGGCTGGTTCAGATACCATAACTACCTCAAATGTTGAGGTAGGAGGAGTTTTTACTTTCATCTTTCATACTAATCATGTAGTGACTAGAAATTCCTTTAGTCATTTGCGTGAAAAGACTTTAATTTGGCAAAAAATTACAGGTCTCGGTTTATCTTCAAGTTCGTGATATAGAGCTGTTTGAAAATGTGACTTTCAATATATGATCGTAGTTTTGTCTTTCAATATATTGGAAGCTGTACTTAAAGTGGATATGATGCTGTCACTTTTTAGTATGGACAAGCCATTAATCCGCCTGGTAATCGGGTGATCCTGTGGAATTTCAGGAAAAGAAGCGTGAAGGAAATGTGGCGCGCGAAGTTCATAGGTATGATAAAGCCATGCATGATATCGGCCAATCAGAGAGAACTGTCTATGGAGAAGCTCGAAATGAGAAAGAGGATGACAGTACCATGGAGGCTTTATGCAAGGTTATACGTCCAATCCATTTTTCAGTTATCTAAGAAATGGAGATGATATTTTTAAAAGTGATAGTATCTATCCATTTCTGCTAATTGTGCGATAGATAAACCAATACATCTTGTTACCACATGCAAAAAGGCTTAATATAAAGAAATATCTCACTGGGGATTTGTAGATTGCTAACACAGAACTTCTTTAGTTGATCAAAAGAAATGAAGATGTAGACCATCTTGTTACTGCTGGCACTTTCTCAAACTTGTTTTTCCCGGTTTAACTTTCTTTTCTTTTCTTTTTTTTTTCATGCCATCTCACAGGCAAAAGCCTTAGACGGTTTATGCATTAAGGAGTTGAGTCGAAGAAAGAAATTGGAGGAATTGCTGGAAAAAGAAAAGGATGAAGTGAAGATGGTTATAGACCAGAACAATGGATTCATGAAAAAACTTCAGATGGTTCAGGGTGATAATCTCAAGTTAGAGAGCCAGATCAGGAAACTGCACGACTTGGAAAAAGAACATGGTGAGAAATTTGATACGGCTATGGAGCTCTTGAAAAGTTTCAGGCAGAAAAGGGATCAGATCCGGATAGATCATGAGAACGCTATAAAGGAAGTAAACACATTGAAGAGGTTGATAAAAGGAAAGAATGTAGAGTCTTCCGGGTCAGAAATGCTTGATTATTCTTTTATGGAAATCAATGAAGCTACTAACGAATTCGATCCATCCTGGAAACTTGGAGAAGGCAAATACGGAAGTGTCTATAAAGGGAATCTTCAAAATCTTCAAATAGCTGTAAAGATGTTGCCTTCATATGGCTCCCAGAATCACTTTGAGTTTGAGCGTCGGGTAAAGCACTTTATCTATATATATGTATAAACATCCTCAAGAGTTTTTTACACAAATTCTGATTGTTTTTTTTTTTGGATTTCAGGTGGAAATATTAAGCAGGGTAAGGCATCCAAATCTGGTAACAATAGTGGGTACTTGTCCAGAGTCTCGGTCTCTAATTTATCAATATATTCCTAATGGAAGCCTCGAAGACTGTCTTTCAACTGAGAACAACGTTCCTGCGCTTTCATGGGAATCTCGGATCAGGATTGCCTCTGAAATATGCTCAGCCCTCCTGTTTCTTCATTCGAACGTTCCTTGCATCATCCATGGAAACCTAAAACCATCCAAGATCCTCCTTGATTCCAACCTCGTCACCAAAATCAACGACTACGGAATCTCTCAGCTGATCCCGATTGATGGTATCGACAAATCTGATCTTTACGTAGATCCACATTACTTTGTTTCCGGTGAAATGACGCTGGAATCAGACATATACTCGTTTGGAATGATTCTCCTTCAGCTTCTCACGAGAAGGCCTCTCTCTGGGATACTGAGAGACGTCAAATGCGCTTTAGAGAACGATAACATCAGCGCGGTTCTGGATAATTCAGCAGGAGATTGGCCAGTCGCGAGAGGCAAGAAGCTAGCTAATGTAGCCATCCGTTGCTGTAAGAAAAACCCATTGAACCGACCAGACTTAGCCGTGATTCTACGGATTATTGATCGAATGAAATCACCTGAGGTTCCTTTACCAGAGTCATCGTCTTACTTGAACCAGAAAGCTCCACGCAAGCCTCCTTCTCATTACCTATGCCCCATTTTTCAGGTAACTTTCTGAGAGTTTCAATGCCTGAACAGGTTTAAGACAAAAGTTAAAACATGTTTTGTATGTTGTGAACACAGGAAGTGATGAAAGATCCTTTAATAGCAGCAGATGGATTCACATACGAAGCGGAAGCTATTAGGGAATGGTTAGCGAATGGGCACGATACGTCGCCGATGACAAACCTGAAGATGGAAGATTGCAATCTCATACCTAATCACGCTCTTCACTTAGCTATCCAAGATTGGCAAAACCAATGGTGATTTGCTTTTGCCTCTTTTTTTAGGGGGACAATATTGCTACATTTAACTCCCAATTTTTTTCAGATTGTCACTCCTGTAAATTCATCCCCAAACGTATGGAAAATATATAAGCCTCACATACATATTGTCGCAGTTACAATTAGTAGCCTCTACTATTGGTTTAAAAATGTTTGAAGTTCTTACCTATCATTCTCTATTAGTGATTATCTCAAAAGTTTTCAAATTTGTTTACCTACAGTTTTCGACTCAATACTTCTCCCTCTTAGATGCTCTACACTTCTTCATAAAGAAATATTCTCTAAGAAATCACAACTTCCTCCTTTACATGTTTTTATATACATTATTAATTTTGTTTTTGTTAGTTGATAATTGAGTTTGGTCGTATGTTATTTATAATTATATAAGTCCAATATGTATAATAAGCGAATAGGTGTGTGTAAGAGTTGTAACTTGTTCTCTCTCTCGTCCAAGTCTCTCGTTCTTCTCTTGAGAGTTTTGTTTCTTAATTCTGTGTCTTTAACAAAAGTTTAACAGTTTTTACATTATTTGCTAATAAAAATAGAGAATACAAGGTACAACCAATACGACGTCGTTCCTTTTTCCCGGCAAAAAAAAAAAAACAAACAAGGAATTTGAAATCTAATGTAGATAATATAAAGCGTTGAAGATATATTTAAGTCTACGTTGTTATTTGACTGTTAGGTATTTGGCAAATCAGAGTCAATAACAGACATACTTTGCGTCCTCCTCAGCTATAGAGAATTTTCACAAGTCACCATCATTATCATCATCTCCCATGGATTTCAAAGATACTCTTATCTCCGATCAAGACCACGACGTCTCACAACAGAAGTACTCTTCGTTTGACCTTGACCTTGTCCGTCTCCGTAGCCAGATATTCGAGGCGGTCTATCGGAAAACCGATTTGATTAGAGCTAACCAGGAGCTGTCTCGCGAGAGAGATGTGCTTAGGCAAAGAAATCAGGAGCTTGAAGCTCGATTCTCGGAGCCAGCGATGGTCAGAGAGGAAACAAAAAGAGATCTTGAAGTTTCTAGAGAGCGAGTCAGTGAGCTTGAAGAAGAAACAAAGGAAAAATCCAGATTACTTTCGGAAGTTACGGAATCCGTACAATCTGTACAAGATCGCTTGTTGAAATCGATCGGATACTTAAACGACGAGGATGTTCCAGGAAGGGGAAGAGTGGGAAAAATAGAGTCAGAGGAATATAGCTCCAAGTCAGTTTTGGAGTTGGTCAAGGAGGTAGAGAAGAAGGTGGAGACGCTTATGGAATCGATGGAGAAGAAGAAGATGGAGCTAAGTAGAAGTGTGGAATTTTTGGAAGAGGAGAACAAAGACATCAGTGTCTTGTTAAGAGCTGCTTTGTCTGAGAAACAAATTGCAGAGAAGCAGTTGAAAGAGACGAATGAGCAGAAGAGATCGGCGTTGCTACAAATCGCAGAACGAGGGTTACAGAGAATAGGGTTTGGTTTTGGGTTTAGGGAATCAGTACAGGAAAGCTCAGAAACAGGACTTCTCGAGAAGGAAGAAGATGAAGCTGAGAATAGTATGGTATGTTCATTACTTGTGGTCTGATTTTTAGCAACAAGGATCAAATAAAGGTTTAAGTATAATGGAATCTATGGGCAAGAACAGGTTATAGCAATAGAGAAAACAATGAAGAATCTACGGAAAGAGATTTCTCAGCTGAAGCTTTCATTGGAGGAATCAAGGTAAGCTTTTTTTTTTAATTGGAAGAATCAAGGTAAGCTTTGATACTGGCTAAGCTTGGATTTTGATGGAGATGCACAAGAAATTTTTTGGAAATGATAAGAAACATAAAAATGCCATTTTCTTGATCTTACAGGTTAGAAGAAGCGCGGTTGAAGAAAATTACAGAGGAACAAGCTCAGAAAATAGCAGAGAACATGATAAAAATTGACAACCTGAAAAACCGAGAGAGATCTCTATCTCAAAACGTAATGTATTAGCATCTGGCTAGCTTTCACTCTGTATTCTCAATTTGTAGTGAATTGCTTACTCGAGAGGTTTCATTTTTTACTGAACCAAAGGTGGAAGAGCTAGTGAGTGTCATAATAGAAGCTGAATCAGAAGTAAGTAGATGGAGAAAAGCTTGTGAGCTAGAAGTAGAAGCAGGGCAACGTGAAGTCCAAGAACGCGATCAACTCGTAAGTTTCATTCATTATTCAAAACCTTAAAGCTAAATAACAAAACTGAAATCCATTGCTACAATTCAGATAGCGGTTATAAAGGCAGAGGTTGAGAAGATGAGATCAGCATTGGCTATATCAGAAGGGAAACTGAAACTGAAAGAAGAGTTAGCCAAAGCTGCGATGGTAGCAGAAGAAGCAGCTGAGAGATCGTTGAGATTGGCTGAGAGAAGAATAGCTGAACTACTCAACCGCATTGAACATCTCTACCGCCAATTGGAAGACGCAGAGTCTATAGAACGCAGACGCAGAAAGTTTAGGTACGTTTGGTGTTGGCCGTTATGGCGTTTGCCTGCCGCCGCTGCTGTTTATGTGGCTGCTACCGATAGTTCTTCATGTATAAGCAACAGAGCATTGTTACGATATGGTGCTTGATCTAGTGTTTATAAAATCAAAATAGTTTCACTTTAATCTAATAAAGATTACATGTTCTTCATTTCTTAGGCCCTTAACTTCTGAAACAATGAAGTGAAACTCTATTATTCTTTCTCTGTCGTGCCCAATGTAAAAGAAAATTTATGTGGTACATAGTATCCTGATTTATAAGAATACGAATCAGCTTCGAACAAGACGTGACATGAAACTGAACCCCTGACCTCATTAGCCAACACGTTGAGCATCTCATATCTCTTTTCCAACCTCTCGAGCTTATTAGATTCAATGGCTAATGTGGATATTGTTCCTTTCTTCAACCGCCTTGCGTTCTTTAGGATGTATGCGGCCACTTCTTTCTCATCATCTCGTTGCCATGCGTATTTTGTCCACACGAATGTCTCAAGATGGTACAACAAACATTCCGGTACACATTTTGGCTGACTCCATTCCCACCCAACCGGACATGCTCTTCTTGTAGCAAAACAATCAGTAGGCTGAGAACAATGCAAGTTAATATGATATTTAGATCTCATCAAATTACTTGACAGTAGAGCTCAAAAGTACTGAAAACTTTGCTTACGTTGATGAGCTTGAGGATTTGCAATTTAGGGCAACTATCGAGCATAAGCGAGAGAATATTCCGCTCTTTTGGTGTCAATAGCTCCAAGAATACCAGCTGATAAAAGACAATACCAGTAGGATACTTTACCTGTCCCTGAGTCAAAACATTAGTACCAACAACAATGTTAAAGCCCACTTTGCAGAGAGAACTCTACGAAAATCCTTTAATCTATAAAACTTACCTCAAAGGGTAATGAGTGTAAGGAAAGACGTTTGACTCCAGCTAGAGATACCAAGATGTTCTCATTGTTTACATAAGTAACGTCAATGATTTTGGCCTCCACTAGCTCTGGCGCATTCTCAATCAGACAGGACTCAACCCACTCGAGCCCTTTGATGTTCAAGTATTTCAAAGAAGGAGCATTTATCACATAACCTTCATCCCCGTTTCCTGGGAACTCATCTACTATGGTTAGTCTCTGTACTGATGGCACCGCAATAGTGAAAATCTCAACATCGATATTGCTTTTTCGTTCCACGAACAAATCTTCAAGACTAGGACAGGCAGAGAAAAGGTTACAAACAGATTCTTGGTCATTGAATACCACATAGTCAAGGTGCAGCTTTCTAAGAGACTTGAGACAAACCCGAGAAGGAAACTCCAAAAGAATTGAAGTCTTCAATTCCAAGCTATCGAGTGTATTATCATCACAGCTAAACAAAACACTAGGAAATATGGCATAAGCTTCCTCCTGATTGTGAAGATCCACTACCAATTCTCGCAAATGGTGTGCAAATGCAATTCCAATCCATATTCCAACATCTAAAGCTTCAGTTTTATCTCTAACTACCAAATGCAAACTCTCTAGAACCGGAGCTTTATGTGAAAGAGAAGACCTGTAAACAATCTCTGAAAATCTTTGGTGGTCACTTTTGTGATCTTCAGAATTAAACTTGAGCTTTGGCACCATCTTCCATAGAGATCTCCACCGTTTAGACAAAACACTCGTGGCTATGACAGTTTCTGTTGGGAGTGAAGATAAAATACGCAGAAGCAAATCATCAGGCAATTCGCTGATTCTGTCCTCATTCAAAACATCATCTCGGTTTCTCAAACGCTCACCACCGATTTTTCTGTCGAAAATTCAAAGATTAACCCATACACAATTTTGAATTCGGGTGGGATCTTACAGTTAAGAAAACCATAGAAAGTTATCAGACCAAAGACACACATAAACGAAACTAAGAAACATACCGTTTGTGTTCCATTATCGTTAACAGAGACAACAATTTGGTAGAGTTCCTTCAGGTCCCAGTGCTATCGCAAGAACACTCCAAATGCCTAGCACAAGCTAAAGCCTAGAAATGATAACGGTGACGATTCAGCTTCAAAATCAATCAATCAGCAAAAGGATTGACGAGTCAGAGTCACAAACCAAACTGAAACAGTAAGAGAGTAAACCTAGTGACCTACTGCATTACTCGACGAGCACAAGATCTCGAGACGAAAGAGGACGACGAATTAGTCGAGATGTCGACAAGTGTGAGAAAAATCGAACCCGAGGCCCAAAAAGGCTTTCTTTAAATGGGCTTCTTAACTCTGCCCTTTTCAAGTGAAGCCCAATCGTACGAACAGAGTCATCGCCCAGACCAATGTGGTCTGTAATGATAATAATGATTGTATGAACAACTGTTTGTTTACAGATTTCAATATTCACAATATAATAGAAATTTGATCGATCAGTGACAAGGATCAAATAAAGGTTTGAGTATAATGGAATCTATGGGCAAGAACAGGTTATAGCAATAGAGGAAACAATGACGAATCTACGGAATGAGTTTGGATTTTGATGGAGATGTACAAGTAACATTTGGAACGGATAAGGAAAAATCAAATGTTATTTTCTTGAACTTAAAGATTAGAAGAAGCGCAGTTGAAGAAAATTACAGAGGAACAAGCTCAGAAAATACCAGAGAACATAATGAATATCGACAAGCTGCAAAACCGAGAGAGATCTCTATCTCAAAACGAAATGTATTAGCATCTGGCTAGCTTCGCACTCTGTTTTCTCAGTTTTTGTAGTGAATGGCTTACTCGAGAGGTTTAGTTTTTATTGAACCAAAGGTGGAAGAGCTAGTGAATGTAATGAGAGAAGCTGAATCAGAAGCAAGTAGATGGAGAGAAGCTTGTGAGCTAGAAGTAGAAGCAGGGCTCCGGGAAGTCCAAGAACGTTCACTAATCAAAACTTGAAAGCTAATAATAAAAGATCCATAATCAAGAAAAGCCAATGCTACAATTCAGATGGCGGTTTTAAAAGCAGAGGTTGAGAAGATGATATCAGAAGGGAAACTGAAAACTGAAAGAAAAGTTAGCCGAAGCTGCAATGGTAGCAGAAGAAGCAGCCGAGAGATCGCTGCGATTGGCTAAGAGAAGAATTGCTGAACTTCTCAACCGCATTGAACTACCGCCAATTGGAAGAAGAAGAGTCTATAGAACGCAGACGCGGAAAGTTCAGATACGTTTGGTGTTGGCCGTTATGGCGTTTGCCTACCGCCGCTGCTGTTTCTGTAGCTGCTACTGACAATTCTTCATGTATAAGCAACAGAGCATATTTACGATATGGTGCTTGATCTAGTATTAATTTGCACAAGAGTTGTGTAGACTAAATATCACCATAGAAGCCCAGTTATTTATTTATATATAATAAGAAAGACATAAGTGTTTGCAAGAATTCTAGAAATAGAACAAAAAAGTCAAATCCATTTCCATTGTCGATATAAACATCATAGAACAACTTTCAATGTACTATCCATAACATTGTTATCCATAACATATCCAGCTTCATACTGCAAGAACAACAAGTATGCGACAAAAACACCGTCTTGCTAAGGAAACTGGATTTTGTTAACTGATTTCTTTTGTATTGTTGTCACATTGTGGACGACGATGTTAAGAAAATATCCTATTTACAAGAGAAGGTATCACATTCGAACACGAGATGACATGAATTTGAAGCCCTCACCTCATTAGCCAGCTGGTCAAGCATCTTCCCACGTCTCTTTTCCAACATTTTGATATTTTTCAACGTTTTGAGCTCTTTAGTTTGGATCGGTCTTGTGGAGATTGTTGCCTTCTTCAACCGCCTTGCATTCTTTAGGATGTATGTGGCCACTTCCTTCTCATCTTCTCGTTGCCATTGGTATCTTGTCCACACGAATGTCTCAAGATGGTACAACAAACATTCCGGTACACATGTTCGTTTACTCCATTCCCACCTCACCGGACGATTTTTTCTTTTAGCAAACCGATATGGCTGAGAACCAACAATGCAACTCATATGAGGTTAGATCTCATCAAAACACCTGAAACTGGAGCTTTGGAAGAAAAAGAAAAAACTAATGAACTTGCTTACGTTGATGAGCTTGAGGATTTGCAATTGAGGACAACTATCGAGCATGAGCGAGAGAAGATTCCACCCGTTTTGCGTAAAAAGCTCCAAGTATACCAGCTGGTGAAAGATAATGCCAGTAGGATACTTTATCTGTGCATGAGGCAAACATTAGTACCAACAACAATGTTAGAGCACAATTTGCAGAGATAAAAAATCCTCAAATCTTAAACTTACCTCAAAGGGTGATAAGTCTAGGGAAAGACGTTTAACTGCAGTTAGAGATACTAAAATGTTCTCATTCTTTATATAAGAAACGTCGATGATTTTGGCCTCCACCAGCCCTGGCGCATTCTCAATCAAACAGCACTCAAGATGACTGGTCTTGCTGATGCTCAAGTATTTCAAAGAAGGAGCATTTATCATATAGCCTGGATCTTGGCTATTATGATCACCTTCTATGGTTAGTCTCTGTAATCTTGGCACCGTTATAGTGAAAGTCTCCTCAAGGGCATTGCTTCCTCGTTTCAACAACAGATCTTCTAGGTTAGGGCAGCCAAGGAAAAGTTTACGAACAGATTCTTCGTTGTTGTATACCACATACTCAAGGTGCAGCTTTCTAAGAGACTTCAAACACACCCCAGAAGGAAAGTCCAAGAGAATATTATTCTTGAGTTTCAAGGTATGTAGCGTATCATTAGAGCTAAAAAACACACACGGAAAACCGGAATACAAGTACTGATCATTGTGAAGATCCACTACCAATTTCCTCGCATGTTGTGCATCTGATATTTCAAACCATCGTTCAACATGTGCATCTTCAGAAATAGTGTCTCTAACTACCAAATGCAAACTCTCAAGAACCGGAGCTTTATGTGAAAGCAAAGACCTGAGTACATTCTCTGAAAATCTTTCGCTTTTGTGATATTTAGAATCGAACTTGAGCTTTGGCACCATCTTCCAAAGAGATCTCCACCGTTTAGACAAGACGCTCGTGGCTATGACCGTTTCTGTTTGGAGTGGAGATAATATAAGCAGAAGCAAATCATCAGGCAATTCGCTGATTCTGTCCTCTTTCACAACATCTAAACATTCACCATCGATTTTGCTGTCGAAAAAATTGAAAATTCAAAGAAAAAACCATAAGAATTCATAGAAGAAAAAACCATACAAGGTTTTGGTAAGAAACATAAACGAAACTAAGAAACGTACCATTTATGTTCCGTCATCGTTAACAGAGACAACAATTTGGTAAAAGCTCCTTCAGGTCCCTGTATTGATTCCTACGGATTGGATCAAAGACAATTCTTGAAGATTAAAGACAATTCTTGAAGGAGGTCTGCAACTCCAGTGATGAATATTAATAGAGAAATCTTTATTGGCTCTACCTCCTATGAATCTTCTTATCCAAGTATCTATCGCAATACGAACGCTACGAATGCAAACGCAGCCTAACGCAAGACTCCGACTCAAGCTTAGATATGATAACGGTGACGATTCAGCTTCAATCAACGAGTCACAAACCAAATCGAAAACCCTGGCAGAGTAATAACCCAGTGAACTAATTTGCATCAGCAACTCGAGCACATGATCTCGAGAAGAAAGAGGACGACGAATTGAGAAAATAGAACCGATGGATTGTTTGTTTTTCTCTGAAAGGTCAAAAATTGAATCGAAGCCTAAAAAGGATTTCTTTATATGGGCTTCTTTACTCAATTTAGGCCCAATTGCACGAACAGAGTCAACAATAAAACGCCGTCGTTTGAAAAATGTAAAAAGTCTTCTTCGTTTCCCCGGAGACATTTATCATCGTTCGTCGGCAGGAAACAAACAAGTCCTTTGAACAAAGACGACGGCGACGACGATGGAAGAAGCGAAGAAGAAACCAGAAAATGTTTCGGCGAAGAAGATCGCTTCATCGTGCGATGTGGAGTCGCTAAAGAAATGCTTGGAAGAAAACAAAGGAGATCACTCGAAGTGTCAGTCACAGGTCGAAGCTTTCAGATCTTCTTGCGCTCTTCCTCCTCAACCCAAGAAAAAACCCTAATTCCGAGTTCGAAGTAGGAGAAGCAATCTTATGTAATAAACTCAGACCAATGTGGTCTGTAATGATACTGATTGTATTACACATTCAATATTTACAATACAATAGAATTTGTTTGATCGAGATCAATGACGCAAATCTGATTTCTCGAATGTCAAGTTACCAGACTCGTCTCTCTCAAAGAGACGTTCGATCAGCTCGTCCCAACTAACTCCCCGGTGCCTTCTTCTCTTGTTCGATGGACGAAGAGAAGATGATGATGATTCACCAACCATTGATGCAATCGATTCTGTTTCTCCTTCTTCTTCCTCTGTTTCTTCTTCTTCTTCTTCGGTTTCATCTTCTTGAGCTTTGTCAAATGTCCCGTACTCAGAGGACATAGAGTCAGCGTGAGGAACATCTAACGTTACTGCTCGTCTTAACGCAGCTCTATACTCTAAATTGTGCTCTCTGGCTAATGATTCTTGCCTCTCCATCCTCTGCTTCTCCGGGATCTCCATCGTCTTCTCCTTCTCCAACATTAGCTGGAGAAATTCAAATTTTAGCATTAACGAACCGGTAAGGATTTACGGTCTAATGAGGTCGGTGAAAAACTTACGTTGAGAGCTCTCTGAGCTTCTCGTTCGATCCAGATGATGGCGTGGTCTGAAGTTGCATTGCAAGAAAGAACAATGTGTTCGAACCTTCCGTCTACTGGTACTGCTGTCTTCACAACCGGAGGAAACCTTCCTAATCTGCAAGAAACAATTACCAAATAGGTCAAACTTTACAACGTATTTAGCTCATCACATGATCGATTGCAGATCAAAAGAAATGTGATGTATCTTGAATATAATGTCACATAAGACATTTGAGATTGCAAACTAAGAAACAGAGGGTCCTTTTAATGTAGTGTGTAGTCGATCTATATACTACCTGCAAGGCTTTCTCTCAACTATGTGATACATGCGACCAGGAGCGTAAAGCCGCCTAGGATCTTTGAGCATCTTTTGTTCTGGAACACATGTATCCTTCATGCACCTTATGCATAGCAAACATGGCAAACTGTCCACACACACAAGAAAACAAAAATTTGTGAGAATTTTGTGAGCTACCGTTGAAAGTTTCGAACCCGTGCATAAGAATGGTATAACTGTCCACGAAAGTAAAGATGATTAAACCAGTCATAAAAAACAAACTGAACTAACAAAAGCTCTTTCAAACTGAAAAAAGAAAGAGCTCTACATGATGACAACTAAGAGTGGACCAAAATTCCTTGAAATGTCAGCATTGAAACATATAAAGGACAAAACTTTTTTTTAGGGATTTTCTCCTCTACTTAGTGGACCAAGTTGTTGTGAGCTACCTTTGAAATTTTCAAAAAGAAAATAACATACTTGCATAAACCCTTTGCATATAGAATGGTATAACTGTCCAAGAGACACTGTTTACCAGAAAAGAGACTTGAATATGTCTTCTAGAGGCGTAGCTGTCCTGGGCAAGAAGTCATCCTAAACCAAACAAAACAAAAACAAATACTCTAGACTCAACATTTACATTGAATCTTAGCCCATTTGATGTTGTATAACCCAAAAAATGTGTCCTGCAAAAATTGACACACCTGAAGCACAACAGAGTTGATCACATCCGCATATCTGACAGCCAAATTCAACGACATACACCTAGCAGGCGCAATAGCGAAACACCTGACCCTCTTCCTATCGATATTCCCCAACCTATCAGAATGACGAACCACCAACAAAGCCAGCATTGTAGCCACACCAGACCCAAGTGAATGTCCAGCAAAAGTCAGAGTATAACTCGGATACTTCACCACCAATTCTTTCAAAACCTTACATTCCTCATCCAAAACCCAACCAGCAGACTTCAACAGCCCGTTATGCACATACCCTCCATCGAACTTCCTTTCCCCAAGCTTATTATCCAAAAGCATAGCATAATCACTCTCTTTGGCTAAATTCAGCCCCCGGATCGCAACAACCACATCTTTATGATCATGATCAAGATACAGTATGTAAGCTGGAGCACGACCCTGAGTGTCTTCATAAGTCTTCTTTAGAAGCAACCAATCAGGGTTTATCCCATATCCTTCTGGAGGCTCCCATAAAGGGTTTCGAATATCATCCTCGTAAACTGCTAAAATGTAACGACAAAACCTAGGAACCGGTTCGAACTCGTCAGTTGTTGCAAGCCCCCAGTCTTTGCTGTCGTGACCAGCCGTGTAAAGACAGCGTTTATAAGCCCAACGTGCACAACCGAGACAGTAAACACATTCTAGAAGAGGGCAACAACCACATAGAATCGACATGAACAGATTCGATTCATACAGAGTTTATAACACCATCATCATCATAGAGCTATGATTAACGATCAAAGCATAAAGTTTGAATGATTAAACCAAGAAAATTTCGAATCTTTAGCACACCCAACTGAAGGAACTTGGAATTTTGACTGGAGGATGTGAGACTGAAATGTAAAAACCGATGAATAGAGAAATAGAAAGGAAAAAAAGTCAAACTTTGTGAATCAAGAAACAATGAAATGGAGATTCATACTTGGTGAAATTGAAGATTTGAAGTCCTAATTGCTACTCTTAAGAGGATATCCAGAGCTCGAAAACATGGGAACTGAATTAGTTCTCACTTATTTTTCACTTTAAGCACAAATCCGAGGTCTATGAATTGGAGGGAAGAGTGTAGAATTGAAAGATGAGAAAGGGAAGTTTCGTCCCGAGGAAGAAGATATAAGACTTTGAGGAAGGAGATGAAATGAAAATCACGCCATTGAAGGAAAGGGCAAACTCGCCGGACTCGTGCTCGCTTTTGTTAATTATTTATATATGGCGGAATACGGCAGTGAATTTGGGTGAAATTACAGAGCTTTATAGAGTGCTGTGTTGTGTGAAGAAAGGTATAATTTTTTTTTTTTGGACAAAATTCAGTTAGATTTCGCGAGAATGATTAATTATTGATGATAAACAATGTTTGGTAGTTGACAAAGAAAAAAAAAAAAGCAATGGTTGGTTTCTCTAACTATGTTTTAGATTTATAGAAACTGAGAAAGTATAAAATCGAATTACAAAACTACGAAAATGAGATTCAATTAATGTTCTTCGTTTAGTTTAATATATTTTTGAATTTTTATTATAAATACAAAACAATATTACAGCTAATGTGAAATTGTTTTAATTTCAACTAAGCTAAGGTGGTAGGCTGGTAGCCACTGGCTTATTCAACAAACAGTCAAAAGAGACATGGAATGGAAACTTGGTTGCACAATCCCAAACCGGAAACAACTCTGGTTCGCCTTTGGTACCAATTGGAGTTATTCTGTGGTGGATCAACTCAACTTAAACTATTCTTGCAAGCTCACATGTTGAATCAATATAATCAATTCATCATCCTGATTTCTACAATCAAAAAATTGTCAATAACCACGCTAACATAATGTTGCATGATCAAGAATTATACTTTTATTATGGACGACATGGAACTCATGCTAAATTCAAAAGGAAGTGGCGAAGAATAGTTTTGTATAAGTGAATTTAAAAAATGGCTAATTTGCACTTATGTTTCAAAACACATGAGAAAAACTAATCGGAGATGTAATAGCTAAGACATTTTGTTTCTGCTGATGTAATAGCTGAAACTCAAACTCGTGCACACTCAAAATGTACCCAAAACTTAACTACCTGTCACTAGGTAATGTTGATAATTTTACATTTTCCAATGGCCCAAAAAAGCATAGTAACTAAATGCTCAAGAGTTTACTCGGATTTGAACACGAGGTGACATGAATTTGATGAAGCCCTGACAACACTAGCCAACTCGTTGAGCATCACACGTCTCGTTTCAAGCTTTTCGATCTCTTCCGCTTCAATGGGTTTTGTGGAGAAACTCGCTTTCTTCAATCGTCTTGCGTTCTTTAAGATGTATGTGGCCACTTCATTCTCATCATCTCGTTGCCATTCGTATCTTGTCCACACAAATGACTCAAGATGGTACAACAAACATTCCGGTACACATTTTGGCTGACTCCATTTCCACCCCACCGGACAATCTTTATTACTACCAAAACATGGCTGAGACCAATGCAATTAATGTGATATTTAAGATCATCAAAAATACCTGAAAGTAGAGCTAGCTCTTGGGGAAAAGAAAGTACTAAAGGCTAATGATATATGGCTTACCTCGCTCAGCTTGAGGTTTTGTAACTTTGGAGAACTATCGAGCATGCGCGTAAGTAGATTCCACCACTCTATTTTACCTGTACATAGCTCCAAAGATAGAAGCTGACAGAAGATAATACCAGTAGGATACTTGATCTGTGCACAAAAGCAAACATTACTACACTAAACAATGCTTGTGCCCAATTGCCAAAAAAAAAAAAAAACAAACCCCTTCAAATCTTAAGAAGTACCTCTAAGGGTGATAAGTGTAAAGAAATACTTTTGACTGAAGTTAGGGATTCGAGAATCTTCTCATTGGTTATATTAGAAACGTCATGGATTTCTGCCTCCACTAACTCTGGCGCATTCTCAATCAGACAAAACCCTAAACCATACAACGTGTTGATGCTCAAGTATTTCAAAGAAGGAGCATTTATCACAAAACCACCGTCCCTCTCCTCTTCTTTATCCTCGTATATGGTTAGTCTCTGTAATGATGGCACCACAATAGTGAAAGTCTCTACATCTACATAGCATCCTCGATATATGACCAAATCTTCAAGATTAGGGCAGCCACATAAAAGGTTGCAAACAGATGCGTCGTCATTGAATAACACAAAGTGAAGGTGCAGCTTTTTAAGGGAAGCAAGACAAACCCGATAAGGAAAGTCCAAAAGAACGCAAAACTTGACTATCAAGAACTCGAGTGTATTATTACAGCTACACAAAACCCTTGGAAACCTGACATAGTTATCCTCATAAAACTGAATATTCAGTACCAATTTACGCACATGGTGCGCAAATGCAGCTCCAATCAATATACCAAGGTCGAAAGTATCAGCTTTATGTTTGATTTTTAAACGCAGACTCTCTAGAAACGGAGCTTTGTGTAAAATCAGACACCTGTAAACATTCTCTGAGAATGTATGGTGATAGTAAGAATCGAACTTGAGATTTGGCACCATTTTCCAAAGAGATCTCCAACGTTTAGACAAAACACTTGTGGCTATGACAGTTTCTGTTGGAACAGAAGATAATATCTGAAGAAGCAGAGCTTCAGGTAATTCGCTGATTATGTCTTCATTTACAGAATTTCGATTTCTCAAGCTTTCACCACCGATTTTGCTGTCGACAAATCAAATAACCAATAGATAAAGAGTTTTAGGGCTAAAAAAAAAATTAAGGATTTAAAAGTATCTTGAAACATACCATTGTTGTTCCATTGTCAACAATTTGATAAATCTTCCTTCAGGTTTATTATGCACTTCTCATAGCTTAACACACGAATCCGAGTAAAGCTTAGATGAGAAAATGGTGACGACGATTCAGCTTCAAAATTATTAACAGGACCAGCGAGTTACAAACCCTAACAGATAAGTGTAAATTTGATGTGTAATTTAAAATTTTGACAAAAAAACCAACAAATGTACATACTATTAGTTAGTTAATTATTGTTGATAAAAAAAAAAAACATATTCACAAAAAGGCTTTCGTTCTTTTATTTTGGGTTTGTTTTCATCGAGGCCCATTCAAATAAAAGGCCCAATCGTACAAAGTATCCAAGCATCTATTAGGGTTTTCGTATTTATATGCTTTAACCTAAGCATCGAAGAAAAGTAGACATTTCTGTTGTCCCGCCGCAGGAGAAAGAAGCTTTTCCGAGACTTGTGAGTTCTCTTAATCTCTCTCTCTACTTCTCGTCACTCTTCTCTGTGATTCTTGATTGAGTACTGGGTTTTTTTTTAAAGTAAATTTCGGTTGTTGTTACGACCTAGCGTAGTGAGGCAATCGTATCAGCGATTAAGGCGTGTATTGTTTTTCTCTGAGTTCGATTTTATGTGTTCTGCTAGCAACTGGGCTTTTCCCCGATTTCGTCTATTCCAAGTTTTACTGTGCTGATATAAGCATTTTTCCTGAGTTCAATGATTTGTTGTTTCTTTTGCTTTTGAGATTGGAATGACTTAAGTACAGCTTCATTGATGAGTTTTTCGTTTGTTTGATTGTTGAAAACACTCTAATTGAGTATGAATATAAATCAATCTTGATGCCTTATTGTTGTAAATGGCGATCTTTTTGGTATCTCTGAGATATGGAGATTGGTCCCTTTCAAAGTCTCACCTTTAGTGTTGTTATTTTTGTTTGTTTGATGTTAGTTACTACATTGAGATGGTTTGGCTTTGAAGTGTGTTTTTAAATTCGTTTTAGCTGTCTAATGGTGTTGGGTATCATGTTGATGATTACCATTTTGCAGATTTAGTTTAGTTGTCGTGTCTTTGATATTGTGATTGGTAGGCTCACCTTTGAGATTGAAAGATTCTCATGTGGATGATTTCTATTTTGCAGCTTGAGGTGAAGAAATGAAGCACAACAATGTTATCCCGAATGGACATTTCAAGAAGCACTGGCAGAACTATGTGAAGACGTGGTTCAACCAGCCTGCCAGGAAAACCAGAAGAAGAATCGGTCAGTAATGTTTTTGAATTATTTGTCTTTCATAAAACTTTATCTGCTAATGTTTCATCTCGGTTGCAACGTGATCCCTTTGTAATTAACATCAACTTTTGTTTGCATTGTGTTAACTCAGCGAGGCAGAAGAAGGCTGTGAAGATCTTCCCCCGTCCCACTGCTGGACCTCTCCGCCCTGTTGTGCACGGTCAGACTCTTAAGTACAACATGAAGGTCAGAACCGGTAAAGGATTCACTCTTGAAGAGCTCAAGGTTTGTAATCTCTATCTATTATTATTTTCGTTAGTTTTTTGTGATTTACCTCTGGTTTGTATTGCTTAGAGTGTTTATTTCTGTCATTTTATTGAATCAGGCTGCTGGTATCCCAAAGAAGTTGGCTCCCACAATCGGTATTGCTGTTGACCATCGTCGCAAGAACCGATCTTTGGAGGGTCTTAACTCCAACGTCCAGAGGCTGAAAACCTACAAGGCTAAGTTGGTCATCTTCCCGCGTCGTGCCCGCAAGGTTAAGGTACTAGTTCGAAACAAATGTCTAATCATAGTAGCATTAGAGTTAATATTTGGATTGGATTTCGATCTGATCCCAAGTTGTTTTTGTGTGTATCAGGCTGGTGATTCTGCACCAGAAGAGTTGGCCAATGCTACACAAGTCCAAGGAGACTACATGCCTATTGTCCGTGAGAAGCCGACAACTTCCCTTGTGA
Organism: Eutrema salsugineum; assembly: GCF_000478725.1. NCBI lineage: Eukaryota > Viridiplantae > Streptophyta > Magnoliopsida > Brassicales > Brassicaceae > Eutrema > Eutrema salsugineum. Next base: position 3,269,676 of record NW_006256858.1, read on the forward strand.
AGCTGACAGCTGACATGAAATCGTTCAAGGCTTACGACAAGATCCGTCTAGAGCGCACGAACAAGAGACACGCCGGTGCTAGAGCCAAGAGAGCTGCTGATGCTGAGAAGGAAGAGAAGAAGTGAGGATCCTTCTTCTTAGGTAGAAGCAACTTTAAATCGTGCCATCTTCTTTTGGATCTGAATTTTTGTGTATCAGACTTTGTTTTTTGTTTCGTAAGTTTTCTACCCTTAAATCTTGGATTATTCTGCTACTTGCGTCTCTGGGTTTATGGAAAAATTTCATATTACATCTCCAATTCATAAAAGTTTGGCTTCCAATACCTATCTATAAAGAGAAACTTCTTGCGACAGTGAAAATTTAATGTTTTGTGTGTATTCTTCCAAAACTATAGATTGAACAATGTTCAAGTTTATCATCGAACGAAGTTAGAAAATAACATGTTAAAGTTTGTTGTTGGACGCAATGTTTTAAAAGTCTTGAGCTATGATGATATGTATCTATGTTTGTTTATATTTTTTGTGTTTCATATGCTCTCACTTTATGCACAAGAAGAAAGAAACAACATTTATATCAATACAGTATCAATCACCTCAAGTTACAGAGACTGATTATGACATAGAAAACAAAACTGCTACAAGATATGGTAGGTAGAAGTAGGACAATGTTAAAAAATGAAGAAAATAGAAAATGGGTTTAATTTAATTTAGAGTTTAAAAGTCATGAAAAAGCATAATGGAATCATCAAGCTTAAACCTAGTGGAAGAGAGCAACATCCTCTTAGCTTTGATCTTATTGACTCTCTCCTTTAATGCTCCTTCCAGTTTCGCCATTGGCAGCAACAGCAACTGCCACACACACACACATCAAAAAAGAAGAACAATTGAAACATTTTTATACCATTATGATCATCTTCAAAATCTACTCTCTTTTAACTAAAATCTCAATCGATCTCAGTGTCACTAACCTCTTTCTCGGAATCCACTTCATGGGTCAACCTGAGACTCAAGTTTAAAGAAGCATGATACATCTCATCCAACATTTGCCTCGACACAATCAACTTGTTTACTTTCCACAATAGGAATGGCACATATACTCCCGTGACAGCCAATTTCTACAACAAAAAGAGGACAATAAGAAATCTCATATCAACCAGTTTCTTTAGCTTAACAGATTTGGTTTCAACTTGGTAAACTGCATACCTGCATATGTAAGTAACTATCTTTCCACATCTTCAAAAGAATTTGCGGTGTGTTTTTCTTTTCAGTCAGCGCGGCATCAGCAATCTTAACAGAAAATGAAATGTTAAGAAACCATTTATTTACTCTTAAGGATGTTTCTATACTAATCATGGTCGGTCACTAACCTTATCGGTCTCAACAAAACGGTCTTCCTGTGATAAGTATCTGAACATTCTGAAAGCTTCTTTACCATATCTTCCCATAATTACTGCTTCCAGCTAAAAGCATCTCAAATATCTCATCATCAGTTTCAGAAATGTTTCAGGAAAATAACCAAAAAAAAAAATAGAAGAAGCATGAAACACACCTCATCTTTCTGTGCTACGCTGATAATGGATTTGAAATCTGCAAACGAAATAAATTAACGAGGAAGTTCGAATCCAAGTATCAGTTGAACAGTTTTAAGGAGTTACTATACCAACTATGTATGAATCATCCGTTTCTATCACAAATGCTGGTAGATATGAAGACGATGCACTCAATTGTTCAAGGCACGCTTCAACTCGCTCTTGTAGCATAGTGCGGCCTGCTTCTGTTTTTATAACCTCTTCATAGATGGAACCCATAGACATTGGAACTGAAAAGAGGATATTGTTTCAAAGACAAAACCAAAAACAATGGCAACATCAAAAAAATTTGTTTATGTTCAGATATTGAACGAAAATGAGTGAGCATCTCAGATATTACCAGACTTGTCGGTTTTCACCTTCTTCTCCTGAGATCTTCCTACTTCTAGCATTGCCTTTAAGACAATGGCACATCCTTCATCCCTCCGCTCTTTCACAATCTCCACACACGCCTTAAAAGAGGAAACAGGTGATCAAAAGATTTATAATAGTGATGGAGTAGGAAAACAATATTTGAAATACCAATGAACAAGAGTTTTATGCCTCAAGAAACAGCCTTAAAGAGTTACACAGGTAACTAACCTTATGTCTAAGGCGACGGATGAACTCCTCGAAGTTAGGACGCCAAATTACTTCATCGCTAGGATCTGATGACTCCACATCACGTTGTTTACGCTGAAATACATTTCCGTTCAAAGAGAGACATCAAACCAAAATTCAGTGCTACGTCACAGTGAAATGTCCGCTTATAAATTATCCAATACTGGTTGTGGTAAGGATGCTGATACCTTCCCCTCAGAGATGTTGCTATCGTTATCTGCTAAAGATGAACTTAAATCTTCTTTGAATATATGTGGAAACCTTATTGCTTCAACTGGAGTTGCTGCTTCAAGAATACGCTCCTCCAAGCTTTCCGGTTCTTTTAAAATCTGCACAGTTCCAATTCTTTATTAATATCGAAAAAGAATAAACAATCCAAGTGATATATCCGACAATATATAAACACCAGAATTACCTTGGCAGCTTTGGCGCCTCTTTTCTTTGCAGCCGGCCCTTCTTCTTTTTTCCCAAGAACAGGTTCGGGAGAAGGAATGCGCTCAACAAAACGTGCAGCAACCAATTTCTCAAGAGAATCTCTGATCGCTTCTGAACCAATTGTATTTTCTGAATCTGATCATGTATGAAATCATATGTAACAGATTAGTATCCCCTCGGTTTGACAAATAACTGTGATTAACATGAAATACACAAAGACTAAAACCCACAATGAGAGTAAACTGTCGCATAATGACACAAGAGGTACATAAGATAATTGGACTCACCTCTGTCTCTTTCTATCAGCTGTCCCAAGGTAAGCCTACCGTTACTAAGTAAACCATCAAGAACTGCGCCGCACTGTTGATATTGATCAAAAGTAAAAAGATCGGCTTATCTTGAATCGTGACCAACTTAGTCAAACACTGAACAGATTGATTAAGATGCAGGAATCAAACCTGAGACCCAAGCTCTTCGTTTACGACCCTCGAAAACTTGTTATACCTCACACGATGAATAACGTTGTTAAACAGCACAATGTACTGTGTAATAGCTTTGTTCTCCGAACCATCTGTCAAAAAAGTCCAAACATAAAACCTCTCATGGCATCTCGCTTTCTGTGTTTGCTACTAATGACATAGTTGAAGGAAACGTCAAACCATATAGAATAACTTCAACATTCTTCAAAATGAAAGAAAACAACCGCGCAAGAACACAAAACAGTAAATAAAATTCCGGTTCAAGATAAAAGGTAGGAACTTGCACACTATACTGAAACAAGAACGACCTTAGTGTTCCTGAATACGTTTGATCTTCGGCAAACAAAACAAAAATAAACCTAAAAAGGACTACTTTCATTCCTCGTTATCTAAACAGAACTCCGCTTTAGATAGCAACAAAGTTCGCAAGTAAATAAAAAAATTACTTAAGCAAACAAAACTATCAATTATTTACTATTCTAATCCTACGCATTCTAGTTAGAATCTAAGTCAAGATCCGTCAATCACAAAATCCAAGCCATTTCCATTATCAATCAACAATTTCAACACAATGCAGGAGAGAAATTGCCTGGAAATTTCACAAATTCGAAACTGAGATGTCAAAGCCAAACCAATAAATCAGACTAACCAGGGGGTTCAACAGAAAAAGCTTGAACACAATTGTGTTGAATCAAGAGGTACAGAATATCCTTGACTTGATTATGATTGATCTCTGATTCCGCTAAACGGGAAATGTCTCGCGATGAAAGAGGTCCTCTACGGAGAAGACATTCGCAGACTTTCTGCAAAACAACCAAAAACCCATCACTAAAATTCGTTGACAACTTCCAAATTCTCCAAAAGGGTTTCAATTTACCGATACGACGGAGCCGAACTGGACAGTGATGATGTGAACGGCGTAGACAATACCATACTCAGTCGGAGCCATAATTTGTGTTTTTTGTCTTCTTCCTCCCACAACACACAAAACACAAAGGGGATTTAGCAAGGAATAGCAAAATTTGATTAACGATTGCTAAGGGACATTCCCGATAAAGCTTTTAATGGGTTTTAAGACCGGAGACGGTGACTGGTTTCGCCGAGGTTTGATCGTAAAGGTCTCAACTTTCCACATTTTTTCCCGGAAAGTTTAACCTAAAGCCCAATGTGATAGAAATATGGCCCGTTTTGTTTTTTTTCCAAATTCAAATGATTCTTGGATCCAAAATTGTTTCCGGACAAAAAAATGTAATTTTAGCAATGAAGCCAGCAAATTTTGATGTCAAGTATACCAACAAATCTATCAACAACATGCATTGTCAAATTTAAAGGTAATGACATGACAAACACAAAACTGCTAAATTATATGAGCTTGTTATATTTTTTTGTCGGCTTTTATGTGCTGGTTATTACTGTGAAAATTTACAAAAATGCTACTGTGTGATACATCCGATTTTATATAATGGTATATCCAGCTTTTCAATGACCAACAAATGACAATGTTACATAAGAAGAACAAACACAAATCAAATTCTTCTATTGCAGATTTGCAGTAGGTGATGTCGTGATGGCCTACATGAAGACCATGTTTATATTACGAGAAACGACATCGATTTTTTTTATATCTACGTAGACGATGTATTTGACTCTTTTTATTTTCTTTTCTTTTAAAAATTTAAGAAATAAAAACAAAACCGAACATAATTATGAAAAATTAATACAACGAAAGAACTAACCAAAACAACAAAATAAAATAATAATCCTTTTGATCCAGATTTTGGGGGTTTTGTCATTGCCCCTTGCCTTTTCTCCCTTGATACTCTATAGATTGAAGTGTTAACATTACAGATTATAACATATACAGTATAATACTAAAGTCTTAATGTGTAATTAAGAACATAAATTAAATCCAAACTAAGTGTACGAAATTTTATAGCCATATCGTTTGAGAGTAAATTAGTTCATTGGTTTAATATATATTCGAGAAGTTGGCAGACTATAATAGTACATAACTACATATAACAAAGCAGTATAATAATAACTCGTATATAGTATGGACAAACTAAATTGATAACTTCAAAAAGATACGTGTTTTTCAATGGTTTTTGCTTGGTCATCTAGCAATTTGTCTTCTTTTTTTTTGGTCGAATGTCATCTAGCACTTTATCAAAAATCGAAATCTCCAAAGATATCTAATTTTAAATGCGTACAATTAATTTATCCCACCCACTTCCATTTCTTAAGACTATCTTCTTCTAAATTTATAATATAAAGTGAGTAGTTGCTAGTTGCTACGTAGGACGGTAGGAGCATCTCTAAACGTGATTATCCGAGTCAAACGCACATGTGCAAAAAGGCCCTGAAAATGATTAAGGACCTATCAGCTTTTTACAATGAAACTAAAATCACCCTAGCCTATATAAATTTAGGAACCAGAAAGTTAAATGTTTTCTTCAGCTTTTAGTTCTCTAAAAAGTGAACAAATTTCATGATAATATATTGATAATATACGATAAAATCAACAAACACGTACATAACATCGTATTTCCAATCAGAGTTTTCTTCATGGTTTATTTTTGGCTTGGTAAAAGTTAAAACACGATACAACCTCCTCGCAGTGAGATGATTTATAACACTTTAGCGACTACTTCTCTGAATTCTTTTACATCTACTTCGTTCATTATTATTAAATCGAATACAAAACTGATACAAACGAAAGTAAAATAATATATTGCAATAACTACAATATCCACATCAAAACATAAACATGAACAATCTCAATATATAGCAATAAATGATGAAGAAGTATTTGCTAACAAATAATCAAATCTTGTATTTTCCTTTCTGCATACATAATTATCTCGATATGAGGATACTATTATTCTAGCCTCTAAGATATCATCCATTGGATGACACTTCAAAAGCTTGTAATCTCGCTAACATCTACTCTTGCATGATATTGTAAAAAAAAATACTTTGACAAAAAAAAAAAAGATATTAACTGTTGTTTATTATTTGTCCAATAATTTTGGTTCCACAACTTTATAAAGTATCTCAATTCCAACAAATAAGATTAGAAGGATTAGTAATCAACACAAGATTTTACCAAAATCATATATGTTTTACCAAACTATTTCATATTTATAATGATTCATAGACCATAAATTACGATCGCGTCGCGATTTTAGACTATTAGCCGTTCTGGTTCAGGGTTTGTACCGGAAACCGAAACAAAAATCCACCTCTTCGAAAACCGAAACGTCGGTCTAATAGTATAGGATTATATCATACCATATAGTACCAGCGACGTCGACATAAAAAAAACAAATAAAAAGATAGAGATAGACTGTGACCACACGATCAAAACCACATCCGTTCCGATGATGTCACGTGGCATAGTTCACATGCACTTTTTTGATACTGCATAATTAAATAATATATAAATTTTATCAATACTACGTTTTCGTTTTTGATTTCTTTTCTCTCTGCTTCACATCCTCATCGTTCTCATCGTGAACTTCCAGAGCACGATACCATGGATAGCGATACACTCACCGGATTATTGAAAAACGTCGCCACAAAATTCCCCGATCGTCGAGCGCTTTCAGTTTCCGGGAAATTCGATCTCACTCACGCGCGTCTTCACGATCTAATTGAACGCGCCGCCTCACGCCTTGTTTCCGCCGCCGGAATCAAGCCCGGCGATGTGGTCGCTCTCACCTTCCCTAACACCGTCGAGGTAAATTTTTTTTTTTTCGTTTCTTTTGGATTTGAGCTTCGTTTATGGTTTTATGTTGCGTGCTGAGAATCGTGGAAATGGTGTGTTTTTCTAAGGAAGAATAATCTGGAAATTTTGTTAATCGCTTCCTACTTGAGCAAAAAGCTATTTTTTCTTAATTTAGATTTTTTTTTTCCTTAGTTTGTTATCATGTTTTTGGCGGTGATAAGAGCTCGAGCCACGGCGGCGCCGTTGAATGCGGCGTACACGGCGGAGGAATTCGAGTTTTACCTCTCCGATTCAGACTCAAAGCTATTACTAACCTCTAAAGAAGGAAACAAGCCTGCTCAAGAGGCAGCTTCCAAGCTGAACATCTCTCACGTCACCGCCACTCTTCTAGACGCCGGCTCAGACCTTGTTCTCTCCGTGGCCGATTCCGACTCGGTCGTTGACTCGGCGGCGGAACTCGTTAATAGCCCGGACGACGCGTCCCTCTTCCTCCACACTTCCGGGACCACGAGCCGTCCAAAGGGTGTACCGCTTACGCAGCTCAATCTAGCGTCATCGGTCAGGAACATTAAATCGGTTTACAAACTCGTCGAGTCTGATTCGACCGTGATTGTTCTCCCTCTGTTCCACGTTCATGGATTGTTAGCTGGACTGCTCAGCTCGCTTGGAGCTGGTGCGGCCGTGACTCTCCCAGCTGCTGGTAGATTCTCAGCAACAACGTTTTGGTCAGACATGAAGAAGTATAACGCCACGTGGTATACTGCTGTTCCGACCATACATCAGATCATATTGGACCGCCACGCGAGCCACCCTGAGCCGGAATACCCCAAACTCCGGTTCATCAGGAGTTGCAGTGCTTCTTTGGCTCCGGTAATGCTCTTGTTTCTATTTCAGTTGTTGATGCGTTTGTGAGAACATAGTAACAGCATAATGATTTGCAAAACATTTTGGTTTCCTCTTTGTTTTTTCAACAAATTTATGGTTTTGGTTAGGTGATATTGTCAAGGCTTGAGGAAGCTTTTGGAGCACCGGTTCTTGAGGCGTATGCAATGACAGAGGCAACCCACTTGATGAGCTCAAACCCTTTACCAGAGGAAGGTCCACACAAGCCTGGGTCTGTTGGGAAACCGGTGGGTCAAGAGATGGCGATCCTCAATGAGAAAGGGGAGACACAGGAGCCAAATAGCAAGGGAGAGGTTTGTATAAGAGGTCCGAATGTGACAAAGGGGTACAAGAACAACCCAGAGGCCAACAAGGCAGGTTTCGAGTTTGGGTGGTTCCACACGGGTGATATCGGTTACTTTGATTCCGATGGGTATTTGCATCTGGTGGGTCGGATCAAAGAGCTTATTAACCGTGGAGGTGAGTCTCATTTACTTCATGTGATGGCTTTACTGTTTCACAATAATACTAGTCTATCTCAAGCAGTTTATGTGGATCAATCCCTGTATTTGAATAGTCTCAATGGAGTGGATAGACTTGTCAAAGAAAAACCACCTAACAAGTAATAGAAATGAGAAAAGACACTGTAGTAGAGAAACAAGTCAAAGAAAGAGGCTGTTTTGTGTGTATTTCTTCTTTCGTATCAGTTACTTAGAATTTCCATGCGTACTTACTTTTATAATCTCTGTTTCAGGTGAGAAGATATCCCCAATTGAAGTGGATGCAGTATTGCTAACTCATCCCGACGTTTCCCAGGGAGTTGCGTTCGGAGTTCCTGATGAGAAATATGGCGAAGAGGTAAACAAAACTCGTGCTTAACTTCCTCTGTTATTCACTATAATTCAGATACTGGGATATAGATTATACAGATAGTTTTGGTTCTCCTTTATATACCAGTACCATGATTGTCTGGCTTCATCATCTAAATAATATGCGATCGTGCCTCATTAATGCTCTTAAAGAAAACGTGGTCATATGCCTTAATGCTGTTTCAAGCATTAGATGTTTAGATCGGTTAATAACAGAGTTCTTTTCCTGGTTTATTTGTGTATCAGATTAACTGTGCGGTGATTCCAAGAGAAGGAACAACTGTGACCGAAGAGGACATTAAAGCGTTTTGTAAGAAGAATTTGGCAGCTTTCAAGGTGCCAAAGAGAGTGTTCATCACTGATAACCTCCCCAAAACAGCCTCCGGCAAGATTCAGCGCCGTATTGTCGCGCAGCACTTCCTCGAAAAACCCTAAACAAAACAAAACAAACACCCATCTTGCTGGGAATCCTTGGTGATCAGTCTTAGTTTTCACGCAAGTGGTTTTTAGTTTCTTGCTTTTAATGTTGCTTTTCATGTTTCATGGTTAAAAGAGGACATGGTGGTCAAGGTATAGCTAAATTACATAATCGGAAATAAAGGTTAAGTTCATTGAAGTATAATAAAGGAGTTTCTTTCATTTTCTTTTGTTTTTCTTTGTGTTGTCGCTGTGTCGTTTGTTAAGAAATAAAGATGCTCTTGAATTAGTGCGTCGTGGCCAATTTGACAACTAAAAAGCGTACTTCCAAAACGGATAAAGCCAAGGTGGGTAAAGACCAATGCTTATTGATTTTTAGCAAAACTGAAAATGACATGTACTTCCAAAACAAGCATGGTAGCTTCCACTATGCACCTACCATGCCTTTGTTTTCTGACATCTAAAAATGATTCAGATTTCAACGTCCTTAAAATGGGATAAAAGGTTATCTTACAACGGAAAAAGAAAAAAAAAAAATCCCAAGCCTAAAACTGAAAATGATATGAGCAAAGAGCTCATTAACAGTGAAGGCGACTCTCATTTACTCTGTCAAATGAAGACAATCAATACGCTGTTAAACTCGAAGTCTGGAATCAATAAATGAAAAAAAGACTTTACTGACTTTGCTAGACCCAAACACTAACAGACACATGAAAATCTCAAACCATACAAATCCACGACATGAACAAGCCAAACCGGAAATTCAAAGCTAAACTCAAAGATGCACGCACTACAGAAAAGTGATCACACAAATACAAACGAGTGAAAAACAAGAATACGAGAGAAAACTATACGAGATCACATTTAGTTCAACGATCATCACTGTTATTGCTCCTCCTCTTGGATATTTTCTTCCTCTTCGTCTTCATACTCATACCCTTCTTCATCCTCCGCGGTCGCGTCTTGGTACTGCTGATACTCCGAGACCAGATCGTTCATGTTACTCTCTGCTTCCGTAAACTCCATCTCGTCCATCCCCTCACCAGTGTACCAATGCAAGAAAGCCTTTCTCCTGAACATAGCCGTGAATTGCTCACTCACTCGCCTGAACATCTCCTGGATCGAAGTCGAGTTTCCGATGAACGTGGACGCCATTTTCAGACCTGTAGGTGGGATGTCACAGACAGTTGACTTCACATTGTTGGGGATCCATTCAACAAAGTAGGATGAGTTCTTGTTCTGAATGTTGATCATCTGTTCGTCGACTTCTTTTGTGCTCATTTTGCCTCTGAACATAGCTGATGCGGTCAAGTACCTGCCGTGGCGCGGGTCAGCTGCACACATCATGTTTTTGGCATCCCACATTTGCTGAGTGAGCTCAGGAACGGTTAAGGCTCGGTATTGCTGGGAACCACGTGATGTGAGGGGTGCGAATCCGACCATGAAGAAGTGTAGACGAGGGAATGGGATCAAGTTGACTGCAAGCTTTCGCAAGTCGGAGTTCAGCTGACCAGGGAAACGGAGGCAGCAAGTTACACCACTCATGGTTGCAGATATGAGGTGATTCAGATCTCCAACTGAACAGAAACACCATACAATCAGCAGCAGATCAACAATAGAGCAAAACCTCTAAAAGAACTTATACATAGCTCAATATTATCCATCCAAATGATGTACATTCAACATATGGTGTCAGATACTTAAGTACAGGCTTTACTAGTTATCTAGATCATGCAAAACATCTAATTTCTTATTCTAAGTTCTGAATAAGTTCTTAGAGACCAAAAGTATGGGACTAATACATGACTAAATTGGAACTAGGAGAGTGTATGTATATTCACTGAAAATCAAGTGCTGAAAAGAGGCGCTTACAGCTAGGAGTGGTAAGCTTAAGAGTCCTGAAGCAAATGTCATAGAGAGCTTCATTATCAAGAACCATACACTCATCTGCATTCTCCACGAGCTGATGAACAGACAAAGTTGCATTGTAAGGCTCAACAACAGTGTCAGACACTTTTGGAGATGGAAAAACTGAAAATGTGAGCATCATCCGATCTGGGTACTCTTCCCTGATCTTTGAAATCAGTAAAGTTCCCATTCCCGAACCAGTGCCTCCTCCCAACGAGTGGCAAACTTGGAATCCTGAAGATACACAGAAAACATTCAATACATGAATGGCGGAATCCACAGACTTGTGACCTATTTTTACAGCACAAATCCAGTTGAATAGCAAGATAGGCTTCGTCATTGTGAAGGTAACGGTTATATAGAAGGAGTAACTTCAAGTGACCTAAACTACAATCAATTCGCAAATACGCAAGAGAAAACAAGCAAATCCGAAGAGATCCAAAGCTTATAAGCAATCAAAAGAGATAGAAATGGTTTTTGAGAAGAAGATTTTTAAAACCTTGCAAGCAGTCACAGTTCTCGGCTTCCTTACGAACAACATCGAGAACCGAGTCGATCAACTCAGCACCTTCCGTGTAATGTCCTTTGGCCCAATTGTTACCGGCACCGGACTGACCGAAGACGAAGTTATCGGGACGGAAGATTTGACCGTACGGCCCGGATCTGACGCTATCCATCGTCCCGGGCTCCAGATCCATCAGAATGGCGCGTGGAACGAACCTACCGCAACTCGCTTCGTTGTAGTAGACATTGACTCGCTCGAGTTGCAAATCGCTGTCCCCTTGATACCTCCCCGTCGAATCGATCCCGTGCTCGGCGCAAACCACTTCCCAGAACTTAGCACCGATCTGGTTCCCACATTGACCTCCCTGAATGTGAAGGATCTCTCGCATTTTTTTCACTGAGTCAGCGACCGAGTTCTGTAGAGAGTAGAGTAGGAGAGAAAATTGAACGGTTTATTTACTTTATGTGATGAAAACTCGAAGAAGGGGAAAATAGATGGTTTTAAATAGTGCAGAGATAACGGAACGGAGGATAGTTTTCTCGGTACGAAGATTCCGGTTTAGAGCCAACCTATACACTAGCAAAACCAAAAAAAAACAGAAAATCAAAGAATTGTGGAATTGCTCGTCGCACACGCTATATTCTTTCCAATACTTCAGTAGGAAAAAAAGGCTGCAAGATCTGAATATTTTCTTTTACTTAATTCGTCCACAATCCACATGAAGAGTCAGAAGAGAGCTGTGAAAGACATGTGTTACCAGCGAATAAGCACGTGACTTGAAATGGAGACTAAAAATCTCCATTCCAATTAATTGTCCTTATTAAATCATTGCAGATTTGCAGGCATCTCAGTGCTAATCCCTCAAACAAATTCCCTGCGGGAATTATTTAACAACCACATACACACATATCCATTTCAAATCTTTGTTTGAAGTCAATCTGATGAGAGGATCTTAAGAGGATTTTAAAATTTAAAACAAAATAAAAAAATAGGATAATATATGATTGTCATAGTGTGTATCAGTCTCATTCATTGATGCGGTATCAAATAGTACCGTCCAATTCATTCTTTGGTATCAACTAGTTTGGATTTTGATGCTGTTCCTGAATCGATTTTTTTTTCTTCTGAATTTTGCTTTTCATTAGTAAAAACAATTCCCCAATATCTTTGCTGAACAAAAATATAAACAATTATAGTAATTGTTTGGGAAACCATTCATCCTGATTTTATTTTGGATTTTGATATTGTTCTTAAATCGAGTTCACTAATTTTGTGTTTTTTTTTTAGAATCATAAGTTTTAAATTTTGGATTTTGTTAAAGAACATTCTCTATATATTCAAGAGTTTGTTCTTGACTTAACTTGGTTACATTAATAACTGCGTTTTGCAATAGTTTGTTTGTTAAGAACTTGCATAGTGAATTTTCAAGTTAATTTTTTGGCTTCCAACAATGCATAGACAATTATTTCATGAGAATAGTACATACTATTATTTGGAAGATTATCACAGTTTTTGATTTAGGTGATTTTTTTCAAGGGTCATGTGACACAAAATAGTCATGCAGATCATATCGATAGCATGAACCTACTCTACTGGTCAATGTACAGAAAGAGCAAATTTTGTACATGTTATGAAATTGTTCCTCACAATTTTGTTTATTTGGAGCAGGACTTTAACTTCAATGGTTTTGAGGGCATAAAGTTTTAGCTGGGATATGTAAAATAGACTTGAGATCTCGAGGGTACAAAGTTTTTGTTGAGCAATGTAAAGATATTTGATGTTAGAAAACCGTGAAGATATTGAAGATATTGAAGATAATGACTTAGAGGACGACTAAGAGGACGGCGAAGAGGATGACCTAGAGCATGACAAAGAGAATGACAAAAAGAATGGCCTTGAAGAATAAATCATGAAACGATTAGAGGAACCTAGAGATTCAAGATCAACCTGAAAACATGTAAAAAAAAATGATAATTTCTATTTTGTATTGGAATAGAGTAAATAGGTCAATTCACATTGTATTGGGTTTCATATTTATGCTATATTAACCTTTATTTTTTATCTGTTGTAACTTCTCCAAAAGCTTAGGAACTGCAGCAACATCTATCTTTTTTTGTGTATCTATAAACAATTTGGAACACTTACTATAGTATTTGTTTTTCTTTTTACACCATTTTTTTAATATTCAGGTCAATAGTTAAAATCAACCCTGGCTTGAATTGTATTTAGATATGTTAAACTAAAAGAGAGCATCCATCAGGAGTTTATCTGAAATCTGGGAGAGTGGGACCATTATAGATGTGAAAATTTTACAAATGTTATGGACCACATTTAAAGCAATATATGTTTAGTGTCCTCTTAGTTACGACCAACTTTGTAAGAATGAATGGCCACCACCATCAAAGCAATATCATAGCCACGCAACGTATCCGTAACCGTAGCTTTAATTCATAATCATTGGAATCAAAGACGGTTAACTTGCGAAATATCAAAAAGAATATGTTATTTAGTGAAATATGTACTTTATTAAGTTGTCATTTCTGCTAATGACACAAAAATATCGAAAAGGCGTGCATAAAATTTTAGGTGATTACAGACAGATTGTGGATACAACATGACAAAAATCGAAAAAAAGTGTGCAGAAAATTTCTACGGGGAAATAAGAAAGGAAACTAAACCTTACACATTTTCTAGGTTCTACAATAGTTCGTGTGATGTTAATACCTGACATATTAAATACAGCGACCGGGTTAAACGCAAGAGCTTTTTCTCTACACAACAAAACTTAATACGCGAATCTAATTTTACGAACCGGTCTGGTTCTGCTTCCTCCAGTACTTACTCTCCCACTGTTCGATTCTACTAGTCGTACTCTGTCTTCTCTTCAGAACCGAGTAAAACGACGCCGGATCATAAGGAGGCGGCATGGCGCAGGGACCAGTCTCTGCGGGGCGTTTCACCAGCGATTCCATCATAAATTTCCGCTCATTTCCATCCCTCGGGCACGCCATAGCCTCTGAACAAAGCTCCGTGGCGTTTTGAGGAATCTTGGGTTTAAACCGGAGGAGCTTAGAGTATTGGGTTAAGAGATGGTACATGTAATCGTACACATAGTCCATCTTGAGTTCTTGTTGCACAAACTCACTCGCCTTCTTTCCGATGTCTTGTGCCTGGTAATAAACAAAAAAAAAAAACAGCCGAAGAATAACAATCAGATAAAGTACTTATACACGATTCTCTATTGAACATTTATGAAATGCTTATCGTACCTTGAGCATGTGCAGGTTGCCAAAATCAACGGCGAATTTGATGGAGCGGCATTTGTCATCTTCCTTGACGGGCCAATAGTGGTGACCCGGAAACATACCCCGTGTGAAGAAATCGTAGTAATGAGGTTTCACCAGCAATGTCACCGAGTCACAAGCGAGAATGTACTTCTCGCTGACCGACCACGCAGACCCTTCTATGTAAATCTTGTACCTGCATGACAATATTTTTGCATAAGCCATTTCTTACAAACCCAAAAGTAATGTGAAGGTTTTCTCTTCAAAATTAACGTGCTACTACCTGTGATGGCATTGGCTCGCCAAGTCTGATTGCTTGTAACCTTCCTTTGATTCCCGGACCCAGTCCTACAAAAACACACCAAGATAAAGCGTGTTGGAATATTATCTAAACATCCAATAACACAATTCCAAAACTCCCAACTTTTGCATCATTGTACATCAACCAATAATGACTAAAATCAACAATTTCAATCATGGATTCACCTCCTTCAACAAAATTCGTTGTTGATTAGTACAGACATAGCTGCTAATGTTCTGTAATTAAAACCGTTTAGATACTAATGTCAACAAAATGCCGAGACAGGTCACACTCACGTTGCTCAAACCTACAAGTTAACACACCACTAGATTCCGGTTAAAAAAATAAACTTTCTTTAACGCAATGCATTGGATTTGAAGTACTGTGAATCGAATCCGGGACCTTCTTAACTAGTTGAATCATTGAACAAGAACAATGTGATATTGGCATAGATCCAATTACCTGGGGATACAAACGAGCTTTCCAGTCATAATCCTCGGAGACATTACATTTCATGAGATCTTGTCTCGTCTCAGCAACCGTCGGATTCCCTTTCCAGTAAGCATAAGGTTCTCTGTCTATCCATTTGGTTCTCTGGTTCCCTTCTCTAAGTTCTTTCAACAGACTCTCCCATGGCTTTATATTCACCTCAGCCCTACAAAACCAATTCCATATCTCGTCTTTAGCCTCTGTAACTATGCATTGAAACTTGTCTACTCTCACAGCTATTTCTTACGCCACCAAGAAAATCTACTATGGGGTTTCAATAGTCAAATCCAAAACTACAATGGTGAAATTGCAAAACACTAAAAGTCATGGGTGCTCGAAGAAAGTTATTGGAAAGGAGATGATGAAGAAGAAGCGTTTACCATCCCCAATAGGACCAATCAGGAAATACGATGTCAAGCGTCTCGTTGTTCCCACAGTAACGGAACAGCGGCGGCGGCGTCAACTGATCAACTCCGGCGAATTCCGCCGCCTTCACTACCGGCCAGTCAACGCAGTCAAACATCAGCTCGAGATCCGGAATCTTTCCCGGATATCTCCTTAGGAGCTGCACGAATCCCCAAATCGTGAACACATCTCTCGTCTGAAAAGCCTCCCGAAACTTCTCGACGTAGATCCTCCCGTTGATGATCGCAAGCCGGAAATTCGCCGTCGCATTGGCGCGCTCCAACGCTTCCCTCGTGATCCCCGTCTTCTCCCACGGCCGTAGATCCTCGTGGATCCAGCGGAAATAGTCTGGACACGTGGCGGGTGGAGAACGCTCGGGATCATCTTCTCTGGCTCCGGATCGGAGACTCGTCGGGTAGCGGTTCCTTGGGCAAGTTATTACAGTCTCGTTGCCGGAGAAAGCGGCGCAGTTTAGCGTGAACTCCTTTGGCTTTTCTTCCGTAATTAGCTTAGTCGACTGAGGGTGTTTTGGGGATACCGCCGGTGTTTCTGTCTCTGTCACGGTCACCGATTGTTTCTCTATCAAAACCTACAGTAAGAAAAAGGTAAAAATAATAAAAATACACAATACCAATTGTTAAAAGTAAATCGCGGTGGTTAGTTAATTAGTGACTAAAAATCAATTAAAGATCCCAGGAAGACACGTGTCGAACACTCCGTTTCTAGTTCGACAAAAAAGTAATGGTGACACGACAAATCAGGCGCCAATGAGTTTGGCGCCACCAATACCAAATTCCACGTGGCAAATAATTTTAAACCAACAGAAAATATCACCAGGAGGAAACGACAAAACGGAGTGTCGTTTAGGTGAGATAAGAACAGAACACAAAAGAATGTAATAAATGTGGGCGTACGTACGGATGGGTCGAGGAGGAGGCGCGTGGAGATGAACGCGCCGAGGAGGAGGAAAAGGAAGAGGGAGAAGAAAGCGTAGGATCTGTTGGATGCTACGGTGCCGGATTTGACGAGAGGAGACAAAATTGAGTCGAAATGACGAGAATGCCCTCCTGCCGATGATCCATAGGACGGTGAGTTCCTCATCGTCCCTCCTTGCTGTTGCATGCCCAATCAACGTGAATCGAAAGATGAACAAGAGAGAGAGAGAGAGAATAAGAGAACGAAAGGAAAAAAAAATGGAGAGCTTTTGTGGGGAAAACGAAAGGACAGGTAGCAGAATAATGTGAAACAGAACAAGAAAAGGGTTGGTTAAATTAAATGTTCGCAAGACGTTGAAGGGTGTGTGTACCTCAAAAAGTCATAAATTTTTTAAGCTTCTCGTTGTGATGGGAGACAAAAGTACATTCTTTTAAATGGTGTTTTGGATTTTTGATTCTGTTAAAAAAAATGGTGTTATAAATATTTTTTGGGTGATTTTATTATATACCAAAAGTTTGATAAAAAATTAAATAAATATTGAAAGAAATTTAAAAATTAGTTCAATCATTCTACATCAGCAATTTATCTCCAATTTATCCATAATGGTCTAAGAACATCTCTATTGGTGAACTCTATATGGGGTTCTAATTTTATATTTTAATAATAAAATTTTCCTTATCACAAAAATTAAAACTTCTCATAGTATCATACATACAATGGTGAACCCCGTAGAGGTTCATTATAATAAAATAATATTTTTTTGGAATTTGAATTTTTTTTCATAATAATTATTGATATATATATATATATATATATAATTGTTAACAATTTGTATGAAAACAATTTTTATTTATTACACATGAAAAAAAAATACAGAATATTAAACTTGAAAATATATCATAAAAATGTTTAGTTTTGACCTTGAGAATTGCCAAACTTTTACCAAATGTGCTCGACTAAGTCAGCTTTTAGTCAGTCATGTATTTTTTTTATCGCGAACTTCATTTCTTTTTCCGAGCAAATTGTTTAGATTTGTAGGCATATATGTAGAATACGTCATATCCACCTCTGAAGTTCCGCTTCCTTCTCCATGCTCGAAAGTTCTTGTATCGAACTGAGTTGACGCCTCTCTTTCAATCATATTATGTAATATGATACATACTCTCATAATTTGGCCAATTTTTTCTTTATCCCAAAAAGAGCAGGGTTTTTTATAATTGCAAAACGTGCTTGCAAGACCCCAAAAGCTCGTTCAACATCTTTTCTGACCGATTCTTGACATTTAGCAAATAATTTCGCCTTCTCACCTTGTGGCCCTGGAATTGATTGGACAAAAGTTGCCCACTTTGGGTAAATTCCGTCTGTGAGATAGTACGTCAAACGGTATTGACGTCCGTTGATCCAGTAAGAAACTTTTGGTGCTCGACCTTGTAAAACATCATTGAAAACAGGTGAGCGATCGAGTACATTAATATCGTTTAATATACCTGGAGGTACAAAAAACGCGTGTCATATTCAAAGATCCTTTGATGCTACGGCCTCTAACACAATTGTCGGTTTTCCTGAACCACGTGTATATTGCCCTTTCCATGCGGTAGGGCAATTCTTCCACTCCCAATGGATACAATCAATGCTTCCTATCATCCCAGGAAATCCGCGCCTCTCTCCATCATCAAGTAATCGTTGCAGATCTTCTGGGGTGGATCTTCTTAGGTATTCTTCCCTGAATACATTGATGATGCCTTGAACAAAATTTTCCAAGCACCTAAGTGCAGTTGTTTCACCGAGGCGTAGATATTCATCAACTGCATCAGAAGCACAACCATATGCCAAAATACAAATTATCGCCGTACATTTTTGTAATGCAGATAGACCGAACCTTCCAGTAGCATCTCTTTTTTGTTTAAAGAAACTTCATGGGAAAGTCGATCGACGATATGCATGAAAAGCGGCTTGTTCATCCTAAAACGGCGTCTGAACATATGTGGCGGATATATTGCATCTTCGTGAAAGTAGTCGTTCCACAACTGTTGATGGCCTATTTCACGTTGTCTTTCAATGTAGGCCCGTTTCTTCTTTGCCTTTGCTGATGCTTGATACGCCAAAGCATTGTCAATAGCGGTATCAAACATATTCTCAATTGTTTCATCAATACTATCATCAAGAGAATACTCAAAAAAGTTGTTTGATGAGGAAGCCATGATCGTTTAGTATAAGGGAAAAGAAGAAGAGAAGATATAGATGGAGGTTGTATTGAAATCGAAGGAGAGATTTGCACAAAAGATTGAGGTTGAAGTATGGAAAATAAGAAGAGAAGACATACTACTTTGAAAGCATCTAAACTTGTATATATAGAAGAAAAGTTTGGAAATAATTACAAGACATGTGGTACATTGTATCCGTGACCCCAATATGTGGTGTAGAAAATAGTTTCTTTTTACAACAAATTCAAACCAAGTATTTTGAGTCCCCATCTAAATTACAAAACAGAGCAAACGACAAATCAGAAACAGCTTTTACACGTGAATGTGAGTCAGCCATTATCCTCTCTTTGTGCCTCCAAACCCGTGACCTACAACCACATAGTGAAAGATACCATCAAAAGCAAAAGATATGCAAAACACATAAAATTGACAAAGGCATTAAGCAAAAGATTTTCACAAAACATTAAGCAATGCATTAACAAACATAAACACAAATTACTTATTACACAAACAGAAAACTTAGACACCACCATAGTTCTTAAACACCCCAAACTTCAACACAACCAAACATAAAGTACATATTACACTATCCGATTGAATAATTATGACAAAATATCATTGATTAGCTTGTCTTTAATTTTCAGTTCTTTTTCAATCAATGGCTCGGATTTAGCAAGTAGATTTTCAAGCAGCTTTTTGTTTGAGAGCTTGTCCTTCATTTCCATTTGTTGTTTCTTGATTTCCATATTTTTTTTCTTGATTTCCCACACATTCTGTAGATGCATAAGATGTTTCTCGGCTTCTAGCTCAGCTTTTGTGGTTGATGCAGTCTTCTTAACTTTAGCAGCAGCTTTTGCAGCCTTAACTCCAATCGGACGTGTCTCTGATTCATCATCTAACACGACTTTTTCTTGGAAGCTTGCTGACTGACCAACACACTCATTCGTCTTTCTTCTCTTGCTTGAAACCTTTGAGCACCATTTCTGGTCGTAACGCAACTCTCTCCAGGCGTGTTCTAGTGTGAACTTCACTTGGTAATCGTTGTAGAAGATCTCGTGTGCAGCCTTCATCACATCGGTTTCATTTTGTCCGCTTCTCTGATCCTTAACGGCAGCTTCATAACAACCGACGAACTTACAAACTTGATCGTTCAGCCTCCCCCATCTTTGTTTGCATTGACTCGCCCCTCTGGCTTCTGGACCACTGAGTTCGAGACTTGAGTTGAAGTAACCCTCTATCCTCTTCCAAAAAGCCCCAAACTTTTGCTCATTGGAGACCACAGGGTCTTTGCTGGTATTCAACCAAGCTGAAATGAGCATCACATCCTCCTTTGCTGTCCACGGCCTTCTCTGCTTACGGTCTTCAACATGTGCACTTGAACCATCCGAACCTTGGCTACTGAACCGAGGTAGCTCAGATGATCCAAGGTTTATAGTTTGGGGAAAACTATATGGTGTTTCTTCTTGGCTTGTTAGTAAATTTACAAACCCCTGAGAGGTGTAAATGGATTAGGAGAATCCATTTAGAGGTTGAGGAAGTTCAGAAAGCTTAAGTACGGTTGAAAGTTTGAAGTTTTTAGAAGTTTGTAAGTTTGTAAGTGTGGAAGTTTTAAGTTTTGTAGAACCCTTAAGTATTGTTAAAAGGGTAATGCAAAGCATTTATTCACAATAGCTTTAAGTACTAAACCTACCAAGCATTGAAACAACCCCCATACCGATTTTAACTCCTAAACCTACCAACCATTTACAGCTAACAACCATTTAACAAGCAAATATAGAACAACCATTTATTCACAATAGCTTTAACTACTAAACCTACCAAGCATTGTTAAACATGAAGTGACTGACCTTTAAATGTTGAGTGCTCGAAGCCTGTTGAGGACAAGTCCATCTTCCCATTAAATGCAAAATGTGTTGTTCTCTATCTATCTATATCACCTCGCAGGCTGGCACAATCAAGCAAGATAATATCAAAATCTTGTAAGTTCATAAGCACATAAAACATCAAAATCGAAAACATCAAAATGGAATCCGAATCAAGCAAGGAAAACATCAAACATCAAGCTAGTAAGTTCATAAGCACATAATAGTTAATAAGCATCTCAAATCAAATTCAAAACCGATTCATAGATGTAATCGATATTGCAAATAACCAAATAAGTCCTAAATCCGATTTCGATGCAAATACACTAACATATACAGATATACAAAATAATCTAACTACCTATAACTCTATCTAAACACATAAACTCTAAAATTTCCCCCAATTTTGAAAACCCTAATTTTTCCCCCAAATTTGTAAACCCTGATTTCATTCAAATTAACCACAACAAACGAACAATATAATGAGGAATAGCCGATAACATACCTTTTCAAAGCCATTTTTTCGATTCCGACTAACAATCTGCGAATAAAGAAATGAGAAAGGAAATCAGGAAAACCCAGGAAATCAGAGAGATTAAACGGGTTATAAAAGAAAGGAGAAAGGAAGAGATAAAAAGGTGATGACAGAACGGCCACGGAGGTCAGATCGTCTCCGATTTCCGGCGATGAATCTGGTCGGAGGAGATGCGAAGAACGAGAGACTTTGAAAAGTTGAGAAAAAATTTTCGCGAAAGAAAAAAATGGAACTTCACCGTGTGCTCCCCAAATTTTTTTCCCAACCCAAACCAATAAAATCCTTCCACGTCAGCGTGAACCTCTCTTTACTTCAGTCTCCAAAAAGCCTACAATTAGAATCGGTTCAATGCTAATTGGGCTTTAATGAATTATTTTAAATCTAAAAAATCAGTGAACCTCATCTTAAAACTCTCATTGAACCTCTGTTACAGATGCTCTAAGTATTATTGTCATCGTTTGCTAACTTTAATGTACATATATCCGATAACTATATATGAGTGTTATTGTTTGTCCGGGTTATGCTAACAATGATATATAATACAAGTTAACATGTTAACAATACTTTTTGTTGTATGTTAACAATTATATATGTTAACATCTTGTTAACAATGATATATGTTAACTTCTTTACTTGTTAACAATAATATCTAATATTATAACATGTTAACATAACATGTTTCTATGGTGCAATAAATTATATGATACTTGTTAACGGACTAACAAAAATACTAGATATTTATTAAGATGTTAACAATAATAGATAGTGTTTGTTGACGTGTTATCCGATATTTGGTAACATGATAACAATAATAACAAGTATTATCGAAACGTTATAAGTACAATATTATTGTTAATATGTTAACATACTAGTTAACACATTGTAAGTATTACATATTGTTAACAAGTAGGGATGCTAACACATATCATTGTTAACAAAGTAGGGATGCTAAGAAATGACAACCGTCTGTCTTTCTTTTTTTCTTTCCATTGTCGTTTTCTCTTTCTTCTATTATGTATCGAAGACTGCGAATGGTTGCGTGTGAAACAAACATAATATTTCTCTGACACCTTTTCTAATATTCAAGATCCACATCATAAAAAAAATATCTTTTGAAAGAATATATGTTTTAGGGGTTTTATGAACTTTTTACCCTCAATAGTATCAGATCAAAAATACTTTTTAGAGATTATTTAATTTTGATGTTATTTGTTGGTATATATTTATATTACTTATATTTTTTTAGAAGTAATGTATCGACTTATAGCTAAACGGTTAAAAACATTAACAATGTGAAATAACAGAATCGTATAGAAAAAGGCGTGAAAGTGAGCTGTTATAATCAAACTTTAGAATATACGATCAAATAACTGAATACTTTTTGAAAATTTGCAGAATAATTATAATAAAAACTAGGTGAATACCCGCACGTAACGTGCGGAATTTTCTTTTTAAAATTTTCAATTTTTTTTGTTATATTTTTATAAAAATTAATATAATCATCACTTATTATTTACTTACTTGTTAATATTTTATTCTAAATTTTTTTAAAATATTAATTTAAAATATATATTGAATATTATTTAATAATTGAAAATTATATTAAAATTAATACATATCATTCAATATTTTTAATTAGTTAACAAATATTAATTAATAGTCAATTAATAAAAAAAATTAAAATTAATATAACCATCATTTTATTTGTTACTTGTTATATTTTATTATAAATAATCTTAAAAATGAATTTTAACATCTTGAATATTATTAAATAATCAACAGTTATATAAAAATTATATATATATCCATCAATATTTTTAATTAGTTATAACATAAATTTTTGTTTAACATTAATATAAATGTTAGTTAATATAATCTTTTCATATTCTTTAAGTGCTTATATAAATGTTAATTAATATAAACTTTTCATATTCTTTAAATGCTTTAAAATTTAATATTAAAATTTATTATTTAAAATTTAGTTGACAGGTGTCAACTTCTCCAATGCTGATGTGTCAAGCATATGGAGAAAGACAGTATAAAAGATACTTTTTTTTTAAACTCAAACGTACTGATTTTATTTCTCAGACTTGGAGAACATTAAACGAGATTTAGGTCAAGACTCAAGGCCGAGTTCCAGAACTAAGCCCAAGCCCAAGCCCAAAATAAGGAGCAAAATGTTTTATCATTTGAAAGATCAAAGATGGGCATCATATCAGATCGTAATTATCAAAATCAATCAAACATAATAGACCATATGGTCATATCTTTTCCGGTTTGGTTCGTTTATAAACATCAATTAAAAAAAGGAAGTGGCAACAACTAACAAACTGAGCATTGATTTTGGACCACAATAAATAAAGCAACATTGGAGACACATGTGATTTCGAGAAAATGGACCCTTTTGTTTATCCCTTTTATATTATGTCCTTTGTTCAATATACTACTGTCACAACTATCTGTTTACGACATGACATATTCATAACATATAGAGCTGTCCTGGTCGGAGTTTACTATTCAATAAAAAGGAATTAACGGAAGCCTCAAATATTACAGTAATCAAAAGTGTTGAAATGAGATCTTTTGAATGCTTGGAGCCTTGGACATTCAAAACCAATTTTCAAAGTTAATGAATAATTAGGGTTTCATGAATTTTCGAATAATGTAGCTGTCAATACAAACGGTTGCATATATCATAGTGGAAACAAAATGATGGATGCAATTAATCTTTATGGGAGTGCCCTCTTTGACAATTTTGAACTAAAGCTCATGCTTAATAACTATCCATGTCCCTACCTTTAATCACAACTTCACATCAATAATCAGACTACGCTCTCATCTTTTGCTTTTACGTTATTTCATTTCATATTAGTCACAAAAGTTAAATTTAATAAGATATATCAATGAAATTCAACTATCTAAAGTCTAAACTTTAAACCCAACGAGGCAACGACCCTTATCGTTTATCAAGTACTTGTCGTTTATTAAGTCCTTGATGGTTAGTCAAAATTCTAAAGAAGGAGTGAATTTGCGATCTGTTTGTTATATTGTCCAAAAAAAATTTAGAGTTATTTGAAACGCTCTTTGATATATAACATTTATATCGAATTATCATGATTCATGCATAATCCAACTCCAAGAAATTGCATTTAATTTAATATAAACTAATGAACCAAAAAGATAATATAATTTATAGGTTTTTCCGATTTTTGTTATTTTCCTAATGAGAATTCTCAATTATTTCAATGGCATTATTTCATTACTAAAATATATATTACAACATGATAAGATTTTAACTATAAAGTGAAGGGTTCACAAAGCTTTGAAAGAAATCCGTTTTCTTAATATCTTCTTTTTAGTAGGGACTGCTTCTATTATCAACATCAACTAACCATTTAGCTTTTCTAAAAATTTGGCGGTGGCATATTAGTGTACACCATATATATTACTCACTGAAATTTTATTAATTATCAATAACTAGGTATTTAGCCCGCAACTTGCACGGGCCAAAAGGTTTTAAAAACAAAAAAATATAAATTTATGCTATAAATTGAAAATAATTAAAACAATTATTTAAAACATAAAAAATCAAAATAAAGTTAACTAAAAAAATAAACAAAATTCAAAATTAATTACTGAAAAAATACTCTATAATTGAATAGTCCACAAACTAATTTAATTAAGATAAATTCTAGTTTTTCGTTTCCTATTTTTTCCTCTTCATTATTTTTTTTCTTTCTTCTTCATCATTTTTTCTTATTCTTCTTTTGTCCATATTTTTTCTTGTTTTTTTTTTCATGTCTTATTCTTCATTTTTTTTCTTCTTCCCATATTTCTTATTCAAATTTATCATTCACATCTTTTTTTTTATTATTTAACACATTCGTCTTCTTCGTCTTCTTCTTCTTTTTTTTTACGGTTTATTCTTCTTTTCCTTATGATTTTTTTTTTCATATTACGTACTTTTCATACTTTTTATGACTCTATATCTTTTGAGATTGAGAAAAAAGATAAATACATATTTCAAACTTAAAACTCTCATTAAAAGTGTGTTATATTTATTGTTAGATAAGAAAACTGCATTAACTTTTGTAGCTTGCTCCTTTCGAACAATCAAAACTGTTTCGGGGTAATCAACTTTAAAAAAGAGCTTAGACATATATACCAAAAAAAAAATCTCAAAATTTCTTAATTATGCTAATAACAAAAATATCAAAAATTAAACAAATATCAAAATAAGACTTTAAGTAAAATGGAGTCTCCACAAAAGGGTTGTGACATTTTCACGATCCCAAGATTTACAGATTTTTGTATATAATTTATCATCGATTTCTTTCAAATTGTTGTGCTAGAATATTTATTTGTTACCATATTAAATAATTTTTAAAAATAAAGAAAATACAAAATTAGATGGAATTGAATCCTTCCAACATACAAACTTAAGAAAACTTAGAGTTTTAGCTACTTAAACATAAACTTTACATCTTTTGTGAAACTTAAGCAAGAGAAGCTTTACTCTGATCCAAAAACAACATTTTATAATTAACAGTTCAAACCCAACTGGAAACACATGAGATGAAAGCACTCCACACGAAAAAGATTTCAGTCGGAGAAACGTGCAAAAGATCAAAGTACAAATAGTTACCTTTTTTCTCCTGTCTTTGCCCATAAGTAAAATAAAGGAACCAGAAACCAATATAAAAAAATATCCCAACACTGGACATAAGAGACAAAACACACACAAAGCCCATTCAAATAAAGTATTGTTCGAATAAAAAATAGTAATTTTGTTCATGTATCATCATTATTATCAATAGAACTAACTTTGAGAGTAAGAATATGCCAAGTGGACTAACATTTTTGCTGGAACTAAATTCCTTGTTAGCTTGTTTTCTTTTGTTCTCGGCAGCGACAGGTGGGGTCTTGGATAAAACACAGACCACCATATTCTGCACCTTGTTCACCGAAGCTTCTTTTGAACTGTTATAAATTTATGATTCATCAGATCAAGTAATAATCCATAATCAGATGATTAAACCTGTGTTTTTGTATGTGTTCTTTTAAAGTTTCATGTACCTTCCAAAAGTTCAATCAGCTTGGCAACCTTTACAAGAACCAGGTGAACTCACGTTCCTTGCCATGAGGGATTTCGACACCGTATGTCCTATAGACCATTCTGAATCGTCACCAAGAGCCTACACCACAAAACAGAATACATGATCCTTTTGTAATAATTTTTTAAAACATATAAAACGCTCATATCTGACTCCGAGAACTGGTTCGGTTCATGACCATAATCTATGTCTTCATCACCAGCAAATGAAATCTGTTGCATCACAAGATGAAACAATAAAACGCGAGCACCTAAGAAAGAAAAAACAAAAACAATCAAAACTTAAAACAGATAAGAATCATTAAATAAAAAAAAGGCTCGACTCAGCCCAAACTAATAAAAGAGAAAGAAAAGTGCACCAAAACTGGCTAATATATAAAACATAAATATGATAGATAATAAAAAATCACAAATCTAAACCTAAAGCACAAAAAAGAAAATAAAATGTTACCATCGGTATAGCAGTAAACTAAACAATCAACGATCAAGAAAGTCCGGCTAAAACACCATCTCCTAAACAGAAAAAAAAAACATCAAACGCTATTATTAATAAGAAGAATTTATAAAATATAAATATGATTCAACTTCTAATATACATCAGAACAAAATATATTCCTGAAAGAGCTATAAAAGGGAAGACACAAAGTATCACATAATATATATAAAAGAATGTAGATCTACATGAGCTAACAGAAACAAATATAAAACAAAAATAACAACCGAATAGAAAATTAGAAAGCACAAAAACTATTTTTTTAAGAAGTCACAAGATCACTAATGTGAAACACACGAAATATATAGCTTACATGATCGCCAAACATTACAACCGTGTAAGTGAAGAAAAACTGGTTGAAAAATCTTTAAAATTTATGCAAATCGGATAATTTATATATTTTTTATATTAAAAAACAATATCTAAGTATTTATCAAGACTTACTTAAAGATTAAGGGAGTAACATAATTATATATGATGATTTTTCATTTTTTAATGTTTTTTTATAATTCATATAAATATATTTTTTTTTAAAAGAAAACAATATCTAAGTATCTATTAAGTAAGATTTACTTAAAGATTTATGGAGTAACATAATTATATATTATAATTTTCGATTTTTAATATTTTTTTATTTTTGTTTTAAAAAATCGTGATTTTAGTTGTAAAATCGTGATTTTTGATTTGATAAAATTGTAGATTTTGATCAGATTGAGATAAAATCATGTATTTTTATTTAATTTAATATTATTACAACCTATATTATAATCGTGATTTTAGTTGTAAACAATTTTTTGTTTTTGTTTTTAAATTAAAAATAATTTTAAGAAGGGATAAAAGGTAATTAACCACTTTCAGATTCAATGAGAAAGCTTAAAACGAAATTTTTACTTCGCTTATAATATATGATAAATCTTGATATACATATACACGATTGGGTAAAATTTAAATGAAATGATGGTCAGCAAACGGTCATGGCTATGGTGGCTAAATACTCAAAGTGCAAAATTGTGAGCCTATTTAGTCATATCTATCTAAGGATTGTTTTTACTCGGAATGGTATTAGAATTTACGTTTCTTATTTCTAGCTTCAAATACTCTAATCTATATTTGTTGACAAAGAAAAATACAAGTTAATATTACAAGTACTAGTTGGAAGAGACTGAGAGCGATATGATTTGGGGCAGAGAAGAAAACCTAAATTTAGGCTAAAAGCTCACACCTTTTTTGTTACTATTTCACGCGTGCTATGTTCTTCCTTTGTCTCCCTATTTCACAACCCAAGAAACCTTTACATAATAACAAATACTATAATAGATTATGAATAGTATTACAAATCAAATACATATAGTCTATATTTACACACACACATATATACTCTACCTATAAATATGCGTCCAGGATATGGAACCTTTATCTTCTGCTTCATCCTCTATAGGTATTGGAAGCTTGGATTGAGTTTCTGAAAGGATGTCTGTGAGTATCTATTGTACTCCAATCTTCTTACTTATATTGTCCTTCGTTTACAATTACACAACATATATTCATTTTTATATGTAAACACAAATATATGTATATAAAGATATGAATATTGAACAACTGAGAAATATGTGTCGGTAGATGACAGTGGAGATAAGAGTTCCAAACTTGGATTGTGAAGGATGTGCTTCTAAGCTTAAGAAGACTATACTCAAGATCAAAGGTATTAAAAATGTTTTAATCTTATTCTTCTTGGTTCATTCTAAGCATGAGTGCGAGTGCTTAATTACTTATTCTAACTTTATTCATCTTGGTTTTGATTAATTATTTTTTTTTATCTTTCTAGTTCTAGAATGTTAGTAACTAAGTAAAACTAAAGCTAATATAAATGCATGCAACTATATCTATATCTCTAGTTTTTAAACGAATGTAAATGTCTCGTTTGTAATTTAGTTGAGATAGATTGAGTTTGAGTTTTTTTAATTAGATTGGCTAACTAAATTCATCCGCCAAATATATAATTATTGTTTTGGTTCGCTTATCCGGATTGAACATCACATCTCAAGCAAATCTTAACCATATCGAAACCGATCTGAAACAAATATTAATATCTCCGGTTATTTCACGTGGTCAGATGATTTAATTAATTTCTCCGGTTTATATTGGTTTACGTGCAGGAGTGGAAGAAGTGGAAGTAGAGATGGAAACTCAAAAAGTGACGGCTCGAGGATACCGGTTAGAGGAGAAGAAGGTATTGAAAGCGGTACGACGTGCCGGTAAGGCAGCTGAACCATGGCCATACCGGTTAGGTAATAGCCACTTTGCGTCTTTCTATAAATATCCTTCTTATGTGACCAACCACTATTACTCCGATGCACACCGTACCGATCCCACCGGTGGTGTTCACACTTTCTTCCACACTCCGGCCGTTTACTCCGTCGCTGTGGCCGGCGATGAGATTGCTGCTTCAATGTTTAGCGATGATAATCCCCATGCTTGTACCATTATGTAATCCTTTTTCTTATTCTATATATTTATACAGAAATTTTTCTTTGCATCTTTCTATAACGGAGAGATCCCAAACCCCAAACCGAAACTGAGAAATTAGATATCTCCGGTACATGTGCTATTTAAGGTGTTCACAGTGGCCAACGATTAGTTTTTTTTTCCTCCAAATTTCTTTTTGATTTTAATTTTTTCTGTATTGTGTAACTAATATTGGAATGAGAAAGTGAATCTAATATACACTACTAGGTGTTGAAAATGAAACTTTATGATAATTATATAACCAAGACTCTCAAACGGATTCTGAAACTGGAATTAATAAAGACACCTAAAGAACTATAAAAAGCTATAAATAAATTTATTTATAAGTTTTGTAATTCATTTCCATATTTCACTACAATATCAAAGAGTGCACTTCTTCAAGACAACACTCTCAATCGGAATCAAATCAGACGGAAACATACAGTCAGCATTTTTCTCCGGCAACAAACTGCACGGCTCCGGCTTAACTCTGCTCGTAACTCCAGCCACATTCGTACAATTCCACTGCAATTTCTTAGGCTTAGCCGACAAATCTATAGTCACATTCGAGATACAAACACCCGTAAACGGATCTTTCTCAATCCCGTCGAGACTCGCCGACATCGTAACGTTCTCCGCCGTCATATCACGGAAATTGATATTGCTAACTTCCGGCAACGCCTTGGGATCGTATCCCTCGTCAGGGTGCGAATCGTAATTTCCATTCATCCAGAAAACGTATTTCATCGTCTTCATCGTGAACCTACGAGCGAAAATGTCTTTAACGTAAGCGCCACGTCCCGCGGCGGTTTTGACTCGGATCGCAGATTCCGTGTTGATCAGAGTCACGTCTTCGATTCTCACGTCTTTGATTCCACCGGACATCTCGCTTCCCAAGGCTACTCCTGCGCTTTTCGGAGAGATGCATGTGAGCCGTCGGATCGAGAGGTGCTTCGTCGGCATCCCGAATTGATTCCGTATTGGTCCCAACCGCTTTTCACGGCGATGCAATCGTCGCCGGAGACTATGTAACAGTCCTCTATCAGTGTGTTTGTGCAAGAATCTGACTAAACAAGAAACAGAGTCTCTTTAAAAGTTCAAACACACACACAAAAAACAGAGCATATGCCACGTCAGATGTATCGCAATGCCACGTCAGATAGTATTATTACTACGTCGAATAATAATACTGTATTAATGCCACGTCAGATAGTATTATTACTACGTCGAATAATAATACTGTATCAATGCCACATAGGATAATATATTGCCACGTAGGATTAACACCAACACAGACCTGGATTGATTCCGTCGGTGTTGGGAACAGTGACGGGAGCGAGAACGGTGACGGATTTGACGATGACGTTGTTACAGTAGACAGGATGGATATTCCACGACGGAGAGTCGATCAAAGTGATGTTCGAGATCTGAATATTTTTGGAGAACAAGAGCTCGATCAAATACGGTCTTGTCACGTTAAACTGCTTCTTTTTGAATTTGTCCCACCAGTATTGTCCCTGTCCGTTGATCGTCCCGTTGTTTCCTTATAGTCAAAATTAGAGAATCCAGATTTGGTCAGTACCGTCCGGTTTAGGGTGTGAATTGGAGAATTTTGGTGTGATTGGGTTGGAATTTACCGGTGATAACCACGTCGGTTAGGTTAGAACCGGAGATTAGACTGTTGAATCTTCCGGTTCCGGTTCCGTCTCTTCCTTTGCCGTACGATGGCAAGGGACCAATCACTGGCCATTCAGATTCATCCTGTCAAATGATTGAATTTACATTCAATCGTCTTGGATTGAACCAGACCGGAATCATACACTCGGTTTTAATGCATTATAGATGTATGAGTTTTATGTAAAATGGATTAGGTGCTTGAGAAAAATTCCAAGGTCAATGTCTCTATTTGGTACAAGATTCCTTTGGTATATGTCGATTTGGTTAAACGAGATTGGGATCCAATCCAACACATCCTAAACCAGAAAACCGAAACAAAAAACTAAACCGGAGTTTTCCAGAAACTGAAACTAATCCAAAACAATGGAACAAAACCGTATTAAAACACGTTACATTACCTGAGATGCAAGGATGGTGGCACCTTGTTGGATGAACAAAGTGAAGTGGCTGGTTAGGTTAAAACTTCCGGTGAGCCATTTTCCAGGAGGAACTACCAGTTGAGCTCCACCGTCGCTCGCCATTTGACTAAGCTTGCTTATGGCGTTTGTGAACGCTTTTGTATTTGATGTTTTCCCATCTCCAACCCCTCCAAAATCAGTTAGCAACGCGCTGTGTTTCCGGCAATTCAATGCCGATAATTCAATCCCGGAAGTTGCCACATTACGGTGGCTCCGAGATTCAATCGCCGGAAAACGGAAAGTAGCCAAAATGACTAGAATATCAAACACTAACCTGATCATCTACACAAGATGGAAACACGGAAGGAGATGATTAAAATAGAAGAATATCATCAAATTAATATTTCCATAAGATATCACATGTTACTGGTTTAGAATCTTTAGATGATTTTGATGTTATGTAGTTTTGAATTTTGATATAGTGTATGTATAAGTGATGCAACGTTTCAATTTGTCACAAAATAGCGACAATACATAATACATATCAACGGATATATAACAAAAAAATAAATATTTGACAGATCAATACAACTGTGTTTTAAGAAGAAAAGATAAACTCTTCTTTACCTTTGAGATATTTTAAGAACAGAAAAATAAACTGAGAAATGTCTTCCTTCTGGTTTGATTGTTTGTGGAAAAAAACAGGTCAGAGTAATTTATATAGGTTTTGTAGATTTTGTTTTCAGAAGACAGAAGAAGATAAAAATTATGCGAATTAAGGATTTGAGTAATTTAGTAAAATGACAAGTTTCCTTCTAAACTAGCCAAAAACTTTAATCCAAAGACATAATAACCGATGCCACTATACATCTTTACATATAATCCATTTGATTGGTAACCATCTGATTTTGTTTCCATAATACGATTCTGATGTCAAACTCATCACTGTTGACCTGATTCTTACCAACTTTATATCTAGACTACTAGATTTGTAAAGATATGTAATTAATGCGTACAGATTTTTTTACCGTTGAGAACATTGGGAGAATATTTAAACGATGTACACTTAATTACATTTACTATTGACTATTCAGAACTATCCTAATTAAGTTTTTTTGTAGAAACAATTTCGAATTTTACTTAATATGTACCTTAACAAAATTTAGAAGCTTGACAAAATAACTAATTTTGGAATTAATAATTAATAATTTTGTTTTATTTTTAGTTATTTTTGTTTTAGCGAGAGACTCAAAACTTGGGAATATGATGAATCTGAACAAAAGGAACGCAGATGAACGTCTGGCATTCAATTTGATGTGGCTAATAGACTATTTTTATTCGTTTTGATTGAAACGTTAATAATCATATCGGATCATAAAACTTGTTTTTCATTTTTAGAATACTAAAATTATATCAATAAATGTTGCATATGTAATATTTACTAAATACCTTGCATGCATGTCTTGTAGATCCCTAATCTAGAAAACACTCTCAATAGGAATCTTAATATCTTATGAATCGGAAAAGTGCTCTCAAACCGACTTGTCTTATAATTATCCGGTAACGAACTACATGGCTGTGGCTTAACCGCTTAGAAAATGTAACGGAGTGAGTCAAATGCTAAAAAGGAATATGGTTGAATTCTTAAATATCATCTTTACTTGGGTGCGTTTTAAGAGTTTGTGTAAGCAAATATATAACGATCGTGCACAACAATAAACTGGAAATGACAACATCTGTTTCTTTTTCTGTCACGACTAATTACATATTAAAGAAGAAATAAATAAAAAAAGTCATTCTATGCCAACGAGAGACAGGACATTGCTTAATCCAGCTCAGATTTCGTATCTACAGTTATCTCTGTTGTTAAATAACCGAATCCCTAGCTAATTCATTCTGAATAATAATAAGAATTAAGAGTTCGAAGATTATTCTTCTGTCTTAATATTTTTGTAGCTACCACAAGACGATCGACATGACTCAAGAAGAGCAGAAGAAGGTAACGGATGCCAATACCACCACCTTGGACTTGGACCCTTCACCGCCGTCCACGGAGGAAAAATCCGACGATTCCAAAGCTCTTGTTCTCGTCGTCGCAGGTAACAAAATCATTTTATATCTCAAAGAACAATATAATTGCTTTTAAAAAATTTTAAAATATTTTAGATCTCAACTCTTCTAATTATTTTATAACTGAGTATTACTTTTATTTCATTCTCATTTCTTTTTTATTGATCAGGATTAGAAAGCTACATAGTTTAGATCACTTTTTTTTTGGGTTAATGTTGTTGTTCTAATTATTTAGTTTTTGTAATTATTACCTCAAAACAACTTTCCACAAAATATTATTATCTTCCTCAGGGACGAAGAAATTTTAATCTTTGCTTTATTTTGTTTTATTTTGTTTGTTTTGCCGTTGTAGAAGAACTTGAGGAAGAGAAGAAAGAAGGTTCAGTTTACCGAGGTAATTAAGGAATTAGATCATGATTAATACATTCAGGTTCAGGATATAAAATAGTTGGCGAATTTACTTTATATAGTTTGAGTAATTTACCGCATTATTATTGTTAATTTTCTCTTTGCATTTTCTGATTGTTTTGGTGTGTGTATGTGTATGTAAAATAAATGGTGTGAAGATGCTGTTTTGACTAGACTCGAGACAGAAAAAAGGATTTCTCTCATCAAAGCTTGGGAAGAAGCTGAGAAATCCAAAGTGGAGAACAAGTGAGTGCTTAAAAATGAAGTTTAAAGCCATTAACAAATCTATGAAATTTTGTTTGTTTATACACTAACTTGCTAATTTTATGACGCAGAGCTCAGAAGAAGCTCTCTTCAGTTGGAGCTTGGGAAAACAGCAAAAAAGCATCTGTGGAAGCTGAGCTAAAAAAGATTGAGGTAAACATATATGGACTATTCATTATGCTTTCAAGTTTGTTCATTTTACATTTACGTAAAATAAGTTGTAACTTTTTAGATTTCTTGCTTCTAAGTTCTAATGGAACCCCTGGAAATCCGAATGATAACAGGAGCAACTAATCAAGAAAAAAGCTGAGTACACAGAGCAAATGAAGAACAAAATAGCACAAATCCACAAAGAAGCAGAAGAGAAGAGAGCGATGACCGAAGCTAAACGCGGGGAAGATGTTCTCAAGGCCGAGGAGATGGCTGCAAAGTACCGCGCCACAGGAACTGCACCAACAAAGCTATTTGGATGCTTCTGATTTATAAGGAGAAATGAGTTTTGATGTTGCTTCAATTGTTTTCATTTGTGGTTTAGGTGGTTAGTGTTGGTTTAATTTGGCAACATTTAGTAAGTTACATGGCCATAATGTCACGTCTTGTTTATTGGTGTTATGTATTTCAAATTTTGCTCATTTCATCATTTGTGTAATAGTCTTTCCCTTGAAAGACTTTTTCTCCAAACCAAATCTCGGTTGAGTTTTGTGCTAAAGGTTAATTTTAAAATTTTCGTGTCTTTTCGTCAAGGCCCTTGGGCTGAGATTTTTAAAATTCAAAAGGGGTCTTTTCGTCCAGGCCCTTGGGCTTTTGCATATCTTTTTCAAAATTTGAATCATTCTACTAACACGAAGAATAACCGTTTGATTTAGGCCTAGTTTGATTTGAAGAGGAGCTATGCTTACGGTTTTGCATATTTATCACTCGATTCAAAGGGAGTTGTCGACTGAGAGAGGAAATCAAGTGTCGGCGTTTTCAACGGTAAAGAATTTTGGTTTATATGTGTCTCCAAAGTTTCGGAGACGAATTGGTTCGTCGAATGTTGCAGAAGAAGAGATTATCAGAATTTCTACTGGTTTTTATTCCGAATCTTCAAGACGGAGAAGCCAGCTAACTCTGTAATGGCGGTTTGGGTTCACGAAATTGACAGCGGAAAAGCGTTGATGCAGGTCGAATTTCATCTTCAAGGGGAATTTTTCTGTGCATCGGAATTTTGAGACTCAATCGGAATCAATTCAGAGATAATTGGAGACGGAATTTTATCGGCTGATCTTTGAGTGTTGCGAGTCTTTGTAGAATCTCTTCTCCGTCGCCGTTTCTTCACCAATTCCTTATGTTTAGTCAATTCGTGATGTCAATCTCCGATTCACGTCATTTCATCTACATACATACATTCATACATACATACATGCATACATGCATACATACATACCATATACATACATTCATACATACATACATACATATATGCTTACATACTTGCATAATTGCTTGCTTGTTTGGTTGCTTCCTTATTTTCATTTTTGATTCATAGGTTGCTAGCTCCCTTATTACTTGATTTCCTGTTTACTTCTTTACTCCTTCCTTGGTTCTTGCTTGTTTATTTCCTCGGTTTCATCTGTGGTTGCACGCTTTCTAATTTCTTCCTTGGTTGACTTTTGTGGTACATTACTTGCTTCATTGACTCGTTGTTTACAATCTTGCTTGCTTCCTTATTTTCTTTGTTTTCTACATCTTTGCTTATTTTGTAACTTGCTTCATTGACTCGTTGTTTACAATCTTGCTTGCTTCCTTATTTTTCTTTGATTTCCTGCACCTCTGCTTATTTTGTTACTAGCTACATTGGCTCGTTGTTCAATTTTTTGCTTGCTTCCTCATTTTTCTTTTGATTTCCTCGCTTACTTAACACCCTTACCTATGAATTTGTTTAATTTCTTAACTTCCTTACTCATAAGTATAGCTTAATTTCTTTAGATAGTTCTCGGTTGAAAATAGTACAGACTCCTAAACTTCTATCAAGGAAAACTGATGAAGGAATGAGCTATAAGTATGGTTTCTCTGCTCTGTTATATAATGAATGAGCTAATCAGAGAATGAAGAAACGATATTAGGGAATCTTTCTTCCTTGGATTAGGGAGCAGATTTATTTTCCTTTATCAATGATAATTTAGGTATGAAGATTTCTTTGGCGGTAAAAAGAGTGAGACACAAATGACGTTGAAAGATGTTATTGAAGATGAGGATGCTGTAAATGGAAAACAAGGACTATATCTGCTTTACTTAGTCTTAAGCATTGTGATATGTGAAACTGTTCATGAGATCTAACTAATTCCTCTTCCTTTAGGGCATTGAAAAACTCTCTACACATGAGAAAGAACTACTAAAGCTTCAATCCAAGATTGAACAGATGGAGAGAGCTAACTTAGATCCAAAACACTTGGCAATGCAGGGAGAGGTACCCAGACATGTTCTCCCCCACAATTAAACTGTTAAATATTAATGTTGCTTTCTGTAGCCCAGAATGTTCCACTGTGCAGAATTTGTTAACTCAATGAAATTGTTTTGGCCTCAGAGCAGGTGTATCCCAGAATGTTCACCTGTGCCTAGCCTAAGAATGACGAGTCCTGGTCCTAGCTCCAGAATACAGAGTGGTGCCGTTACGCCCCTTCATCCTCGAGCTGGGGGATCAACCACTGCTTCTCCTACTAGACGGCAGTTTTGGACATGTGTATCTTGGCTTTAACAGGTTCGTAGTTCTTGTTGGAAAGATGCTATCGTTGTCTCACATTTTACATGTAGGCTAGGGGAAGAACGCTTCGTTAAAATCAATTTCATTTTGGTAAAAATTATTGTTTCATATGATGGTTAAGTTTATTGGAAAGAAAACTCAGTTTTCCTGGTTACGATAAATTGATATTTGGTCTTCACAAATGATTGAATAGAAGAGCTTGCATGTTATATTTCTATGCCACTCCTGTCTTGATCAGCTATGTTTTCTTCCTCAGTGAAAGTGATGAGATGTGTGCCATGAAAGAGGTAACTCTATGCTCAGATGATCCGAAGTCAAGGGAGAGTGCGCAACAATTGGGCCAGATGAGTTGCACATCATCATCTGTTTGGAACAACAAAAAGCTTCCCTTTCTAGTGTATTTTAGTCAGTGAATATTCTAACTTTTCAATAATTGACTCTCACAGGAGGTTGCAGTTCTAAGCCGTTTACGACACCCTAATATAGTGCAGTATTATGCTCTGAAACCGTAAGTCCTACAGATATTTTGTGATACTTTTGTTCTCTGATATTGGGAACTCACTGATGATACTATCAACTGTTTCATCTGAACTACACTGCTCTTCCTTTCCTGCCCCCATACAGGTAGATGACAAGCTGTATATATATCTGGAGTATGTCTCTGGTGGTTCGATCTATAAGCTTCTTCAAGAGTATGGAGAATTTGGTGAGAATGCAATCCGTAATTACACACAACTAATTTATCAGGGCTCGCTTATTTGCACGCCAAAAACACTGTTCATAGGTGAACCACTTAACTCTATCCACTCTCTTGATTTCTTGGTTTCCTTCATCCTTCCTTAATTAGGGAATTAAGTGAATATGGAATGTAACTTTGTTCATGGACATTAAAGAAGCAAATAAGCGAGTGGATGGAGTTAAGGAAGATGTTCTCTGCAATCTTGTTTTGCTTTCGTCTCATTTGAAAATTCTGCTGAAACACACTAAACACAGCTGTCACATGTCGCATAATCTAATACAAATTCATGAACAAAATGCAGATTACTGCTCAATCTGGTCCTTTTACATTCAAGGGAAGCCCTTATTGGATGGCACCTGAGGTCAGTATGCTGTTACGAACGCCGGTTTCATGTTGAGAGGCATTCATGGATTTCAGGTGATAAATAATTCAAATGGTCGTAACCTTGCAATCGACATATGGAGTCTCGGCTGTACTGTTTTAGAAATGGCTACGACGAAACCTCCATGGAGCCAGTATGAAGGAGGGGTTAGTAAATCAAAAGTACTTAAACAACAAACATGAGATTTAATGGTGTGAATCCTCCCATCCTCATGCATTCGAGTTCGTTATAGGTTCCTTCTTTGTTCAAGATTGGAAACAGCAAGGCACTTCCGGATATCCCTGATCATTTATCTGAAGAGGGCAAGGATTTTGTGAGAACATGCCTACAAAGAAACCCCGCAAATCGTCCAACAGCTGCTCAGATTTTAGATCACCCTTTTGTAAGAAACGCAATGCCGATGGAAAGGCCTATTGTGAGTGCCGAGCCTGCAGAAACTATGAATGTACCTTCAAGCACCATGAGATCACTGGTATTAAAGCTTGTGTTTCCCCAATGCTAAATTTTGTATGCTTCTGATTGCCTGACAAATCTATCTATTTCAGGACATTGGAGTCGCAAGGAGTCTTTCGTGCATAGACTCGGAAGATGCAACCAGTTACCAGCAGAAAGGGTTAAAACCTGGCTCGGGATTCAGGTATCAGTTAGGCCAAAACAGTTTCATTGAGATCAAAATGTTGATTGAGAGCAGAATCATTGAGGTAACAAATTTTGGATGTATTTTGTAACAAAACTTTCCTATGTTTCTTCCTCTTGGTTTTGCATAACTGATCTTGTGTGTCTTCTTAGCCTCGTTTTGATGATGTTCAACTAGCACCTAGTCTGCCTACTAATTCAAAAAGTTAAGTCACGGAATTGGTTAGTTTTACCGAAGACCTATTACCCCTATCCTATTCTTTTGCTCTATACTCGGTTTGTTTTACTTTTGGAAATATGCAGGACGATAGTAAAAACAAGAAAGGTCTATGATCATTCTGCTCCTGTTACTTCTTCAGATGATTGTAGAGACAACTTCTAGAGTATCGTCTTGTTTTTGAATCAAATCTTTCTGCCAGGTATGTGTCTTCCGTAATTTTATTATTCTTACTTTTTAGTCGTTTGATTCTGCTCTTAAAGTTTGAAGTCATTCTCCTTTTTTTCTTCTTCTGCAGTCGTAAATTGTAAGCTTTTGTTCACCCTCTCATTGTAAGAACATCAACGATTTTGCAGGTAGGTTGGTTTCAATAATTTTGAATTATTTAGTAAATTGTACACTTTTGTGATGTTCTCAAATCAGGAGCAAAACTTCTAATATTCTCCTCAGAATTCGAAGCAACTGCAATACTCATTAGTGCTCTCTCCTCAACCTCAGTGATGAAAATGTATGTCCTTTTTATGACCTGCTACTCTCTGTGTACATTCCATCTTTCGTTCTGTTTTTGCTAGAATCTTTCTCCATTTTTGTTTGTTATTATCAGAATCTGACATGGGTGTTGCAGCGTAAAGGCAAACGTAGGTGCACTTACTTACCAATTTCTAAGTGCTTGACTTCCTAAACTCAAGAGGTGCATCAAATGATACTACTAGAGTTATAGCTCCAATAGCTAGATCAGAATACAAGGTCTTTCCTCAACATTTATTTTCTGTGTTTGTGACTTGCCGTTTAGAGGCTTTAGTGAAGTTAAAAGACTTTGGGTAATTCGAACGATCTTTCAGGTCTATGATTATTTTAGTGGAGACTGCTGCTTTCACTCAAAGACGAGAGAGCGTTAACAGATTCTCCGACAAGTGCAAAGATTTCAAAGTCGCGAAAGCTGAGATTCTCAATATCATCAATATATTGTCGAATTGATGCAAGGTTTGTGGTTTTATTTGCTGTTGTATATGTCATGAACAGATCTACCATTGCGTTAAACTCCTCTTACATTCTGTTTAACCCGTGTTGATTGCGACTTTTGTAGGTCATAGAGAAGCCCGATGATCGGGAAATCAGCTCAGATGGAATACTAGAGATCGTGCGGGATTTGCTACATTTTAAAGTCATGAAGAAAAGGACTTAAGCAGAGAACGATGCATGCATGCATACATACATACATACATACATATATGCATACATACATACATACATATATGCATACATACATACATACATACATACATACATACATATATGCATACATATATACATAGATTATACATAATACATACATACATGCATGCATACATATATGCTTACATACTTGCATAATTGCTTGCTTGTTTGGTTGCTTCCTTATTTTCTTTTTTGATTCATTGGTTGCTAGCTCCCTTAATTACTTGCTTTCTTGATTGCCTGTCTACTTCTTTGCTCTTTCCTTGGTTCTTGCTTGCTTCTTTCCTCGGTTTCTTGTGTGGTTACATGCTTTCGTATTTCTTCCTTGAGTCCTTGCTTGGTTGACTTGTGTAGTACATTACTTGCTTCATTTGACTTGTTGTTTACTTTCTTTCTTCCTTATTTTTCTTTGATTCCTGCTTACTTGATTTCTACATCTTTGCTTATTTTGTAACTTTGCTTCATTGACTGGTTGTTTACAATCTTGCTTGCTTCTTTATTTTTCTTTGATTTCCTGCATCTTTGCTTATTTTGTTACTTGCTTCGTTGGCTCGTTTGTTGTTCATTCTCTTTTTAGCTTCCTCATTTTTTCTTTGATTTCCTCGCTTACTTAACTCCCTTACATGCTTTAAATGCTTGCTTCTTTGTTTCTATGTTTAGTGCATTACTTCCTTCTTTGCTTTTTGGTTCCTCTGTGTAGTGCATTGTTTGCCTCTGCCTCTTTGATTTCTCTGATTTAGTTCATTGCTTCTTTGCTACTTTGATTTCTCTGTTTAGTGCATTGCTTGCTTCTTTGCTTTTTGGTTCCTCTGTGTAGTGCATTGTTTGCCTCTGATTCTTTGATTTCTCTGATTTAGTTCATTTATTCTTTGCTAACTTGTTTCTCTGCTTATTTGCTTTTTGGTTCCTATGTTTAGTACATTGTTTGCCTCTGCTTCTTTGATTTCTCTGTTTAGGTTCATTGATTTCTTTGGTTAACTTGTTTCTCTGCTCTCTTGCTTCTTTGCTACTTGATTTTGTTATTGTACTCAGGTCTAGCATGATTTTTCAAGTTATCATTGTTCTATACATTTAATTTAAGTTTTTACATTAATTTGATGTCATGTACTTACGATTAGCATTATACTGTATCTACTAATTTCTACCTTTATTTTGTTACGTTAGAATTATCTAAAAGTATAACCAGATGAGAGATGAGAGATTCTTGTGGGATAAATTTGTAACATGTTTTATGTATCGACATGATGAAATTATGTACCAAAAACATTGTTTATTTATATAATAAATAAGATTTTAATTAAATACCACGAAAATAACTAAAAAAAGAAAGTACCCTCTCTCAAAAACTTTTTAACGTCTTCCCGTATGCTTATGCAGATCATGACTTGCCAAAAAAATTTAAAACTCGAATTTTTCGTACTACAATTATAAATATAATATTTAATTTTTAGAGAAAAATACTGTTGATAATTTGATATACATGCAAAAATACATTTTTTGGACTACAAGAGATATTTGTAACATTTTGTAGTCAGTCTATTGTCTTATCACAGAAATTGTAAACATTTTAATATTTCAGTTTAAACAATAGTTTCCTACTATGTATGATTTTAGTTCAGGAAATCAAATGTATGGTAGACAATTGTATATTTACGACAAATATAGTTTACATTTTACAAAAAATTATGTCATGTCTCACTAGTCACTAGTCATCAGGATGATTGATTGCACCATCAAAATTTTGCATACTAGTCGTTTTGGTAATATCCAAATTTCTGGTGATATCGATGGAATCTGTTACATTAAATAAAAAACAAGCTCATTAGTAGGGAAGTATTCGAAAATTCGGCCTTTATTATTTTTGGAATGGAAAAACTCAAACAAAAAAGCCTTTAGAAAAAACATAAGAAACCTTACTGCATAGGCTGCCGATGGCGGAATCCAACCTTATGTCCCGAAAGGAAGATGGCTCACTACTCACCGGAAGTTTCTAACCCCACCAGCCATTTAATGTCGCATATTTTCACGATGGTGTAACTTATCCATGTTTTCTAGTTAGCTTTTTTTTTGTTTTTTTTAATTACACCTTGCTGTCAAAAAAATAATAGTAAATAAACGTCTATATATATATATATATTTTTTTTTTAATAATTATCTTTATTCACCTTTTACCTCTTCCCCACAGAGGCATGTTTTGAAAATTACATTCAAATAAGCGCAGGTGAAAAGAAAAACTGGTAAAACAATATAAATAAATAACATATATTAGTGGCAAGATCAGTGAAACGCAAGTGCAGCAGAACCTTTGACGACACCTA
Organism: Eutrema salsugineum; assembly: GCF_000478725.1. Lineage (NCBI taxonomy): Eukaryota > Viridiplantae > Streptophyta > Magnoliopsida > Brassicales > Brassicaceae > Eutrema > Eutrema salsugineum. Next base: position 3,312,283 of record NW_006256858.1, read on the forward strand.
AGAACGTCTATATAGAATTATACTAAGATTGTAAAATGCTTTTTCTGATCTATTATACCAAGATTGTCGACTTTTTTTACACGCCTAGTTTTGACCTATATAGCTATCCATGCTCTTAAGAAAACAAACGGTATATAAACTAACTTAATAACTTTATGACGAAGAGTTCAAAAGAAGTTTTCTTCAGTTGGAGCTTGGGAACACAGCAAGAAAGCATCTGTGGAAGCTGAGCTAAAAAAGATCGAGGTATATATATATGGACTATTCATTATGCTTTCAAGTTTGTTCTTTTACGTTTTATAAAATATGTTGCAACTTTTTATGATTTCTTGCTTCTAATGGAACCCCTGAAAATCCAAATGATAACAGGAGAAACTAATCAAGAAGAAAGCCGAGTACGCAGAGCAAATGAAGAACAAAATAGCTCAAATCCACAAAGAAGCAGAAGGGAAGAGGGCAACGACCGAAGCTAAACGCGGGGAAGATGTTCTCAAGGCCGAGGAGATGGCTGCAAAGTACCGCGCCACAGGAACTGCCCCAACAAAGCTATTTGGATGCTTTTGATTTATAAGGAGAAATGAGTTTTGATGTTGCTTCAATTGTTTTCATTTGTGGTTTTAGGTGGTAAGTGTTGGTTTAATTTGGCAACATTTAGTAAGTTACATGGTCATAATGTCACGTCTTGTTATGTTTTTTTTTTTGGGTTCATTTCATCATTTGTGTATTGTATAGCTTTTCCTTGAAAGGCTTTTTCTACGTTCTCCATGTAATAAAACTTACTTCGTTTTTGTCCTTTTCTTTGTTTCTTTCTCTTAATTGTCATAGACTCATCACTCATCCAGTGGACGAACTTGGGTAAAGTAATTTTACGAGAAATAAAAACATTTAACTCGAACAGAACTAAATTTTGTTTTAGTTGATAAAATTTGATTATATTATTCCGAAACCAAGAAATAAACTTTTCAACATATCAGGCCCATATAAACTTTTCAACATTTCAGGCCCAAATAACCGAGCCCAACGTTTTTCAAGGGTTGTCGCAGGGAAATTCTTATTATATAATCAGGTCTTGCGAATTAGGGTTTTTCTTTCTCGAAGCTTAAGCCGTCGCTGCCGCTCTATCGTCTCCTACATCTTCACTTCAAGCTCTAACGTGAGAGCAAAACAGCAGCCATGGCAGAACAGGTGATTTGATCGTTTTTCACTCTACATTATTCTCCTTTCGATCCATCGATTCGTATCCACTTAGTGATTCCCATTTTCTTTCTTTTGTGTGTCGCCGATTTTCAGACTGAGAAGGCATTTCTAAAGCAACCCAAGGTCTTCCTTAGGTAATTCTCCGATTCGATTCCTCTCTGTTTCACTGTGATTTTAATTTGAAGTTCCAAGTTATTTACATGGTTCCTTGTATCTGTTTATCAGCTCGAAGAAATCCGGAAAGGGAAAGAGACCTGGAAAGGGTGGAAACCGATTCTGGAAGAACATTGGTTTGGGATTTAAGACTCCTCGCGATGCCATTGAAGGTTCGTTTGCTGTTTTTTAATTCCATTTCGCGTTACTAGTTTCTCTATGTGGAACTCTGGATTATGGTTTCATATAGTTGATTGATGATCCATGGTCTTGAAAGTCTTAAGCTTTGATTGATTTAGTGAGCAACCAAACCAAAGTATTCATAGGAATCTCTAGTGTCTTGACTCTCCATCCTGATTGGATCTGTGTTACTGTTTGGTTTCCATTGTTTCGATCAGTAAATCCTCTTAGAAACCTGTATAACCACCGTATATTCTTCTTAGGTTAGATTCTCAAGCGTTTGTGTTTTTGTTTCTATGGCACAGGAACTTACATTGACCAGAAATGTCCCTTCACTGGAATTGTTTCAATCAGAGGTCGTATCTTAGCTGGTACTTGCCACAGTGCCAAAATGCAGAGGACCATTATCGTGCGAAGGAACTACCTCCACTTTGTGAAGAAGTATCAGAGGTAATACATACTATACGTTATTACTTTCTCTCAATATGACTTTTACATTGATGCTTTATAAATTATTCATCTTTTTCTTCTCAGGTATGAGAAGAGGCATTCGAACATCCCAGCTCATGTCTCACCGTGCTTCCGTGTTAAGGAAGGTGACCATGTCATCATCGGCCAATGCAGGTTATGATTCGATTCAGATCAACTTACAATGTCTCTAATGATTCTGAGTTTTTTGCGCCGTTGATTTAATCGTCTTTTCTTTTTCATTTTTGGTGATCTCAGGCCTTTGTCGAAGACTGTGAGGTTCAATGTGTTGAAGGTGATTCCAGCTGGTGCTTCTGCCTTTGGAAAGAAGGCTTTCACTGGAATGTAAGGAGGGGTTTTTTGATGTTAGTTTATGTTTCTGGATAGAGCTGAATTCTGTTATTTATGGAGATTTTTCTATTTTAATGTTTTAATGCACCGATTTTGTTTTACTTTTTGCTGAAACTTTTCATCGCAATTTGAGAAATCGTTATGTATTAGCCTGAGTTTCGTTACTATACATGTTGGTCCATCCCAACACAGGTCTGATCTGGGTTGTTAATTTTCTCAGTAGAAAATTATTGAACTTAATAGAGTACCTCAAATACACAAATCAGAAAGTAATAAAAGTATAAAATGGTTCTTCAACTATTAAATGCCGATTAAATGAAGCCTAATTAAAGAAATATCTGTACTCTTTTTATTCTCTTTATATTCATTGAACTTAAACTGTTACTGCCTGAACCTCTCCCTTCACAATTTACATTGACCGTTGTTCATTGGTGAGACCGTCAAACAAAAAATTGTTTGAAAAGGAACTACAGAACTCAGTCTCAAATATCTCATTCTCCAACAAAAAATCTGAATTTGGTATGAAATCATCCAAAGCATTGTTGTTTTCATAAAAACGCAGGCCTTTCTCTTCCGGTACAATAAGGTCTTGAACATAACTACATTTTTGAGGTGACTGATCCAGAACCAAACTGTGATCTAACCATTCAGAGAACACGAGACTTGGGGAAAAGCTTGGTACTCGAGCGTTTAATGATTCTCCGACATTGATTAATGAAGATGATCTTCCGGTTGTACTTTCCATGGCCTTAAGTGAGTTTGTGATTGAATGTGTTTGAGGTCTTGTGGTTTCATGTTGTGTCGGAGTTACACTCTTCTTTAGATAAGAATGCCAATAGTTTTTGATCTCATTATCGGTTCTTCCAGGTAAATATTTCGAAATCTGAGACCATCTTGTAAAAACAACATATACAATTTTAATAGGAAAGATCATGAAAGTAGTCTAAATATTATATCAAAAGTAAGAACATAGTCCATAACTTTTTAAACTAACAAATAAACTAAATTGAACCATGCACTCCAACTTCTAACCCTAACCTAAACACAAAAATTGAACTCTTAAATTCTATGAATCCGAAATCCTAACACTTCTATTATATTAAAACTAAAACACTTTTAATGTTTGTTTCCAAACACTCCTAAATTTTTTTCAAAAAATATTTATATATATATATATATATAAATTTAATTCCGAAAATTAGATATTAATTTAGATAAACTAAAATTTTCCTTAAATATAGGTTATATCTTTAGTCTATAGATATTAATTTAAATAGACTTCTTTTAATATATGTTAGATTTAATTTAACATTTGAAATTTAAATAAAATTTTTAGAATAACACATATGATTAACAAATATCTTATTATATTTTTTTAATCATAGTCTATCAGATTAAAATTTTACATATTGAAGATAGATAAATATTAATATTATATATTAATTTGATGAGACAAGTTAAATTTTTTTATAATTATGGTTTTATGCGGGTTAGGTTATTAAAGCATGCAAGATATTAGGAGAAAATTATTTCAAATTAATAAATAATTATATTATAAAGTAATATAAACGGGCGGGTTAGAATTATGGTTTCATAATCATGATCTTTTTCGGGTTAATAAAATAAAAATATTTTTTATAATAACAGTCACTTTTTGATTAACAAAATAACCGGGTTAAAATTATGTTTTTATGATCATGGTGATCATAATAATACTGAAAAAAAATTATATCTAACCACAAATTTTTTTTATATCACTTATTAAAAAATTGTATTTATAAAGAAAACATAAATTATATTACAAATTTTGATTAAAACAAAATTCTCGTGCGGATGCACGGGGTAAAATCTAGTCAACTCTTAATGGTCAAAGCAACAACAAAATGAGTTGTTTCTTAATTTTGAAAGATTCAACTCATTAAAATTAAAATGACCTACTTGTTACCCAAGATTGAATGGAGTGAGAGAAGTGTAGTTTCCTCTTCTTTAGTGAATAAACCCTTCTTAAGTCCAGGTCTTAAATAATTAACCCACCTTAATCTACAACTTTTTCCGTTCCGCTGCAATCCTGTAATATATAAAACCAATAAATGATTTTCTTTAGTTTATCTAAGTCCTTATAAAATTCCAAACTGATTTTCAGAAAGTAATACATTTGAGCATATCTCTCTATACGCACAAACGTCTAGTTGAATTATTTCTATAAGTGAAGACAATATCGAAACAACCTATGTTTTATTCACTGATGTAATAAAATCATCTAACTCAGAAGATAATGGTAACTATAAAATGAATTACATATGTTGCTTTCCAAAAAGAAAAGTATAATATTGGGATATTAAATTAAAAAGTTACCAGCTTGAATAGGAATGGTACTCCAGCATCCATGGCCATATTTGAGCACATGACTCCTAAGCTTCTCATCTTCTTCCGGTGACCATAATCCTTTTCTTTGCTTCCCCTTGAATTTCAATTTTGGGTTTGACTTTTCTGACTTAAACACCATTTTTATTTTTCGTTGATTTACTTAAAATGAATATATATATATATATATATATATATATGTGTCTGTATATACGTATGTGATACTGAAAGAAAGTATATAAAAAATATATGTAGATTGGAGATGACAATCTTTGACACAGATACGTTCGGAAGGGGGAAATATATAGGCAGTTTTGAAAGGACGTTTGATTTATTTTATTTTTAATACAATAAAATACGATTAACAGCCAAAAAAGAGTAATCTAATTCATAATTATGTAGAACTATTCATATGAAAGAGGGCTTGTTCAACACGAAAAGAAATATTTTGTAGATGATATCTCGCATTTGAAACACTGCACCAAATCTTTAACAATTTAGGTGGAGCCTTACCCTTTGAATATCAGTGTCATAATTTCAATACGACAATGCATTTCACTAGTAAAACAATACTCTTTCTTAATAAAAACTATTGTTTCTGGAAAATGAGACATTTATAAATTTGTCTTTGTTTTGCTTGCCTTTTCAAATTATGTCAGGGATAAGTTAATAAAAGTGCCACAATAATATAGCGGTGGCTGGTGAGGTTATTTAATTGCTAATTAACCTACTCTTCTGTGAAAACAAAAATAATGCCTATTTGACAATACACTTGATTAACCTCTGAATTTTCTTTCTTTTTCCTCAAATTATTATTGGGATTGTTAAGGGTGTTATTCATGAAACTATATGACCGGTCTGATTTTAATGCTGCGATAGCATCCGATATGGTACTTTTAGTATCAATCGGTAGATGATTGATTAGCGACTAAACAATTAGTCGGTAACTAGTTGGCGACAATAGACTAAATATACAACAAGATCGATATCATATATATATGACAGGTCCATGAGAGTTTAATTCTTTTTTTCTTTTTTTCTTGAAAAGGAATCTTACTCAGTTTTAGATTCTTACAGATAATTTAGCTAGTTTTAATAATAAAATGGGTTTTAATTTTGGAACAACGTAGTAAAAAATCTTGATTGATTATTTGATGCGTACTACTAATCTTTTAGAGACCTAGAGTAGCCGATTATCTGCTAAATGGTATGGTTACTGAGTTAATCAATGGATTAGCATAGGCTGCTATCGAATCTAGCTCGAGGAACGATTCACCGAACGAAATAAACGATAGCTAATCGAAATGATTGATTATTAGATGGAATGATTACATATTACATTAGTTAACTGGTTTACCGACTGTTTCAACTAATTTTATCAAACCAATTTGTTTTCTTTTTATGACTAAAAGGTTTTGGACCAAAATCCATATATTTTCTCACCCCAAAACTAAAGTTTCTTATACGGTTCCTTTCAAAGTGTCATTCTTGTAAAATTAAAGCTATGTCATTTATACTACTAGGAGAGAACCTACGCGTATGCGCGGATTTTGTTTTAATTTATATCTAAATAGTACAAAATCTGTATTGAATTTTATGTTTATTATCAATATTTTTGTGTTTAAAATATTTATATTTTCTTCGATTTTTTTTTGATGATACATTATTTGTAATCTTTTCTACACGTTTGTGCCAAATAGTCTAATTTTTCTCCCAAAATAATAAGAGACTAAAAATCTACTATTTTAATTTTTGTATGAAAACGTAATAATTCACTTAAAAATATATGTTGAATATCAGAGAGAAATATTTATTTGTTATTCGATCTTCATATTCTTTTTATTCTTGTAAAACTTACTAATATAATACTTGTTAACTTTTTCAATTTATCATTTTGAATTTTTTAGTTATATATATTTTATTGATTCCATTTTTTATTTTTTTTAAAAAATCATGTATGACATTTTTATGTGCACATTTTTCTTTATACTATTATTTTTTAATAATTTTTATCTCTTTAATCGTTTATAAATATTTTTTTATATTTTATAATTTATTAGTTGAAGTTTTATATAAGAATATTTAAAACTCTTAATTTATTCAGTCTCAATTTTTTTTCATTTGCATTAAAATTTAGTATATTTTTGGGTTGAAAATGAAATTTAAATCATTTGAATGAAGAAAATAGAATAGTGCATTAAAAAAATTTTGTATTATATAATATTTATAAGTTTTTCTATATTTAAATTAAATTTGAATTGCATTCTAATGTATATATATATATATTAATATATATTTATGTTTTTAATGTGTTTTGCTTTAAATGTAATTAATTATTTAATTTATCAATTTTTGGATGTGTCACATGTCGCTCTCTCCATTGCTGATGTGTCAGTCAGCTGGAGAAAGTTGATTGTCTTTTATATATAATTTTTATAAGTTTTTCTATATTTAAATTAAATTTGAATTGCATTCTAATGTATATATATATATATATATATTAATATTTATTTATGTTTTTAATGTGTTTTGCTTTAAATGTAATTAATTATTTAATTTATCAATTTTTGGATGTACCACATGTCGCTCTCTCTATTGTTGATGTGTTAGTCAGCTGGAGAAAGTTGATTGTCTTTTATATATAAGATTCCAGTTAAAGTTGATTGTCTTTTATATATAAGATTCCAGTTAAACTAACAACAATGATCAGTGTCTATCAATTTGTTGAAAATGCATCACATCTCAGTAATCCACCATAATCATGTCTTAAATAAATTTCAAAATTAAAGAATTACCATGTGAATTATTCTTATTTGTTATGAATAGAGAAATATTCTAATTCAACTGTTCAAGTTATTTATTTTCTAAGCATAGAGTTCAAGAAGACTTTTGCAATCTTTAACAAACACATACTTGCCTTCCTCAAGTAAAACTCCTGTAAAATATGAAATACAAACATATATATTATTGGTGAATTGGCTTTTGTTTGAATTATTAAAAGTTATTAAATTAATAAAATTATTGGTTTGAAAATGACATTTAATTTGATAATTCATATTAATAATATCATTGTGTATATTTGTCACTATCCAAATTCAAATTCGATAAAGTACATGTTTGATCCAAAAATAAACCATTGTAACATTTACTTGAGCGACTTTTATTATTCAGTAACAACACTCGTGATTATTTATATTTTTGTAGAGATTGTGATATATATATATTTATTATTGAGTGATCGCCCTTATTATTTACAAGTTCTAAAAAATGGAAAACAAAGACACTGATATATTGATGTAACACTATGGCAATTATACGGCGATCAGTATATTTTTGTGGAAAACAAAAACATTGTTTTTTTTTCAAAGATACTACAGTTTTTTTTCGGAAAAAGACACTTAACTAGCTTTAATCCGTTTATAAAGTTTAGGAAGACTATCAACATGTTACTGTTATGAAGACTATCTAAACATGTTACTGTTATTTATTTGTATCATTTACAAATACAAAAAAAAGCATGAAATAAACATTAGAATGCATTGATATTATAAAAATCATGCAGCAAAATACCTTAGCAACCGACATTGGGATGATGTTAGCTGCGGATAAATTATTTGGCATTTACTATTAAGAAAAGGTGTATATAATTTAATTCAAGATTCCAATATCGTTTTCTCTGCTATGACTTTTTAGTTAAATGGTAAACGCATGTGCAGTTTTTTTCCAGCTCTGCTTCTCGACCGTATTTTAATCCAACTACACTATTCACTACCAATGTTACGTATGTGTACTGTTAACTAAAATCATTTAACGATATAAAAACGAAAGTCGTTATCGAGGAAACAAAACAAGTATTGTTTTGGAGTCAACCATTTGCCCCCATTTGCGGATAGGAATTGACCAAATATCAAATTGTGATATTTATAAGTTTATACTTCTTTTGTCTTGTTCATCAAGAGGTATCGATCAAGTAAAGCTTAATTAAGAAACACAAGTTACAGAACTTTTCTGTTAAACAGTGACCAAGCATATAACTTGGTTAGATACTCCGGTTTGCTTAAATTTATACATATGTAAGTGGTGTATATATATCCCACGTTGCGCAAAATGATTGAGTCAACTTTGTATGAAAAAGTCGTGGACCAATCATGTTTTATTTTTTTTTTGTATTTTCTGTCCATTCTTTTTTGTTGTGTACTATTTAAATCTAAATTGCATAAAGCGTCATCACTCATCAGGCATCACTAATAACATAAACACCGGTCGTTCATTTTATGGCTTTTTGCTAAAAATAACTCAAAACTTGATTTTGAATACAAAAATAGACCCTTAAAAAATATTTAGCAGATATAACCTACAGGGGTAGTGAAAAGACCATTTAATCTTGTATGAGTAAACAAAAACCGGATGTCCTAATTACCGTTTTCTCCCTGACGAAGTCTACTAAAGTAAAACTGAAGTCTACTAAGTAATTAAATCTGTAAATTTAATTTTAAAATTTAGAAAAAATTATTTTGGTATCAGAATTACATTCATAAATTCTGTAATTGTAACACAAATGTATATATTGATAAATGGAAATTTTTGTTTTTAAATTAAGAAGAAGAAAATCTATTATTTAGGTTTTAAAATTTGTAGACTTCTATATTGAAGTCTGCTAAACCAAATAAATTAATCTAACCAAAATTTAAACCAAATTAAACCAAAATTGAACAAAAAATAGCTATTTTAACCGAAATTTAAACCAAAATTGAATAAAAATAAGTTTTCTTAACCAGAAAAACTTACCGTATATAAACTAGTTTTATAGCAAATAAACCCTAATTTTATCCCAAAGAAACTTTCGAGAAAGCGGCGCTCTCTCAGGCTCTCTTGCCGTTGGCATCGCTCGTCCTTGTTCTGCCTCGGCGTAAGATGCAGTTCTGCAGCCGGCCTCTTCGATTAATTTGCTATTTTTGCAGGAAGATTTCGATGTTTGCTTCAGTTAAAGGTAAGCCTCCTGGGATTTGTTTCAATTAGGGATTTTGGTTTATAATACTGTTCATCTTCTTCTTTATCTCTCTGTGTGATTTGATGAAATCTACGGTATCATGCTGTAGTAATAA